>NW_026889757.1:5832500-6230000 GCF_033153115.1 Saccostrea echinata | reverse complement strand
TGGTATAGACAACAGTACAAATTGCACTCAAAAGTTAGTATTGGTTTACATCAACTCAGTTGATATCGAATTTACGGAAAAGGTATCATTTTCCCATGAGTGTTCTTTTGAAATATGCACATTTGCAAATCTTTGCGTTAAATTGCATTTATATAAGTATTAACTTTAAGGAGAAAGTTCTTTCTCTCCCAGAATGGACAGTTTTCGGCCTTTCTCCTACTTAAAACAGGATTTCCTTGGTTCTGAGAATAAAACAAAAAATTGCAAAACTGGTATCAGATATCAAGAGTTGATTTTGTTATATAGGTATTTGAATTTTGTAAGGTAGCACACAAACAATGACAAATTCATTGTTTACAGAATGGACAGTCAAAGGTGAGCTAGGTGTGCAGAACAATTTGTTGAATAGCCATTTCCAGACGCAAAATAACAAGAGGTCTTTATCTAAAGAATGGACTGTTACAGATGGATTTTGGGGGGTTCCAGTATTTATACAAGTATGCAATTTATAGTTTGCGTTGTAAAGACATACATGTTTTCCTCCGATGGAGAGAGTATATGACAGAATCAAAAGCTAATGAACCAAAAGATGCACAAGATCAGTGATATTTGGACCTGGAAACAGAGAATAGTAAGGTAAAAGACAATATTAGCCAAACATTGATTAAAAAATGAACTTCTCCAACAAACTATAGATGATCAAATTCGAATCAAATCTGGAAATGTTTAATTTGAATTCAATTTTTGAGGATATATTGACTGCATCAGTGTAATGGTGAGATGCAAATTGCGTTCTAAGTGTTGGATTAGCCATTAGCTGAAATTCAACCTGAAAATGTATTTCAAATCAAATCTGAAAATGTATTTTCTACGGAAATACTTAGCCATAAGCCGAAATTCGACCTGAAAATGTATTTCAAATCAAATCTGAAAATGTTTCAATTTTAATTTTTTATGGAAATATTTACTGCAGGAGTGTAGTGTTCATGTTGCCAACGTGTTCTGAGTGGTTGATTTAATATTAGCCGTACTCCGATATTAGCCGTACTCCGATCTTAAAATGGATTCTTCTCGAGGGAATAATATTTCCGAAATTTAAATCAAAGTGAAATAATGCCATATAAATTCAAGCTTTTAATTTAACTAAGTGAAAATTAAGTTTTGAGTGTTGAAGTATAATGTGCATCATTCATGGATTTAAAATTGTAGAAATCAAGCGGATGCAGTGCAGACATTGTGTTCTGGATTAACTTAGACCTTCACGTTCTTTTTTGTTATTTACATGATTTACATGTAAATATTTACATTTCCAAATATTTTACCTTAAGATTCTTTGCTAATTAGAAAAAAGTTCATGTTCTCATGAACTACCATGGGATGAGTAAGAAAAGCGCGCTTCATGAAATATGCAGGCGTGAAGCATCGTAGTTAATTCTCAAAAATTAAATTCATCTCTTAAATTAAAGCGTATTCAATGTATCTATTTTTGTTTCTCTCGTGGGCACATTCCAAAGTTAACATATAACTCTCCATTCTGTTTGTTTTTACTGTCCATTCTTTTTGAGAAAACTGTCCATTCTTAAAAAGAATGGATGGTTTTCCAAAAAGAATGGACCCTTACAGGTAACTTAATGGATTGTTTGAGGAGTTACTTCAATATTAAGCTATAAAATGGACAACACAAACAAAAGCTTTACGTCACAATCATGTTTTAATTTAATTTAATACTTTTAGTGTGTTTTCGAAAAGTTTATTTCTACAAAATTTCGAACCTCTGTCACCAGATAATTATTGTATTTAACAAAATAACAAACTGTAACATGGTAATTATACATCTTCAAACGTTCCTTTTATCAAAACTTCATGAATTAATACTGGGTCAGGTTTTCAACATTGGCAAATTTCAAGAAACATCCGGGATATGTGTAGTTTGGTGTTTATATATATTTAAACAATAAAATGCTTTGTTTGGTTGTTAGTACGGGAATTAATGTCGCAGCAGTTGCAGAAAAAATACATAACCCGCGTAAGCAGGTTATGTATTTTTTTCTACAATAGAGCGGTTTTCATAAGAAATAAAAGAAATAAGAAGATGGGTGAACATGACGAGCGAAAAGCCTATAGTGTGACAAACATGAAGGTGAAAAATTAAATCTCAATTATACTTAAATCTATAGATGAGGAAATTTATATGTAAACAAATTAGTAAGATCAATGTCAGAAAAGCTACAGGCATAGACGGGATTTCCCCAAAGATACTGCATTACGCGAAGCCTGTTATTACCAGACCCTTGACCAAACTTGTAGATATGTCGTTGTCATCCTCAGTTTTTCCAGATTCTCTAAAAATAGCCCAGGTAGTCCCTATTCACAAGAAGAAGTGTACTAGATAAGGGAAACTACAGACCAGTTAGCGTTCTCCCAGCTTTATCTAAGATCTTTGAAAATGCAATCAACACTCAGATATCAAATTATTTTGAGAAAATTTTTAACCCTTATTTAGCAGCATTTAGATCAGGGTATGGTTGCCAGTCTACCCTATTAAGAATCACTGAGGATTAAAAGAGAGCTTTAGATGAAAATAACTATGTTGCTAATACTGGGTCAGGTTTTCAACATTGGCAAATTTCAAGAAACATCCGGGATATGTGTAGTTTGGTGTTTATATATATTTAAACAATAAAATGCTTTGTTTGGTTGTTAGTACGGGAATTAATGTCGCAGCAGTTGCAGAAAAAATACATAACCCGCGTAAGCAGGTTATGTATTTTTTTCTACAATAGAGCGGTTTTCATAAGAAATAAAAGAAATAAGAAGATGGGTGAACATGACGAGCGAAAAGCCTATAGTGTGACAAACATGAAGGTGAAAAATTAAATCTCAATTATACTTAAATCTATAGATGAGGAAATTTATATGTAAACAAATTAGTAAGATCAATGTCAGAAAAGCTACAGGCATAGACGGGATTTCCCCAAAGATACTGCATTACGCGAAGCCTGTTATTACCAGACCCTTGACCAAACTTGTAGATATGTCGTTGTCATCCTCAGTTTTTCCAGATTCTCTAAAAATAGCCCAGGTAGTCCCTATTCACAAGAAGAAGTGTACTAGATAAGGGAAACTACAGACCAGTTAGCGTTCTCCCAGCTTTATCTAAGATCTTTGAAAATGCAATCAACACTCAGATATCAAATTATTTTGAGAAAATTTTTAACCCTTATTTAGCAGCATTTAGATCAGGGTATGGTTGCCAGTCTACCCTATTAAGAATCACTGAGGATTAAAAGAGAGCTTTAGATGAAAATAACTATGTTGCTGCTATTTTAATGGACTTTTATCCAAGGCGTTTGATTCCCTCATGATCTTGTCCTGCTCAAACTAAAATCTTATGGTCTCTCCCCACCTGCGGTAGATCTGATAAAGAACTATTTATCTTGCAGAAGACAATGTGTCAAAACTAGTCAAAATATAAGCACCTTACTGGATATCTTTAAAGATGTACCTCAAGGATCAATTCTTGGACCAGTTATTTTTAATATTTTTATTAATGACATTTTCTATTTTGTAAAAAATTCAGACTTGTACAACTATGCAGATGACCACACCTTATCCAAATCAGATCCTATCTTAAAAAAAAATGTTATTACTACATTTGAAAAGGAAAGTGGTACTCTCATCGACTGGTTTTCGGTTAATAAAATGCAGGCAACCCAGAAAAAATTCAAGCAATAGCTCTGGGGAAAAAGACGCATGATAAAAGCATTACTTTAAACTTAAATGGTACAACTCTTGCCTGTGAGCAAGAAGTGAAACTGCTTGGTGTTACTTTTGATTTTAACTTAAACTTCAATTCTCATATATCAAATATTTGTAAGCAGCTCGACAATTAAATGTGTTAAAACGTGTCGGGAAACATCTCTGTAAACTGGGTAAACCTACCATCTATCATTCCTTTATAATGTCCAACTTTAGTTATTGCCCTCTGGTGTGGCATTTCAGTAGTGAACAGAATTGTCAAAAAAAAAAAAAATTCAAGAGCGAGGACTAGGATTTATATATAATGACTACACAAGCAGTTATGACCAGCTACTACTAAAATTAAAGCTCCCCTCACAGAGAAATCCCACATACAATTTTTGGTACAAAAAGACCCTGGAATTACCTAGGCCAAGAACTACTAGGTATGGAAAACAGTCTTTCAGCTATGCGGCTGCTACGTTATGGAATTCTTTACCAAACCATGCTAGGGAACTTTCCACCCTCAGGCAGTTTAGAACATTCATTGACACATGGAGGGGGGATACAAGTGTAGTTGGGGCAGCACAGCTGATGAGACAATATTTATTTATTTATTTTAGAGTCACAGTCTTTTATTTTTGCAGCTTTTCATTTATTTCTGAAGTCTTTCATTTGCTTTACTGATACCACCTCATTTCATTTTATTTAGTTTTCTAAGTTTCTTTTATATCTATATATTAAACTTTGTTATTTACTTAAATTTCCAGTAATAAGGTCCCTGGGGACTGAAACTTTTGGAGTAACATCCTATGATGGTAAAGTGTAAGCTCTCCAGGATCCTAGTTTCTTTTATTTTTTGCTTTTGGTGTCTGCTTTTTCCTAACCTCACAACAATACATATCTTGCCTATGTTGGTAGAGACTGACCAAATCACTAGACAGGATTTGGTGAGGAACTTCAATTATTTTTTTATTTTTATTTTGGTTAAGCTGTATCTGCTTGAATTTTTAAGTTTCTAAGCTACCAAATTTATTTTTCTATCATTAATACAATAAGTGCATTTTAATCTGATTCTATGTGTTTAATGTAGTGCTTAATGAAATATATGGAGATAACGAACAGTATTCAAGCTCAAAAGTCCATTAAACAATACAAAATAGGAGCAGAGCAAACACTGACCTCCAAACATCAGAGGTGGGATCAGGTGCCATGGAGGAGTGAGCATCCCCAGCCGACCTGTCACACCCGCCGTGCGCTCCTTGTCATGGTCGGGAAATAACGGAAAAATCCGTCGACAATTCAGTGTGTAAATAATGGCCTAACAATTAGTATGAAAAACGTCAGTCAGCATTTGACTCAATGATAAATTGTATTTGCTGACAAGGTCATTGTATCGACCATAGAACTTACGAAATGATGACTTTAAACGAGACAGCTGATATTCTTGATTCATCAACTTGTTTGTCAATAATTTACCCCGTTTTAGAAATTGTACATAAGTAGAGCATGCTCTTGCGTATCGAATCAACTGAGAGATATATACCCCGTATGCAGGTGATGAAGGTATATTGCTGCATAAGTAAGGGAAGTTGACGATTGAAAAGTTAAAGACATCACATTTATCATAAAGCTTGGTTGTTAGATTACCATTAACGTCTTTTTCAAGTAAAAATCCAAATATGAAACAAATGTGTTAGATTCTGTGGTATATTTTATCTCAAGCTCACCAGGATATATCGTATCGACATAAGAATGGAAATAGCCATTGTTAATTGACAATACGTCGTCGATATATCTAAATGTCGAGTTGAAGGCCACAGCAAGTGTTTTCTTCTTTTCACGTACAAAATTTTGAACAAATTTTGCTTCATATGAATACAAAAAAGGTCTGCTAATAACGGGGCGCAATTGGTACCCATGGAAATTCCAATAGATTGTTGGAATTTGCTATTATGATGATGCTTATTATTATTTTTTTTAATTTTTGTTCTTCTTGATGCAATCATTTAGCTTTTCAATTTTCTGTTATTTTCCTAATTCTTAAATTTGTTTTATCTGCCATACGTGTGTATATATATATGTACATGTGTTTTTGCATGCTAATTTATGTTGTAAATGTTTTCTATGTGATATTTTTAGCTGTGATAGTCGGTTTAAGAGCTCTACAGAGCTCATGTTACGTTCATTGTTAAACTATGTAAAAAATGCCGACTTCAAATAAAATTTACTTACTTACTTACTTATCAAACTTTTCCTTGATATTTCATCTAATATTAAAATACACTTTATGTAAAATCTCTACAATTGGCAAAAATCTCATGAAGATTGAAATTATTTGCTTATGAAATATTATACACACACCAAAGAGGGCAAAAAACGTCATTTTCTCATGCTATAACATAATTTTTTTGATATGAGTGGGTCTTCGCTCCATTTTTATGAAAGATAATTCTCATAGTTTGCATAAAAATAAACATTTTTTGGTTACCAAAAATATGGAGCAAAGACCCACTAGTCGCTCGCGTGGCGCAGTGGTTAGAGCGCCTGCTCTAGAGTCGCGGAGTAAGGAGTTGATCCTTACGTCGCGGGTTCGAATCCCACTGTGGGACGTGGAGACCGGTCCTTCGGATGAGACCGTGTTAACCGAGGTCCCGTGTCGCAGTAGGTGCTGGCACGAAATAGATTCCTAAGTGCCGAGTATAGGACAAAATTTGCAGCTCTCCACCGGCAAGTGGTGGCGTCTCCATATGAGTGAAAAATTCTCGAGAGGGACGTTAAACAACATACAAAACAAAGACCCATTATACCTTAAAAATATACATTCGCATCTTTTCGAGAATACTTGAAGTCCATTAAGTCAAGGATCATATCAGAAACATGATTTAAATACCACTATTCATCAGGACTTGTGTAGTCTAGTGGTTAGCGTGCTAGTCTCGAAAGAAAATGATCCTCATGATTTTTATTGCTAAAACCACTACTACCATATTATTTTTTTAATAAAAGAATAAATTTTGCCGAGAAAATTTTCCTCAGAAAAGTTTTGTTTATCACCATTTTATAAATTTCAATAATGAGAACTTTACTCTAGTAAATACTAAATTCACAAATTGAATATGATTTTTATATATCTAAAGCTATAGGCTTTCTGCTCGCTATGCCGTTCGCCCATCTCCTTTCCTTGTGTGTAAGTGTACAACCTAAGAACACCCGATATTTGTCATGAGCAAAAATTATTACAAGTCCCTACTTATAAAACCACAAATACACAGGTGCTTGTGGACAGGACCCTGCTTAAATTACAAATTGAACCCCTTTTTTATAATTATTTTTTTTAATAAAATTTTCTTTATTTTTTTTATCTCTTAAAAACTACTTGAAATTCTCTTTATATATATATATATATATATATATATATATATATATATATATATATATATATATATATATATATATATATATATATATATATATATATAGGGGTAACGAATGTTTAGAATTAGCATCTGCGTCGGAATTTCAATGTGATTTTTGATCAGGAACATGTAGATGAAGTAGTAAGAGATAAAATATAAAGAAAATTATGTTAAATTTTTTTTAAAAAAATCATTAAACGGGGGGGGGGGGGGGGTGCATCGTAAAAGCAGGGTCCTGTCCACAAGCACCTGTGCATAGATGCACTTTTTTTTTTTTACACATTATATATAAAACCTGCTGTAACGTTTTCAACTTCATCCAAGTCATTTATTATGGAATGAACACAGATCTAAGGAGATGGGTGAACATGACGAGAGATAAGCCTTTAGCGTGACAAACATGAAGATGAAAAATTAAATTTTAATCATATGAAAATTTTTCTTGTTATTTCGTCTAACATTAAAATATACATTATGTTAAATATCTACAATTTGTAAAAAAACCCTCAAAGATTGAAATTATTTTCCTGTGAAACATTAGACACACACCAAAGGGGGCAAAAAGAGTATTTTCTCATACTATAACACTATTTTTCGATATGAGTGGGTCCTCGCTCCACCTTTTTGAAAGTTAATCCTCAAAGTTTGCATAAAGATATACATTTTTGGTTACCAAAAATATGGAGCATTGACCCACTATACCTTAAAAATATACTTTTATGACATAACATTCGCATCTTTTCGAGAAATACTTGAAGTCCATTAAGTCAAGGGTCATATCACAAACATGATTTAAATGCCACTCTTCATCAGGACTTGTGTAGTCTAGTGGTTAGCGTGCTTGTCTTGAAAGAAAATGATACTCAGGATTTTTAATGCTAGGGTTCGAACCCCATGAATATCACATTAATTTTTTTTAATAAAAATAAATTTTGTTGAGAAAATTTTCCTCAGAAAAGTTTTGTTTATCATAATTTCAAAAATTTCAATAATGAGAACTTTACTCTAAATACTAAATTCACAAACTGAACATGATTTTTATGTACTAGTATCTGACGCTATATGCTTTCTGCACGCTATGTTCGCCCATCTCCTTTAACCAATCCCTTGGAGGTCATGTGATTCTACGACGAGTATGAAGGAGTGTTCCACGATTTTTCTGGCATGTTTGACTAATACAATACATAGGCAAAGTTAGTTATTTTAAATCTAAAAAAATGAATTTGTTTTTTGTTGTTTTTGTTTAAAATGCCACATTTACCTCTTAACTAAAAAAAATGCTTCTGAATAATGATAGTGTTCACATGACCTTTTAAAGTTCCTTGCCTTCATACCAATGTTCAAATTTGAGTTTGGCTCTTTTCGAGACAAAACTGCTAAATTTTGCGATTCATAAAGTAAATATATGCAATATTTATTTAAAAAAAAATAATTATTGAATTTTTATACATAAACATCTTCACTTCAGCAAAGTTGAAAATGCTTAATATTTCACAGCTTATACAAACTTTAAGAAGAAAGAAAACACACTGATCACTAATACCCATATTTATTTCAGAGAACAATTTTTTACCATCAAAGTTAATGGAACATAAACAAATAGTAGGGACCTCGTCTTTCTTGCACATATCGATTGCTTTCAGATTTCGGAGAGAAGTTTGCGTTGCTCCTCACAACGCCTACCCCACTGTATTGGCCGCAGTTCCGAGTGAACTTGATGTTCTTGAAGACATCCGAGGCGCCCAAGGTTTTCGTACCCCAAAAATTCCTCGATGTATATTTTGCATTTCTCAGGAGACTACGTGCCGAGGAGGCGTTCAAAGTTCCCGTTCCTTTGGGGTTGCTTGCCAACAATAAGTTAAAGCCGCTGTGACGAAAGACTGCAGCGCCATGACATAGCCATACCCAGTGGTTATTCCCGCCCGCGATGTCATTGTAGACAGCTACGAACCAGTTGCGCCAGTAGAATTTCTGTGTTAGTTTTTCATATACTTTATTGGCTACAGCTGACTTGGAACTGCCTTTGTTGAATGTCAGAATGTGTTTGGCGTCGTTGGTTGCTACATCCCTGAAGTTGTTCGTAAGATCTCGGTCCACTTTTTCCATAGCCTTTCGCATTTCGTTGATTTGACCTGTCCATTTTTGTTCATGGCCCTTGAGAGAGTTGGGGTGTTTGATTTTGTAGTACGCCATCTCAACCTGACTTCCCACAAGAATAAGTTTGGTCAGCCCCAACATGAACGTTTGTATATCGCGCCGGTCGTTTTGGTTAGCCTGCACTGCTTCCGTGAGAACGTTACTGGAAAACGTGGATCCATGAGATACGATGTGATTGTATAACATTTGGGCGCTGTTCTCGTACACGCATTCATAAACAGTAGCGAAAGTATCCCTAAAGCTCGTAAAATCACTACCACTGGCATTATAGAACTTATCCAATTCCATTTTCATGGCCTTTATTTTCTTTTCAAAGGTAAAAAATTGGACTCTAACACGGTTCCAGTCCATTTTGCGAGCGATTTCATCTAATCTTCGATCAACTTGGTCAAACCGATTTTCGATTTTGGACAACATATCACGCATAAATTTCAGCTCTGCGGACTCTTCTTGAATACCAGCTATAGCGGCTATAATCCCAATCGCCGGACCCACCATGCCAAGATATGGACCAACTCTAGTTGCCAGTTTCCCCATGGTGGTTGCAAATTGCCTGTCGCCGATTGCTTGCGCCAACTCGGTGCCAGCGGTGATGCCATTGTCCACAATGTCATTTCCGGTCTGTGCGAATATTACTGATGTTACCACTAGAGCAAGGAACGCCCCGAACTGTACCTTCATCTGTAAAAGAGCAATAGGACAATGTTATTTTGCTCTAAAGAAATCAAAATTAGGTTCGACACAACGCTACACGAAAAGTTTTTCACTGAAGAATATTTCAACAATGATGAAAATGAAATTATCCCAGGGCATATATAATGATAACCTATAAGACCAAAGTTTTTTTTTTTTTACATGTTAAATTATAGCTTTTGTCCGTTTTGCGAGAACTCGTTCCCAGTCCAAATAGTACTGTCACTAATAAGGTTATAAATGACAACTCGAGAAAATATGCCGGAGATTTTTAGGAACTTGGACAAAAAGACATTATAATTTAAAAACTCACTTATTTAAATAGGCTTTCCTATTTAACCATTAGGTTTAACACAGTTCTTGTGAATATTTGTAAATTCATTTGTTTAATTACTTGAATACAGAATTTCGCTGCTTTGCTTTTCACTTTATTTTACAAACGCTTAACTTCTTAAAATATTCCTACTTTTTACAAATGCTAAACATTTTAAAATGTTTCAACCTTGTTAAACTGAATGCTTACCTTATTGTTACAATTTTCCTTAAATCGACTTCTTCCTTTTCTTGGCGCCCAATGAAATACGCTGCCTCGTGTTCTTGGTACCTTATATATGAATCCCTGAAAAGAGTAGCATTATTTGAACGGAATGCTCGCCTTTTCCGGGTAAAATTCACCTTGACAAGTTTACGTACTGTCAAATTCGAAAAACCCGCCCATTGGTTTCAATACAGAAGAAAGTGGGCGGAGTTTGAACAATTTACTCTGAATTGAGGTTCCAAGGAAGGGGGCGTGGGGCTTTTGGGGCAGTTTTATGGTTGATGCGCATGAGACGTTGTTCTTCAACTTTTTCATATACTTATGCATAATGTATTTTTAAAAAGGGGGGGGGTTGCTTATATATAAAGCTATATTTTTCACAGTTAAAAATACTAGCGATTTTTTTAAAGAGTAAAAAAGCAATAATCTCAGAAAATCTAACTGAATTGGGAGTATATAGTCAAACTCAAGTATTCATGTTCGGCTTCTATCTTAACAACACCAGCACCTGTGTTAAATACTTTTAAAACCTTTATGCATGCATTTCAACCAAATTTCCATATCCATTCACAAATTTAGAAGTAGAAAAGGGCAGTAGGGGATAATTACTTTTTAAAATCTAGGCTATGCAGTCTCCAAGAGTGAACGAAATACAGATTTTTTTGCGTTTCTTTTTTCTTTTCTTTTCTTTCTTTTTTTTTTTTTGCAAGATAATGATAGGAGGTCTGCCCTCTCTTTAAAAATATAATATATGTAATAAGCATTTAATTTCTACTTACAAATTACTATTTTTAACAACAAATAAACATTTTATTATTAATTCCTTTCAAGATAACCTAAACTTAACAAACAAGAGGAGAAGGGTCAGGGGGTCCCGAACCCTCTTCCTCCACACGGGATTTTCAGAATTATTAAATTCATATAGTGAAGTATTAAAAAAAATGATCTCGCCCTCCCATTGAAAGCAAAATCCCTTACAAGGAGAGGCATATATAATAAGGATAGCGGGTTACCCCTGTATCCCCCAGATAGGACTTTCGGACAATTATTTTTACTTAGTGTTTGTCAAGAAATTCTTAATCAGAGTTTTTATTTTTTATTTTTTTTAGTGGATGAACACCCTCTTTTTTTGTTGGAAAAAATTTCTGGATCCGCGCATGTAATACATGAAGTCATTAGACACCTCCTCATCCCCTTCCCACCAAGAATGGCCAAACGAATATAAATGACTTGCTTTAAGTTGAAACTTTAAAAAAAAAACCAGAGTAGTTTTGTCGAGTTATTAGAGCAGAACAATGTACTACATGTATAAAGAATTCATTTACTTGTAGAGCACCACACCTCCCGGAATACTCATTTTTTTAACATTTCAGATTTTATCACATAGAAGTGAATTCAGAATTTGTGGGGAGATTGAAGAGTAGATACGTTCATTTATCCATTCATCTATGAGGAAAAAATTCAGAGAGAGAGAGAGAGAGCGGGGGGGGGGGGGTTGATAGATTTTTCTAATTCAAATCCTCTTACGAATACTCCTCTCCGGAGCATTGCAATTTAGCTATATATACATGTATATATGCTGATTTTCGTCAACTCTGAGCTAACGTATTACTTATTATAACCCCACCCCTTTTTTAGTTGGTCCCCATTACTTTGAAAAATCCCTGTGCTGTAGAATTGAGCTATATGACTGTATACAATCTGCTAAAATACTGTAGATATTACAAGTGATAACACCCAGCAATAAATATTTTCACAGATAACCCATTAGATACGGACCCAACAAGGACTTCGATAACGGTGATAAAATATGCAAGTCTAATATAATGATGCATTAATATGTTAAAGTTCGTACTTAAGATATAAGAATATAAATGGCGCTTTCACCAAAAATAATCACCACAACTTCTCATCCGCAAAACAGAGGGGCGTGTGATTGGTAAGTTCAAATTATTATTAAGGGGGTGGATCTAACAATTCATGAACATGATTATATTGAGCCTATAACAGATTGCTGTAATCCCTATCTATAGTTCTGTATACTTTTCTTTATTGTCTGTTATGACTTCCAAAGAAGTATCTGAGAATTTCTGAGCATGTATCATACAACTTTCATCAGTATTAATTTTGATTTCGTCATAGGGGTTGGCCAGGATTGGTGGCGTATGGATCACATCAGTATGTTGTAGTGGTGGATCCAGTTTCTTCTCAGGTTGATATTGACCAATGGCAAAATAGATTAATTTTAATGCAATTTCGTCTGACAAAAAAAAATCAACATTTACATCTTTTTTCTAGGTTACTCAAGTACTTGGTGTACATAAGGGATACGTTACTTGTGTAAGTATGTAGTTACAATTCATATATTAGTAGTGTAAAGCATGTTTTCACAAAAACTTTTCCTGTGATCGAAAACCTATTTCTATCCCTCTAAGATAATTCAAAGGTGGAGTTATTTGGAATTAAAGATTTATAAGCGTACTAAGTGAATTTCAAAAAAAAAAAACAAAAAAAAAAACCGAAAATTTTCCTCAATATTTTCTTTCAAAATACATTGAAAGTACCGGATAATTGACTCAGGTTAAATGGAAACCGGAGGATATACACCACGATGTGGTTGTCAATCCTTACACTTTAACGCTGGCTGCAGGTGACACACAAGGTAACGTCATGCTGTGGAACGTCACAAAAGGAGAGACGAAGGCAACATTTGTCTGCAAAGGACGATCTGTGCGAGGTATATAAATACACCACTAACACACACACACACACCCTCACACACACAAAATCAAAACAAAACAAAACCAAAACAAAAACACGGTACGATATCAACTAAATAAAGTGTGGTAAAAGCATTTATCAATTTCTTAAAATGTGTTTCGCCTTATTTATTCAAAGAAAAAGGGGGCGGGGGTTCACAAGCAGAAGTTAGAAGAGAGAAGACAATCCCAGTCTTTTAATCAAAAATATTTTATCTTTCCTTTTTTCTTTAATTTTTTTCTTATTTGCTGATCTTTCAGATATTACCTGGATAACGAACCAAGAGACAAGCGAAGCGACCATTCTAGCATTATATAACAAAAGTGATGTCATCATGTGGGACTTTCTTACGTCATCACAACTTTGGAAAGCTTCCTTTCCGGAACCATTGTCAAATTTATGCATTGACCCATTCAACAAAAACAATGCAATATGTAAGTAAATCTACATAGACAAAGGACTATAAGAAAATTTGATTAATACTGCAACAAGTGTATATATCCTCTAAGAATCGTGCATGATTTTAGAAAATGTCATCTAAACTGTGTTGCATTCGATGCCACATTTTCTGGATGAAAAGATTTTCAGGGTTTAATTCTGAAGATAGTTGCAGATGTACACTCTTCTTAAAAATATTTGCTCTAACTAGTAATTAAGAAATAGTCAATCTATATACTTGTATTTTTAATGTCTAAAAGAAGTCAAAAACTTTCAAATCAATCGGAGAGTATTGGATTGAAAGCAGAACTCAAGTCTTGCAATGTGTCTGAAGTACATATGACATCATTCCAAAACTTATTCTTCATCGAACACAATTTCAAACTTACTTTAGAACATAAATTCAAGCATCTTTTTTGTCAGTTCTTTGCGAGGACAGTAACATTCTGCTGATAGAAGATCTTCATCCAAAAGCACCACCGTCTCAGAAATACAAACGGATCAGTTTTTATGGGACAAATGGACCTTGTAAGTTAAGACACTAGGTATTATATAAGTTCAGACACACTGAATATTTGCAGTTTCATAAAGAATGATACAATACTATACATTTATTGACAGGGTTCGAGGGTAACCTGCGTTTTGTCGGACCCAAGAACCAAACTGATTGCCTGAGGCCGTTATGCTGAAGGCAAACGGTTTGATTCCAGAGTTCGGCTAAACGCATTTCGCCCGAGAATACAGTCAATGTTTTCTTATACCTTGTACTATGTATTTTGACATATCTTGCACTGGTTTTCATGTTTGCGATACTTGATGTAAATTTCGTTTACCCTATTGCGGATTTAAACTTGTTCAATTCCGTAACTGTCGAACACTAACGAATGCAAATAAGATATAGTTGATCCTGCCTGCAGTGTGATGTAAAAAACGTCACAGCGATCCAGTATCTAATCGACACGTCCAACATCTCACTCAGCTGTCCAACGTCGATTTCTTTTTTTTGAACATCACCGGTCAGTAAAACATTGGAAATGTTCGACTTTTTTTTTAGTATAAATATACATTGGAAACACTTTTTAAAAGTATAGCAATAATTTTTTTTTAGAAATAGCAGATAATTAATGTGTTTTAGTTACGTACGTCTTCCCCTATTTTTGCCAATTTTTTTTGTTTTGTTTTTTGTTTGGTTAAAAATGTGTTTGCGCCATTCCTTTAAAACTTGACTGACCAGTATGAGATTATGTTTATTGTTTATGCGTGATTTTAAGGTCTATTTTGACTTTAAGTCACATTTTTTTATGTCGAGGTAACTGAAAAAGTATCGAAATCAAGACAGAGTAATAAATGAACAGAGCTCACAGACAGTAGGGAATAGGATAATTTATTATGTACTCAACAGTTGAAAATGTTCATTTAAAGGCTGGTTGCTCCTCCCACCCCCATTTTGTTGCAGCATAGTCAAATCGGGGTTAGTGGTAATGTATGGAAGTTGGAACCCCACCCCACCCTCTTTCGAAATAGGATTTTAGAGACATTCCCCCTTTTTTTCAGCAAGTTGTCAATTTTTTTTCTGGCTGCCGACTCCCCACTTCCAAAAACGACACTACGTGCCTGGTAATTGCAACGGATATAGCTAGGGAAGGGGTGATATATTCATTTTGTCCAAAGTACACAAAATTCTAGTTCCACATTTGGAATTCATCCACATGAACGTATACTGTATGGATAATTTTCATAAAATAATTCTTATTAAAAATTAAATTCATGCTGGATTACTTATAGCTTCAGAGGTCTCACAGTCTGTAGATGAGCAAGGGAATATGAAAAGGAACTCGTCATCTCTCAATAAACTCATCAATATGACGACATCACTCATCACAGGGACCGGTGAATCAAGGTCAAGGTCAGAACACTATTACAACCGAGAGATAAAAAAAAGATAAATTCATCATCGAACTCATCTTTGCTAGCAATGGGTGACGATCAGCTGCTCTTCTCTTCTCGTTTCACCATTGAGTGAAAACAGGAGCGGATCGACAACCTTCGATTGCAAAGAAGAATTATATTTTATATTTGATTTTTATATTATATAAAATATTTGAACCATAACCAGGGTGATCGATATGCAACGAACTAAACGAGCAAATTCTTTCCTGAAGTACTCATGAGTAACTAACATTTTTTTTTTAAAATTTCCAGATTCGTTATTTTTTTATTCAAATTCTCTGGATAGAGCATTATTCAATTTATTTAGTAACCAAAATAAGAAAAGAATACTGTGGAAAACAGTAAATAATAAATAGGCGCATGGGCTTACCCAAGTCACTTCTCTCTTTATTCTAATCTCAAAACATGTCAAAAGGACTTGCTTTAAACCTGAAATTTAATCGGAAAATGTATGCTAATGGTTGCAAATCATTTCATCATTAATTAAGAATGTAAAATTAACGAACATGAATGAGAAACTGCTGATTCACCTCAGGCTGTATTTCAGATGAATTGAAAATAGAAACTTTTTTTTTTCACATATACATGGTAGGTTATTATTTCATTTTTTTTATTTCAACAGCAGGAAAAGCTTATCCGAAGATGACCGATCGTTACAACAGCAGTGTCTACAAGTGATCTTTCATCCGGGCATTCGTCACGTGATCTTTATGGTGTACCCTTCTCAAGTAGACATAATAGATATTGAAGCTTGTATCACAATGGCAACAATTCGTCTGGATTCTAAATCATCATACTTTGTTAAGGTGAGTTGATTTTTATCTAAATATGATAAAAAAAAATTGAAATTTTTTTATTCTACATTAAAGCTTAAAGAAAAACGGCTGACAAAAAAGTTTTTGAAAGCCATAAATCATATAAAGGAGTACAATGCACTCTGAATGTAAATAAATCGTTGCGATGCTCAACGTTTGAATGTATGACAGCTGGGTAGTGTAATTTTTCCCAAAAAAATTACAAAAATATGGCATAATTATCATTCTTTGTCTCAAAAGGTATTGCCCTGTAAGCAGAGGGACGTTCTTTATTGTCTTCACGAGAATGCCTGCATCACCATTCGTATAAGACGTTTAGACAAGTCACACTGTACGTACAGCGAGAGTCAGGTGTCGACTCCATCGACACCTATAACGCCAGGTACTACGGAAACCCAGAGGTGTATATAATCCATTTGTAAATACGAGATAGTGGCATATCTTAACCAGTGCATATTTTCGGTTCCCAATCAAAACACAAAGTATTTTTTAGGGCCTAAACAGAAAATAGTTTGTGGCAGAAATATTGAAAATATTAGAAAATCAAAATGATAAAAACTCTCTTTTTATTTTTTGGTATTTTTACAGCATTATACTTACCTGGGGTACAGAATGAATTATTACCATGTCTTTGTATACTTGATGCCCAGAAACTGGGTAGGATGATATGAGAAATCATTTTTGGCAGTGATACTAAAACAATTCTTCATCTTCAGTTAATTGCTTTAATCATAGATTACTTTCAATTTAGAAATTCTGTTCCATGAATCACTCACTATTCGAATCCGCAACAAATTCCAATTCCATTTTGTTGAAAATGTAAATAAAAGCTAAAAAATTATATTGACCATAAGCATTTCTATATCACTTTCTTCAATTGAAAGAATCGTTGGTCATCTCTGCAAAAACATACCTTGAATGAATGCTTTCAACCGTACTCTCTTTATTTCAGGGTATGGCGAAACGGAAACAGACAAATCTGATATAGCATATGATTTGATATGGCAGTCGGACGCTGTCCGACTCAGTAATAAGAGCACAGTTTACGGATTTAATGTACATCCGGTCACAGAGGCATGCGCAGCACTCATATTCAGTGACGGGAAAATTATTACCTGGGAACTTGTCAGTACAAATGTACGAATATTTGGTTCTGTTAAATTCTTCGCTCCTTATTTTAGGTTTAGATTTTAAAACGAATTCCAACCATACATACATATATCCTCTCTAACTGATTAACAAAAGCATCCGCCAACTTATAGAATCTGATTGCTGCAGCTTGATTGAAAAGATATTATTTTATGATTCCTCCACAACTATGAAAAATTAACTCATTGATATATGTTATACATGGGATTCCTTATTTGGAAGTATATTTCATTCCGATCTGTTGAAATAAAGTATACAGTATTTATTCCCTACAGTCCTTCTTCTACTTTTCGTTCAATTTTAGACCCATGCTTTGGTTCTAAAAGACATGTTGCCGGGTTTGAGTATAAAAGGACAGAAGAATTTACTGATGGAAGGAAACCGATTCCTTATGACGGGAATGGTCAAAGGTTTTCCTTCGTCCATCTGTACAATCAAGAGTAACTTTCTGGAGCAGGTGACAACAGCCAATAACCCGAACAGTCAACAGAAGCAGACGTTACTGGCTCTGGGTATATTTACATGTATATATTAAACGAAATGATTAATTTCATACACATACAAACTTTTGCATATTATTAGCTTTACTGGTGAAAGACTAGCAGAGATTTTATATGCATTAGTAAGATGTACGTCATCCGTCCGTTCATCTATCTAACTGGCTATCTGTTGTCCGTCTGAAAACAATTTTTCAATCAACAGATTAATTCCTCCTACGGTACACTTTTGGCCCAATTTCTGTAAGAACTTGTAAACAAGTAGCCTATACAAAGATAAATAATTCTATACCGGTTATTGTTTTCGACAAACTTTATGAATAAAAATTTCTTTGAAATTCTTTAAAAATGCTACTCCTCCTACAGTTTTGGTTTTCAGTAAGAACTAGATATAGTATACAAGCAGATTATACAAGATTCATAAGTTTGTGTACCGGTTTGTGATTTCGACAAACGATGTTGCCATGATTACTATAAATAGAAATTTTTGTGAAATTTTCCCAAAAGCTACTTCTCTTACATGTTTGGTCTGATTCAATAAAACTTGGTGCATAAGTAGACTACACTAAGATACATGATTCTGATTTTGATTTTGACAAACGATAATGCCATAGTCACTATAAATAGAATTTTCTAGGAAATTCTTTCAAAACTCCACTCCTTCTATAGTTTTGGTCTGATTATAATGACTTTGCACACAAGTAGACTATACTAAGATACATACAAATGTAATTCTAAATATTTTTTTCAACAAACATCTTGTCATCACGTTACTATAAATTGAAATTTCAAAACGCTTCTTCTATAGTTTCTCTTTGATTTAAATAAGACTTGGAACATAGGTAGACTTCACTAAGATACATAATTCTTTATCACATTTTTTTTATTAAGAGAAATAATGTCTCCATGGTTACTAAGAATAGAAATTTCTTTGAAATTCTTTCAATACTCGAATCCTCCTACAGTTTTGGTCTGATTTCAATAAGAACTGGTAGAAAAGTCTAAAAGTAGAAAAATACTGTGAAACATAATTCTATTTATCGATGTACTATGTTTCCATGGATACTAAAATTAGAAATATTTTTGTAATTCTTTCAAAACGCTACTCTATCATGCAATAGTTTTAGTCCTATTTCAGTTAGATTGGTACACCTGTAGACTATATTCATATAAAGAATTCTATATTCGGTCTGATTTCAATTAGACTTGGTACATAAATCGACATTACCAAGATGCATCTATCTTTTTTATAATCAAACAACAAACAAACAAAATAGAATACTAGTAATATCTAACCCTTTGTAATTTGAGGGATTAATTAAGACTTTTTTGAAAAAAATGGTGAGTTGTTATCCTCATATTACATTCAAGTTTTCTGTTAATATTGTCAGGAATGGACAATGGCGATATTTCAATCCTCAACATACAGACAGGACAAATTGAGAGAGAATTCAGCGTTCATTTCGATAGTTAGTCATTTATCAGCATCAATGACATTCATATGAGTGGGAGGAAACCAACCAAGGATTCTAAAATTCTTTAACGATTTCTTTTAAAAAGTACCTGAACTTGAACGTTATTATTTCGAACACCGAAATGTCGAAAACATTATTATAAAAAATGTTATTATATAACGTTATTATTTCGAACACCGAAATGTCGAAAACCCGAGAAAGGTGTAAGATTGTTACCACCATTTTATAATGGTTATCTCTCTGAGCATCTGAGCAACCATTCCCATGAAATTCTTTTGTCTTTTCTTTGAAGGAACATCGAGTGGTTAAATCAAAACATTCTCATGTCTTGGACGTGTTCAAATACTGGAAACTCGACTACAATGGGTAGAAACGAAGTGTTACTCACATGGACTCAATCAGGTAAGCTTCGCTATCTTTACTCCATTTTGCTGTGTTGTCTATGGTAGAAATGCACATGTATGCTGCTTTTTAATCCACACGGCTTCTTTTAGGTTTGATAGAGGTCTTCAGACATCGACTGAAGCTAGAGAGTTTGATAACAAATATCAAAGTGTCTCCTCTGAGGTGAGTTCTACTTTTAACCACACTTATCTCTTTGCTACTTCTGCGTGATCTTATCATTTTTATCCATACGAAACATTTTTCCTTTGCAGTTTATTTATGACTTCATAATATGGAATGCGTCTACATTTATATAAAATAGAATGTTTTATTTAGTCTTTTGCAACAATAAACTTTTGCAATTTCTCTGCAACATAGATTTAACCGAATGATTGTCTTGTGAAATTCAGCTGTGAGGTTTAAACTGGAATATATCAATTTAGGAATAGTACTACTGAAATCTTCCAAATCTTTAAATACAAATTTTACAAAGGATTTCTATATTGTACCTGTATCTGGAAAGTAAAGAAAGAAAAAATTTTTTATGTTTAATTAGTTGTCTTTCTTGAAAAATAATTAATTCGATAAATTACATGTATATAAATGCAGCTATGTCAATATTAACAAAGGACAGATCTACTGCCTTTTGACAAGTTAAAACAAATTTTATTGTAAAATCACACGTTTAAACAATTAAAGGACGATTATGGCGTATAAAACGTGGCATTATTATACTTATTTTGTTATTTTTATTCAAAGAATAATTTATTATAGCCAAATTTATTATTCTAAAATATATCATTCCTATTCGATAAAATGTGATTCCTATTCGATAGGTTGTTATTCCTATTCGAAAAAATGTTATTCCTATTCGATAATTTGTCATTTCTATTCGATAAATTGTATTGGAAGAAATGTGATTCCTATTCTAAAATATCACAGTATATCATTCATATTCGAAATCATGTGTTTCCTATTCGATAACGTGTCTTTCATATTCGAAAACGTGATTCCTATTCGATAATTTTGTCATTCCTACTCGATAATTTTGTCATTCTTATTCGATAATTATGTGATTTACCGGTAAATACAATAATCTTGTTATTCCTATTCGAAAACATACGATTCCTATTCGATAATCTTGTCATTCTAGACAAAATTATCGAATAGGAATTGTATGTTTTCGAATAGGAATGATATGTTTTTTTTATCAATCAAGAAGCAGAGTTTATTCAAAATCTTCTACATGAGAAGAAGAAAACACCTGTTGTAGCCTTCAACTCGACAATCAGATATATTGACAACGTTTTATCAATTAACGGTAGTTACTTAAAATTCATATGTCGATTCGCTATATATCCCAGTGAACAAGAAAAGATACCATAGAGTCTGACACATCTGTTTCATATTTGGATGTTTTACTGACTATAGACGATAGGGGCCAACTAACAGCATAATTGTATGACAAACTTGATGACTTCAGCTTTCCCATCGTCAACTTTCCTTATTTATGTAGTGATATTCTGCTATCATCTGCATATGGTGTTTCCCAACTTATTCGATACTCAAGAACAATAAATCCTATCATTAAGTCGTATTTTGGACGTGTTTCATACCAATTGTTAGACCTTTGTTTTTGCACTAAATTTGACCACGGAATGTTCCTTCTACCTGATCAATACATAGGGCTCACTGCGGGTGTGAGCGGTCAACAGGGGATGCTTACTCCTCCTAGGCACCTGATCCCACCTCAGAAATTTCCTGGGGTCCGTGTTTTATGCCCTGTTTACAACTTTGCATTGTTTGTAGCTATAGATTTTTTGAGATCGATCATTGTTTGTTATCTTCCTTTTCATGTAGTAAACGTGAAAGTCGTTGCAACCATTTTCTCTCTTGCAGTACATTTAAACGAAAAGAATTTGTCGTTGACTCTGAGAAAATACGATAGTGTCTTTTTTTTTTAATTTTATTTAGGCAATATGTTGTGATTGCTTTCAAATCGCAGCCGTTGGAAGTATGGTGTCTACAAACCAGATCTTTATTGAGAGAAATGCCAACAAACTTCCCTCAACCAAAAGCACTGGTAAACTTCTCTCTTTCCTTTAGAATATATCTCAAATATAATCTTAATATACAAGTGAGCAAAGTGGAGTCAAGAAATGTGTATTTGATATTTTTTCAGACCTGGGCCCCCATGTGTAGCTGGAAGACAGTGGTCAGACAACTGAGTCAGAGAGGAATTAACAAGGAAATCACAGACATGACTCAAGACGATATAGCCAAGTAATGCATGGGCGGATCCAAGATTTTGACCCGGGTTGGGGGTGGGGCTACATTCGAATCAAAGCAAAGTTTCCTATTTAAGGGAAAGAGGGCATGACTACAGTTTCTAAATCATTCCTATTGGATCTTTACCCAATAATCATGACTTTTTATGGCTGCTCTGTAAACGTGAGCCACTGTGGCCCTTGCAATATTAATATGCTGTTATAATTATTTTCTTATTCGTTTCTACTACACTGTATGAAATATCCATTTTATATTTCACAGTTTATTACATGACAAAGAATATAAGAAGATTGCCAAAGAACAGTGCGTACTAGCTGACAAGGACGGGACGATATGTAGAATAACGTTGGAGGAAAGATCGGTGTCTGACCTCATCATATTTCCTCCAGAGGTGATAACTAATACACTTTACATATAATTCTGTTCGTGAATATATGGTCAGGATTTCGAATAAACGAATAAATAAAAGTAGGTTTACAGTAACTGAAATCTCTGATTAAAATACCATGCACTTTCTATAGATTTGCCGAAAAATGTTTCCTAGGTAAATGGCATGGCGGCAGTGGCCCACATCGCTATGAAAGATGACATGTTGTTGTTAGGGGACATAACTGGCGTGCTTTGTTTGTGGAATCTGACGGAGAAAAAATTAAAAAGGTAAATGACCTTTGCAATCATTATTATTAATTTGTATAACATTTGAGTCACAAGGAGAGAGAGAGAGAGAGAGAGAGCAATGCAACTCACATAGATTTTATTGTCCATGGGCTCCAGTCTTATCTGGGAACAAAATTTATCAAAACAACAGTCCTTATTTCTACCTACAGTGTACATCATCTGTTTATCAAATAGTGTACCCCGATCTGGTGATAAACCATACACAGGACTGAAGAATATTCTGTTTAACCCCAGCACCAAAGATCATCGGTTCGCTGTACTGTACGATCAGGGGGTAGACATTTGGCTGTTTTCTCAGTCCCAGGATAAGGTCTGGTGATTTCTACAAGTAAAAATGATTCATCGAAAAAAAGAGAATCAATTATGGATATATAAAAAATTGTTATGCAATTCTTGTTTTCAGTTAATCCTTCTGGCTTCTATGAAACACGGCAAATCCATGCCAAAAGTTCAGTTGTTAGAGTGGGCGGATCTCAATCACATCTCCATGGTAATGGACGATGGATCGATCCACGTGGTAGATATTACGTCATCAAAAGTTACGTGTTCATGGAATCAGAGAAATTTAATTGGTAAAATGCTAATCTTACTGGAATCCTTATGCATAATGTACATACTAGTATGCCACGAAATATTTAGTGTTCGAGAGAAGATGCACGTGCAGGAAAATTGTTAATGC
Organism: Saccostrea echinata; assembly: GCF_033153115.1. NCBI lineage: Eukaryota > Metazoa > Mollusca > Bivalvia > Ostreida > Ostreidae > Saccostrea > Saccostrea echinata. The sequence continues at coordinate 6,206,341 of NW_026889757.1, read as the reverse complement.
ATCTCTATAATTGTCTTCTTAGCAAACCTTTTAAATACTCTAAGAATATGGTTGATCAGAAAACATTTCGGCTATCTTTGTCAAGTGTATATACATTTATCTTGAATTATTTTCATCAGAGTGTCCAACAAAAAATACGCACATGTAAGATATGCCTTTCATTTTTAAACTTTGAAGTTCAGCACTGACTCATACGTATCCAACAAGACAGAGTTTTTGTTTTACACGTTATTCGTACAGATACCGTGTTTTGTCCACATACTCTACCAGTACAAGGCTCACTGATCCTTAAGTACCTCCTACAAAATACCACATCTCCAACTATAGAGTACAGTCTTACTGCTGACAAAGCTTACATGAAAAAAGCCATAGACGAACAGTTGCGGTGTATCAATGGGTTTGTATTCTGTGTCTGAGGGTGGTTTTGCTAAAGAATTACTAGTATTCGATGTGGTAAATGAATTAATATATTTCTAGATTATTTCTATTATAGAGAAACATTACAGTCTTTAACAAAACAAAAATGTAGCACAGCACAGAGGTGTCTGACAGCAGCACGGTGAGTTGAAAATATGTCACCTGAAGCATATGTAGAGTAGCAATGTTTATTAAAAAGATTTTTAAATTATCAGAATACATGCTTGCATAGGAAGATTTATTCATTGGGCCTTAAGTACTTTCAAGTAATTTTAATCTTTGAGGGTATAAAACTATTAATTTTGGTAATTCTTTCACGTAGCATAATAGAGTAAATCTTGGAACAAAGTAAACTTTTGTTCATTTTATGACTTAACCCTTTGTATTTCATAAGGAATGTGAAGATCACATGAGTTAATAAGTGATAAACAACAATTTATATACATTTAAGCTTCCACAAGACTGAACATTTAAATAATTTTTTTTTATCTTTTAAAAATCGATATATTTTAATGTTAAATGTATTTTTCAGATTATTAGGAGATGAATTTGACGTTAACTTTTGGACAGCAGCTTTGTATTTTTTAAATCGTGCAAAAGATCAACGAGATAATCCAGTGAGCTTAATTTTTAGTGAAAAGATTTTGAATCTGTTTCAATAGCATCGATGTTAAATTAAAAAAGCAAACATCATAAATTGCAATGAGATTATACATCTGTAAAATTGACAATTACACATGTGTGTGTCATTGGTAGAGCATAGTAATTGTAAAAGTAAAAGTATGAATGTTGTTTCTGGCCATGTAAGGTAGTCTGATCCTCAGGTTCTGAAAATCAGCAATTAAGTAATTAAAAATGACCAAAAAATTCACAATGTAATGTGAATGTACCAATTTTATTTCTTAAAAGTTCATCATATGACAGAGGGAAAATTATCAAATACATATTTTCAGGAAAAATAACAGAATAAAACCACAAATTATGCATTTTCAAGTTAATTGATAAATAGGTATATTTAAGGATAAAAATATAGGTATCCAGACATTCATATAAAAGGAGATGGATGAAAAAGGCGTAAATTTTGTGAATTTAGTATTTAGAATAAAGTTCTCATTATTAAAATTTATGAAATTATGATAAACAAAACTTTTCCGAGGAAAATTCTCTCGGCAAAAATTATTGTGGTATTCGTGGGGTTCGAACCCTAGCAATGAAAAAATCCTGAGTATCAATTTCCTTTGAGACTAACACGCTAACCAATACGCTACACAACTCCTGATGAATAGTGGCATTTAAATTATGTTTGTGGTTTGACTTTTAACTAAATGGACTTGAAGTATTTCTCGGAAAGATGCGAATGTTGTGTCATAAAAGTATGTTTTTAAGGTATAGTGGGTCATTGCTCTATGTAAAAATGTGCATTTTTATACATACTTTGAGGATATACTTTCAAAAAAATGGAGCGAAGACCAACTCGTATCGAAAAATTGTGTTATAGTATGGAAGATGATCATTTTTGCCCTCTTTAGTGTGTATGCTATTTCACAGGCAAATAATTTCAATATTTATGAGATTTTTGCAAATTGTGGAGATTTACATAAGTAGACTTTAATGTTAGATGAAATTTCAAAGAAAATTTTGTTAAAATTGAGATTTAATTTTTCACCTTTATGTTTGCTGCACAATAGGCATTGCGCTCGCCTTGTACGCCCATCTTCTTTTTTTTTTTTATACATATGCAGTAGTTTAGTTCTATTAACTTAATTTGTTCTGAAATACATACTTTTAGTGTAAAAAGCATGTGATATCATTGCAAGATATCACAGATCACTTCAAAATATCATTTCATGCTAATAAACATTGCTATCTAAAGCAAGATTAAAGTAAATTTCATTCCTCTCAAATGTATTCTTGAGGGTAATTTTATGAGGTGCAAATGTCTAATTTTTTTTACAAGACCGTTCATCTTGAATCATGTAAGGACGCCCATCTTCTTTTTTTTTATGCATATGCAGTAGTTTAGTACTATTAACTTAATTTGTTCTGAAATACATACTTTTAGTATAAAAAGCATGTGATATCATTGCAAGATATCACAGATCACTTCAAAATATCATTTCATGCTAATAAACATTGCTATCTAAAGCAAGATTAAAGTAAATTTCATTCCTCTCAAATGTGTTCTTGAGGGTAATTTTATGAGGTGCAAATGTTTATTTTTTTTTACAAGACCGTTCATCTAGAATCATGTAAGGACTTTTTCAATAAAACATTAATTTTTGTTGAAGGCTGCATATGAGGATCGGATATCCTAAATAAATTGAAATGCTGACTAATTGTATGCGATGTTTTTGATGTAGAGGAAAAAACTGAAATATAATATCTTTTAGTGTAAGAGTTCATCAACACAAAATATAAAAACTCTCACTTCATCTTCGTTTTGACCTTGCAGCGAAAAGACCCTCTCCTTCTTTCGATTGACGATGATCCAGTACCTTTGGAAACCGGAAGTACAGAGGACAATCATTCTACTTGTAGTGAGGCGTGTCTTGACTGTTTACGACCTCAGTCTTGCTATTGGGTAAACAAAGTTTCAGAAATATATGTATTTGAAAATTGAGATCTCATGTACAGCAGTACATGTTGACAGGAAAAAGATCCCACATTGCTCAAGCCTAAATATTTCTCTCATTTGAACGCAACTAATTACTGGTTGAAGGCTGCGAAATGAGACTTTACTTGACACTAATGTACATTAAGCAGCGAGCTATCTTTTTCGTGCCAGCATCTACTGCAATACATTGCCTCGTCTCATTAAGTCTTATCAGATGGAACCCATTCCCGCAGGTGAATTCGTACCTGCAGCGTAAGGATCAACTCCCTACTCAGAGATTCTGATAGAAAACGTTGAGACCTTTTGGTCCAACCACTTTGCCACGCAGGCGACCTGAATTTGGAGAAATTTCCTTTCTTTAAAAAGAAAAAAAAAGATAATTACTAGTATGAAATATGGTAGTGTTGGTTTGAATTTGGTTAACAATGTCTTTATTTACTTAGAAACAACAACTTCACAGAGTCGAGCAACACAGTAAAAAAAGAAAAACACAAACAGACAGACGAAGATGCATTCAGAACTTCACGATGATGGGAAGAGTGGAGGAGGCAACTAAAATTTTACTGGAAACGGATTTTCAATCCGGATCGTACCGTGAAGACTATCTGCAGTATTATTTTGTTTATCAGTGTTTTTAAGCAATAAAATAAATAATCGATTAATCTGCAATTCCCTAAATCTAACTGATTGAATTCTTTCTTATATATAAAACTTTGTATATTTCTGTTTTTATTGAAGTCCTAACTATCATGTCGACCTTGCCTAATTAGAAGAAATACTTTGGTTTTAGCATCATTGTCTGTCACTCTGTCAATCTACTTGTCCAAAACTACAACAAAATTTAATATAGTCTGGAAATATTGCTTCATCCTACAGATATGCTCTTTTTTTTATTCGTTTCTCTGCTGGTCTTTAAGAAAAATAAGAAATTTCTGACGAAATCGAAAGTGGTCATCATTGCATTAGACCGGAAGAATAAGGTTTTTTCTCTTTAATCATTGTATTGTCTGTAATGTGTTACCCACTGCGAGTGGCCAATCATGGTGCTAGTGTTGCTCTCATGACGCATATTTTATACAAAAAGGCTGCTAAGTTTTGTCTGTGAATCTTGTGAAGGATGAAGCACATATTCTATTGGTGTTTTCAGAGCTTGTCTACTGTCATGCGATAGAACAAACAGCACAGCTCAAAGCACACTCAAACTTGTAGCCACCCATCTAATCATTTCCGGAAAACTACAAGGTAAATAGAATTTTAAAAAAATACCAGAATGAACCATTAACTTACGTTTTATAAATTTAGATAAATGCTGCATCAATAATTTGATTTTTAGAGGGTGTGATAATTTTGTGTCTGCTGGGTAAAGTATTGGATGCATGTAAATATCTACAGACATATGACCAATGGGAGCAAGCAGCATGGCTGGCTAAGGTATGATTTGATGAAGGAACTAAAAAATCTGTTTAAAAATTTATAGAAAAGCATTTGGATAATTATACCCGCTTATTTTATAGAGAAACTTTGGGTATTTTGTTCTCTTGGTCAACCCCTCCGTCTCTTTGTCACACTATCTTCTTCCTCGAATTACTCTTACATTTTAAGCAGTAGCCAACTCATTTTTTAGAATATGATTGGTGGTGTCTTAAACATTTGCAAAATGTTTTTGAAATGAATCTTTTTTCACTCTGGTGACAAAATGGGGGTTAATAAAAACAATGTTTTTTTCCCTATAAAAACCTGGTTCCTTGAATTTCTGTTACATTTTTTGCAACACCCCATTTATATTTTGGAATGTGATTGGGGGTGTCCTCTAGATGTGCGAAAAGGTTTCGGAATTTCGATTTTTACCCTGGGTACCATTGCGGTTCAAAACTTTTTCTACAAAAAACCTGGTTTCCCGAACTCTTTTATATTTTTGCAGTAAGTAATTAATCTTTATGAATATGATTGGTGTTGTCCTGTAGATGTGCAATAAGAATTTGGAATTTTGAATTTCACCCCCGGTGGGGGATAGGGGGTCAAAAACGTCTCTTTTTTTTCAACAAAAACATGATTCCCCGAACACCTCTTACATTTTATGCAGTGGCCCATACATAATTTGGGATATGACTTGGGAGTTTCCTGTAGACGTGCAATAAGGTTTCAGAATTTCAATTTTCACTCTTGGGGGCGAGTGGGGTTAAAATGACATTTTCTACAAAAGCCTGGCTCCCTGAACTCCTCTAACATTTTTTACAGTAGCCAACTTGTCTTTTGAAAGATGATAAATGGTGTCCTATAGATGTGCACCAAGGTAGTTTTTGAATGTCGATTTCCACCCTGGGGGCCAATAGGTGGTCAAAAAATGATATCCCCTCAAAAAAAACCCTGGTTCCCTGAAATCCTCTTACATTTTTCACAGTAGCCCAATCATATTTTGAAAGAAGTCTAGGTGTGTCCTGTAGATGTGCATTTAGGTTCCAGAATTTTTATTTTCGTTCTGGGGGCAATTGGGGGTCAAGATCTGATTTTTATGTAAATTATAGAAATATTGTGGCTTCCTCCCTAATGTGAAGGTGATTATATTTAGAGGCAAAGATAAGTGCAGGTATTACTGTCATGAAAGCATCTAGTTTGACTATTATTGGGAGGGGGTTATCGACAGCATTGATAGTTACTTAATTTTCAGCAATTTTTATTTCAGCTGATGTTGAGTGAGAAGGAGTGTGAAGAAATATTTTCAAAATGGATAGAACATTTGACATCGACTAAACAAATGGTAAGTTTTCCTAAATTTTACTGAATCAATCGATTGTAAAGATTTAATATGAAATTTGGTTATCTATATAAAAAAACTCAGTCCTCCCAATATTTTCTTTATGATCTGATTTCCTCCTTGCAGCTGCATGCTATTCTCATAATGATGTCACAGGCAAAGTTTGACGACGTCTTGAAAACTCTTCACTACATTGGATATATAGAAACGGCGGCATGCTTTCTCAATGCCTGCCAGGAACTCGGATTCCAGTTGGCAAAAGGTATAGATGCTATGTACATAATGTGTAGAATAATGTTGATTTTTTCCACATTGGACTACTGTGTTTTTATTTGTGCATTGTCAAATCTTTTGTTCAGGTGATGCCGAAACGGTCAGGGAAAAATACCATTCACATGTAGAGCGATTGGGGTTGGCGTTTGTAGATTGACACTCCAAAGATTGAAAAATACAGGAGAAATTTAGATTTATAAACCAAGTCACAGCATCACTGTAAAATTGTATTAAAACAATGAAGGATATGCTTATTTTTTATTATAAATTTGTTTAAATTTACATTCTCTATATATTCATTAAATTTTGCTCGAATAAAAAATTTCGTAAATATGTATTCTGGATATATATTTCAGCACTGGATATATACTACAGCACTGTATATACTTTTTTACGTAATCCCTCCCCTTTCATAAAAATGAAAAGTGAGGTGTTCTCAAAATTTCAATGTTAATCACTTTATAGGGAAAAAAACTTTGTTCAATAATTCGACGTATATTGTACATGTATGTTGATTTAATGCATTTCGGAGGTATCTTATTATGATGGCTTTTTTGTTAGGGATGTTAACTTTGTCAATAATTCATATTCGAATATTCAATGAAAGTATTCGAATATATTCGATAAGATTTAGTTAAATTTATATATGCAACATCTTACCCTCATGACAGGTTTGGAAGAAAAATTGGGTGTAGAATTTTGTAGGTGTACAGTAAGGAATTTTACATTTGCTATTTGTCGATGTTTGAAATAAATATATTGATTTGAGTGTACATGTAAACATCCGAAATATAATTCTCAAAATATATATCTTGAAGCTCTAAATGATGAACTGATCATCTTACCAAGGGCAAGATTTTCGTTTACTGTTCAGATTAAATTGCATGTAACTAATTACAATTATATACCCAATAAGAGTTGTAATCGTTGATTCAATGTTTTCAAAACATAAGCAGGACAATTTTCCCGAAAATGATTTTTAAAATTTGGAATATGTACAACCCGAGATAAGTAATCGTCGCAATTTATTGTGAAACTGATCCCTTTATGGTTTTACAGAATGATTCTATAAAACAAGTAATTCAATGATCAATGAATTTATTTTGTCAAGTAAACTCTTCACACATTTTAGACTGACAAAGAAGGGTTTCATTTTGTTGTCCTCGAAATAAATCATAGTTATCTCTTTCTTGTGAAATCTGGGGAAAGAAACAAATAATCGAATCGTAGATTCTCATTCGAATATCAACTCATCGAATGAATAATCAAATATTCGTTGACATCCCAGCTTTTTTTGTTTCAGTTTTAATCTACAAATTCTTGGAATATTTGTCATAGCGGAGGAATCTTTTTCAGGTTCATAAGTAGTCCAATGTGTTAGTCACTATGAATTTTGTTAAGTCTTCAGTGCTTCTAAAATAAAATCACTTTAGAAAAACGACTGAGGGCTAAATTGTTTATAAACAGGAGAATGAAGCTTTCGGAATGAGAAGCATTTTTTCCATTCATGATGGAGTTTTAATTTCTATGAATAGAGACAAAAAACGTAATAAGTATGTGGGTGAATTAAAAAAAATGACCCAGGGGCCATGAAATTCACAATTTTAGAAGAGCCCCCCCCCTTCCACATCACAACTATGTACTTTGTTCACCGTCTTAATACCCAGGAACAGAGGAGAAGGTTTTCAAAGAATTAATGCATTTTCACTAATCATCACAGCCCCGCCCTAACACCAGAACCCCTGACCCAGGGCCATGAAATTCACAATTTTGGAAGAAACAACCTTCCTCATCATAACTATGCATGTAGTTTGTTTGCATAATACCCAGGAGCAGAGGAGAAGTATTTCAAAAAAAAAATTTATGCATTTTCACTATATATTCAACAGAGCCCCACCCTAGCACCAGAACCCCTGATCCTGGGGCCATGAATTTTGGTAGAGGCCTCAATCCTTAGTAGAATCATGCCAACAGCTTTACTGCTTGATGTTCAGGAGTAAAGAGGAAGATTTTTAAAGATTGTATTAATTTTAGTGGTTTTGGTCCCACCCTTCAGGCCCCAGGGGTGCAGGGACCATGATATTCACAATTTTTGTTCCCCTTCACCCATAGATGCTATATACTAAAATGGGTTGAAATTGGTTGAGCGGTTTCAGAGAACAACCTAAAACTGGTCAAATGTTAACGCACGACGCATGATGACGGACTAAAACAGATAGCAATATGTCACCTGAGTTTACTCATACATGTATCACAATGAACTTGAAATAAAAGATACCACAAAGGCTAAAACATCTGCTTCACACTTGAACATTTTACAAGAAAAAAGACGTTAATGGTTAACTAACAACAAAACTTTGTGAAAAACGTGATGACCTCAACTTTTCTATTGTCAACTTCCTTTATTTATGTAGCAATATACCCTTATCACCTGCATATGGAGTTTATGTCTCCCAGTTAATTCGATACGCAAGAGCATGCTCTACGTATAAACAATTTCTAAAACGAGGCAAGCTATTGAAAAAAGTTGATGAAACATGGATATGAAGAGTCTCGTTTGAAGTCAACATTTCGCAAGTTCTATGGTTGACACAATGACCTTGTCAGCAAATACAATCTATTATTTCGTCGAATGCTGACTGACATTTTACATACTAATTGTTAGGTCATTATTTACACACTGAATTGTCTACGGATTTTTCCGTTTTCCAGATTATGACAAGGAGCACAGGGCGGGTGTGACCGGTCGACAAGGAATTCTTATTCCTCCATAGCATCTGATTCCACCTCTGGTGTTTTTAGAGGTCCGTGTTTGCCCAATTTGTTCCAATGGACCTTTGAGCTTGATTACTGTTCGTTATCTTTATTTTCATTCAGACCTAATAAGCAATATTTTCAGATGATGCTCATAGAGTCAAAGAAAAATACCACTTACATGTATAGTGATTGGGCTACGCTTTGGCAAATTGACAGTCTAATGGTTGAAAAATCATTGAAGAGATTTATTTTGATAATCAGTATAAGACCATGATTTTAAAAAATACACACAACAGGAAAGTCTTTACTTTAATGTTAAATAAATTTCACTACATTATATGTTACATGTGTTATTTAAATCTAGAAACAAAGAGAAAATTAACACTACGAAGTGCATCTTAGTTAGCAAAGGGTTTAAATAATTAAATAGACTTTTTCATGTCATTTCTCCTTTTACTTGAATTGTTTTGTACGGAAGCCGGTAGGTGCCAGGTAGAAAAAATATTTTATCTGACGGCCGCCACATAAATAACTGGTGGCCGCCAGAAAGTTATCAGTTAACCTCCTGGCGGCCGCGAGATCTATTTATCTGGCGGCCGCCATATAAAATATTTTTTCTATACATGGCACCTACAAACATCCGTAGTTTTGCAATGCAATAGTCATCGTAAATATTGTTATTAAGATGAAATATGAAGACAACAAACAGTAAACATGCTCAAAAGTCTAATGAAACAATACAGAAAGTGAGCAGAGCAAACAAGGTCCTCTAAAAAACATCACAGGTGGGATCAGGTGCAATATAGGAGTAGTAAGTATCCCCTGTCACACCCGACGTTTGAATTTTGTCATGATCAAGTAAACAGAAAATAATGCCCTAACAATCATCAATAAATATTCAACCCAAATGCAAACAAGATCATTGTATCGACCACAGAATTTTCAAAATAATGACTTCAAACAAAAATAATTTAATTTTGGTTGTAACGCGTCATTGGATAAAAAATTAGTTTATATCGTATAACGTACGCCTACGGTATAATGACTTACGCATCAATCCGTTTGACGTTACATTCAAAATATGTACAGTCTGAAGGCATTTTTGAAGGAGAAATCGTATTATTTTCTACACTTAATGATGGAAAATTAAATTTTAAGGAATAAAATTAATAGCTACCCAAGTTATACTGGTATAACCTGGGTTGGAACAGTTTACGCCTTTTTAGCGCTTCGAGGTTTACTGTATGTAAATTTTGTACAGTACCAATTTTGATGCACCAGATGAGCATTTCGACAAATGATGCTCGTGCCGAAACGTTGCCCCAACCCAAGTTATACAGTATAACTTGGGTAGCTATTAAATTCATTTCTTAATTGCAGAAATCTTTTGTCATCAACTTGTTTGTCAGTAGGCTGCCTTGATTTAGAAACTGCTCTTGCGTATCGAATCAACTGAGATAATTACCACACTGGTATTGATATTGGTATTTTGCTACATCAATAAGGGAAGTTAACAATAGAAAAGTTGACGTCATCAAGTTTATCATAAAGTTTATTTTCTAGTTTGCCATCAAGGTAAGTAAATATAATAAATACTTATATTTAAAATATAATAAATACTTAAATAATATTTAAGTAAAATATCAATACATGAAGCAGATGTTTTAGATTCCCTGGTGTCTTTTATTTCGAGTTCAACGGGATATATCGAATCAAAGTTTGAATTCAAATAAACATTGCTAATTGATAAAACGTCATTGATATAAAATTATCTATTTGAAAAAATGTCGAATTGAAAACCACAGCAATACACTTCTTCAAGTATGATTTTTAAAATAAATCATGCTTCATAAGAATATAAAACAAACCTGCTAATGATAGGGCACAATTAGTACCCATGGGAATTCCAACATATTAACCCTTAATGCTTCAAAATAAAGAAAAACGGCTAAAGGTTGAATTGTTTGTATACACACATGTATATAAAATAAAAGTATCCTTTTGGAATAGGAACCATTTATTACTTAATTTTTTTTTTAAATTTGTAAAATATTGATATTGTTACTGTTAAATATCCACTGAGTTGATGAATATTTTTTCATCAAATATCCTATTCAGCTTTACCATAAATACTTATACATCTTTACGGTGTTTCCATCACACATCCAAAGATTGTTTTCTTTATCGTTGCACAAACCAAGATTGTACGGAATACTGTGATCATTTCTCGACAAGACTGTAAGAAATTTACCATTCTGATCAATCATCTGGATATTGGCTTTTCCATCAATCACTAAGATCCGCCCCAAGATGTCGGCACAGATGCTGAATGGCCTAAATTTCGACCCATCCTGGCTTCCTCTGTAAGAGAACCGGTGTTTTCCTAAATTATTGAGTACCACCACAGCGTCATAATCTGATATGCAGATGTCTCCGTTCACATTCTCTGTTATATAGATAGGATATCGATACAGAGGCTGACCCTTGTCATCGCACTGACTCTGCCATAGCTCAAGTCCGTTTTTGTTGTAACGGACTACTTTGGATGGATCATGTTGTAATTTGTAATTCTTCATTCCAGCCAGTATGTCACCGCTCCTGTGGGAGGAGTAGATACATCCTGGCTTCCAGTCTCCTGTATTGATAATGGTAGTGGGCCTCCTACCTGATGTGTACTTCTTGACGCAGTTTTCTAATTCTTCAATGAACAGCAGCTCCCCGCTAAGAGTTACCGTATGATATCCCAACAGATCAAATCCATTGGTTTTGATTTCATCTAACTGTTTTCCTGTTTTATTTATGAGAATTATCTGACCATCATTGTTTCCAATCCAGAATTTTTCAGGAGGAACATTTGAAATATGCTTCGACAAATTAAAAGGCAATTTAAATTCGTGGCATTTGATTGGAGGTCTGGTTTCTAAAGTTCTTGTTGTTAATATTAGATTACTAAAGAGCTTCGAGATTTCTTCTCTTCTGATCTTTTCATTCCTATAACTTGGAGCACTGGGTATTCGAAATGTTGGTTCCGAGGAATCGGACTGAAGAATATCTTTTTGCAGCCTTAGTTTTTCATAAGATCTGTGTTCATTTTCATATTCAGTAATGAGGTTTTCGTATTTGCTGATAGTATTTAATGTTACATTTGTCAGGCTATCCAACTCCTTCTTTAGCCAGTTTTCTTCAATCTCGATTTCTTTTATTTTTTCCACCAGAATGGCCTCAGCTAAAAGTTTTAGCTTCTTTACATCTTTATAAAGCTGTATCTTGATTTCGTTGATCCTGCTTTTAGATTTCCTTCTATGATAAAAAAGTTGGCTCAGACGTTCGTGCCAATGGGGGAGAATCGTTTTGTTGATCTTTTTAATTTTTTCTTTACATCGATCATCTTTTTCTTGCAACACGTCTTCGATGCTTTTGAAGGTGTGTCCTTCATGGTATTTTTGCATACATCTGATACAGATAGGACGATGACAATCCTGACAAGCAATATCAAAAGGGAATCCAGGATGTAATCGGCATGTCTCATTTGGCGTGATCTTTCGACTGAGGTACGGGACTATGGTGTGAGCTTTGGTGGTGGTGTTTTTAGCGTGTCTGTCCCGGCATACCTGACACAAACGGTTAGTACAGGTGTAGCAGTAGTACTCGGCATTCCCCTTACATTGTTTACATTCCACATAGTGCTGAGCAAATCTGATACCCCGTCTGGACATCTGAAAGAACATTGTCCAAATCATAGAAAAAACAAAACAAAACAAAAAAAGGAAAAAAAAAATATTCAGGAAATTATTTTTAATATTAAGTGTTCGTTATTTACGTAGGAAAATCATTTATTCTTTTAAATTACATGATCTTAATTTTTAACCGTTCAATGATTTTTACGAGTTGATGGTATCAACTCATGTTAGGTGACTTGTAAGGGATTCCCCAATGTATCGAAACTAATCACATTTTCACTTGAGTATTTTGCGTACGGGTTCTTGTATAATATAGGTTTATTTACAGTTTTCATAATCTACAGAACAAGAATATGTTTCCTGATATGCTTTGAAGTGTTTATAAACATAAATATTTGTTATTCATTTAATTGGAATTTGTGTCTATCCGCGAGAGAAAATAGTGTTAGGGACATGTGGTCAACAAAAGTGACATGTCGTGCAAACAAAGTTTTGATTTATAAATAAATAAAAGTTTTATATAATATAAGAAGTATTTTGAAAACAGTTTTTAAAAGAAAATTTACAAAATTGAACATTGTACAACCCAGGTTATTTTTACAAGATTGACGTGCTGTTGGTATATAAATAAACTTATTCTTGCGCTGTTATGCTAATGAACAGAGCAGTTTTCCCGCGTTAGTGATGTATCACGGTGTAAATTTTGATAAAAACTATTTTAGTGGCATGTTTTAACTATCTTTGAAATATACTTTTAATCTATTGCAATTACTTAAAACAACATAAAAGACTAATTATGCTAATTACCATGTAACTCAAAATGTGTCAATTTAATCGATTTACTCAACATGTCATGAGTTATTCTATCTAAGCAATCTGTCACTCATGCTCAGAATTGTGCTAATTGTCATTGTTATACTTTATTATTTATATGTTACATGCAACTTTGTTAGTCAAGTCCTAGGCTTCGGATTTTTCGGGTGCAATTTTTGGATTTCTAGAATTCACCCTACCGACCTAAGTTATAATAAAGTGCTATTCCATCGTTAGCATTTTTATGTTTCATTGTTGCCGGAAAGTTTTGACACTTATTTCCCCCGGTGATAGATGAATCATTCAACACGGAGAAACTGTTTGTAAACAAAGCGAGAAGTTTGCAGTAAAGAAGGTCAAAGCAAAATAATTACTAATCTCAAACGGAAGAAATGAGCTTGAAAAAACAATTTTGAAATTTTTTTTTTTTTTTTTTTTTTTTTTTTTTTTTTTTTTTATTTACATTATCCATTGTATACATGTCAATATATAGTTACATATAAATATCTACAAGGCAGTATACAAAGGATTTTTTACACACGCAAACATTCATACATCCACTCGCACATATCGGATTGAACTGGAATTATACAGAAGGAGATTGAAGGTTGCGTTAAAAAGAATTCACTATATCAATTATTCACCAATAATAAAATGCAGTTATCAAAAACAGATATAAAACATTCAATAATATTCAATAGATTAATTGGCTTTAAACAAAAACAAAAACATGTCAACTGGGTTCAAACATTATTTTCCATAAGTCCCATTTTTTATCAAAAGTTGACAGTTTAGAGTTATAAATTGATACAGATCTCTCAATGTTATATTTCATTTTCAAATGATTTATTAGACCAAGAAGGTTTGGCTTTTTACACTGTAATGAGCAAGTAAAAATATACTGCTTTGTGTATAATATAACAAAGTTTATAATTAAGTTATCTTTAGTGAGTGGTATTTCACCCAAAATAATATTTTTGATATTAAAACCAATTCTTTTAGCAGTTGTTCTATAGATATACATACTCAAATTTCTCCATAAGTCCACTATGTCATTACAAGTTACAAATACATGTTGAATAGTTTCAATATCCTCCTTACAAAATTTGCATGAATCAGATGTTTTAATGTTAATTTTTTTGAGATAGTAGCCAACAGGAAGAATTCTATGAAGAAGTCGGTATTGAAACCACTGTACAGAAGAATCATTTGTAGTCTTTAAACACACTCGAAAAACATCTTGTGTGCATGTATCATTCAATCCATGAGGGAACAACTCTAAATTCCACTTTGAAATTGCTGTAGGCTTTGTACAATTTTTGTTTATGACATTGTAAATAATTTTTGAACATTTTGCATTTAACAAAATATATTCAAAATAAAATGGTAAATAAGGCAGACAACTTTTCTTCATTTTTGTTCTCTTAATTGCCAGATTTTTTAAGCATTTTGCAATAGCACAAATAACACTATTATACTGCATTACATTTAGAGAAGGAAGATGGAAATTTTGTTGAAAAGCAGACTTTGAAAGAAAAATACAATCTTCAGACATAAAATCTCCAACAGTTTTGACACCTTTTTGATACCAATTTTCTATAAAAATACTCTTATTTTCAATCTTTATGTTAGAATTGTACCATATTGGAATATTACAGGCTTTATTTTTCATATCCATGTCATGTTCCACTTTTTTCATAACATACTGCCAAGAACTAAAAACATCAGACACTTATCCTGTGCAAATCTTATGTATAAATATTTATGTACATATTTTGTATACCTATGAGATGTAATGTCTCAGATTCAAATAAAACATTCAACATTCAACATCTGTATTTTGCTATCAGATAAAGTAAATTAATAGTACTGAAGGCAATAAATAAAAAAAAAAATAAGTGGGGTGTTATTGTTAAATTAAATGTGAACTGCATATTAATAAATGTGAAGAGATCAAGAAATCAAATTAATTCAAGAGTAGATAGATTATGTAAATAGTCAATATCATGCCATTGCGAAGAATTTAAAGTCTTCAGTCGAAAAGCCCAAGAATTGAAATATTAAACATGCATACGTATACATGTATCAATGAAAGTCAAGTAGTTGAATTTCAAGAAAAGCTAAACCGAGAGAAATGATATATAAAATGTGCATATCAATTAAAGTCAAGTAGTTGTATTTCAAGAGTGACTAAACCAAATTAACGAAATGACATATAAAAGTTAATGTTCATTTCAGTTAAAAGTCAAGAAGTTGAATTTCAAGAGTAGCGTTATCAACAGAATTAAAATATTTTTTGTGCATATCGATGATCATAAAAGACAGGGGGGTGAATTTCAAGAGTGGCTTAATCAAGAGAATTGAAATATCAAATGTGCATATAAATTTTGAAAGACAAGGAGTTGATTTTCAATAGTAACTAAATCCAGAATTATTAGGTAATATACATATAAATGAAAGTAAAAGATATGAACTTTAAGACTGGCTTAATCACTAGAATTGGAACATATTGATGTGCATTGAAAATGTAAAATTGTTTGTCAATTTAAGAAAGCAGTGAAAAAATTCAATGAGCATGTTAATGAAATAATTAGGGCCCCGCAAGGATTTGCGGGTGCCCTATAGTAATCACTCTGTCTGTCTGTCTGTCCGTCTGTAACTCTTCCGTCCACAAATTTTCTGTTTTTTTTCTAATAACTTTTTTTAGGGTTGACCAATTAACTTAAAATTTGGTATGTTGGTTGAATAGGCAGTAAGACATATTTTGATGTTAAGTTTGGTTCTCTGTGTCATCCGGTTTGGAGCTGGGGTGGTGGGGTATATTCCTTAACTTTATATAAGAGTGAATGGGCAAAGAGAGATAACTGCTGAGAATGTTCCTATTGTAAACTATGAAAGGCTGCAATGAGTCTCTTGGGATTAATTAACTTTCCTCTCTTGAAGAAAATCAAAAGCATTTATCTTTATCTGCCACATTGAGATTAATTAACACCTCTGTCTGCAAATGAAGTTTGTTTTGAAGTTAAGGTCAATTCTGAATGATGTTTACATTCTCTGAAATGTGGATTTAAATAATGTTCATACTTTATTTTGTTAAAATACACAATGAGTTATGATTTTATTGAATTCTAAAAACAAGATATAGATAAAGATATCGTTTTTATTATTATTTTCTTTTTTTTTCTGCCTTATGTAAATTCAAGAATACTAATTATTTTAACAGGTATTCAGATAATAACCTCATTCTATCATTGCTGAAAAAGTTCTTATTGTAAACTTAGAAGAAAAGGTTGAGAGAGCAGTATAATTAATCCCTTGGGTTTGATTATCTTGCTGGTTTGCAGAATATTTTAGAGGGTTATCTTTCTGTCACTTAATTAACACCTTTGTCTGCAACTGATATTTGTTTTGAAGTTAAGGTCAAGCCTGGGTGATATTTGCATTCACTGAAGGCTGGCATTTAAGAAAACACATGCTTCATTCATTTTTAAATATACATTTGAGTTATTATAGATATGATGTTTTTTACTGCCTTATGTAAATACAAGGATAATATTTACAGATTGTTGGATATTTAGCAGTTGCTGTTGCTTATTCTTTATATATTTTGAAATTTTTTGGAATCAAGTAAAATTCTCATCCCCTAATCTGCACCCTTATATTTCTAACCCTCAGCGGGGCCCTTGCTGACTGGTCAGATTTCTAGTTCAATTTGCGCTATTTGTAAATAATAATTCCCTACTTGTAATACTATTGTAGGTTTGGCCTTTTAATTTGAGATACTTGAGATAATTTAAGTAAGTGTTTCAAGCTTTTTTTTTTCTTTTTTTTCTTTTGTCTATTTAGGAGTTGTTTTAGTTCTGTAATATGATTTTACAAGAGTTGTGCCATTTTTTCCTATTTGAAATTTTTTATTCATTTGATATATAATATTTCTGTCAAATGATATCGAGTGCCCAAAAACTGTTCTCGATAGTTTTAATGACGATAGTCTGTGCTCTGTGACCATTTCAATGATGGTATCCTTTTACATTAATATTTTGTAAAAATACAAATTACTTTAAAATGCAAGCTACATTGTCATTTTACGAAAAATCCCAAAATTAACTAGTACTATTTGTTTTCTATGTTTAAAGGTTCGATCTGTGCTAAATTAATATACATTCCAGCAGATATTAAAAAATTAATAAATAAATATACGTGTTAAAAATACATGATGGAAAAGGTGTAAATAAAATTACATAATTTTATTTCTCAAAGAAAACAAAAAGAAAAGATATTAAAGTGATAGTTTTATTCATTGCACAAAATATCACATAATCCAAATATGGATTAAAGACTTCAACTCATTCATACATTATATAATCAATACCATCAACTCGTAGTAGTACTTTCAGTACTTTGATTTTAAGTGTGTAAATGGCATATGATAACTCTAAACATTGTTCAATGCATAAGGGAAAGTGGAACATAAACATTTTATCTGAATCTGCATGGCAGCTTTTCTTTATAGTAGCGACACAAAACGAAATTGAAAAAGATTATCACAGTTTTTTTAGTCATAATTTTATTTATTTCTATATATCGGATCATCGCATAAGAATAAGGTTAATCAGTGATCCCTTCATGTGTTTCATGTTCAGAGGAAATGAAGTCCTCAAAAAATTTTTCACCCGTATAATAAACTTCAAAAACTTGTTCTTACCTTTTTGAAGTCATTAAGTCACATTCATATACAGCTTGGTGTAAAATACTGACACTGGAAACAAAATGGATAGTCATAGGAAGCAAGAGGTGGAGCTTCCTGTGTCAATTTTCATCACTAGCCAATAGATCTGTCTTCATCTGTGAGATGGCATACATTTAAACCTGGCCTGGCCTCATTTTTGTCATCTAAGTTGGTTCCAAGCCACATGTATCCCTATGATTACAAATCAACGGAGTCCTAGCATCCAGACTTATTAGAACCCTACACTAGATTTTTGACCAATTGCTAGCAAATTTCTACTAATTAAAAGTAGAGGTGTAACAATACATCGATTAATTGTGACGTATAGAGGAAGTCGACTTAAACAAAGATACATAAAATGAAGTATCTTTTTTGGATACTTTCCGTATGTATATAATGTGACAGTTTAGCTTTTAAAATTAGTATTCGCAGAAAAATATGACATACGTCATTAATAATCGAAAGAAAAGTCATATTTCTTTTTCAAGCAATCAAAAAGAAAATGATCTTAATTTTCTGTAATTTTGGTTTATGAAAAGACAAAAACCTTTAAGACCTTTAAAAGTTTATTTCTGTTAAAAAAAGGTGACATCTATATTTTTCTTCTGTAAAATGAAAAATCCCCAACCGATTCCAAATGCAAGAGCATGCTATGAGTATTTCAATTTTTAAACCAAGACAGGCTACTGACAAATAAGTTGATGTTACACGGATTTTAACAACTTTGTTTACATTCAGCAATCCTTTGGATGATAGAATGGCCCTGTTGTTCAAATGCAACCAATCGTCGGGTCGTATTTTGTCTGACGTGTTTCAAACCAATTGTTAAGTGTCATTCTTTTTATACTAGATCTGAACTACCGATTATTCCGTCTACCTGATCAATATCAAGAGCTCACGGCAGGTATGACCGGTGGACAGGGGATACTTACTCCTTCTAGGCACCTGATACCACCTCCTGGGTTTCCAGGGGTCCATGTTTTTGAATCGTAATTTCACTGGATTTACATGTATGAGATGAGTCAATGTTCGTTATCTATTAAAGAGCGTAATTTTATCACCAGGGTCCCCATTATGCACAGATCAATCAATCTCATTGCATTTCAGTTGATTTAAGGTTTGATCTAATAGTCAAATTACCTCTTTTCTAAAGTTTCTGCACTCCAGCTATAATTGTGATTTTCTTACATTCTTTTTATCCTTGAATACATGTACGTAAACGTAATTCTTATATTTTTCTTATAAGTCGTTTTCAACCACTTTATACATAGGTTAAACTTTTTGATCCTAATGCTGAGAACAGATTGTTTTTAAAATAATTTTTCTTCTTTGATTTTTTAAAAGACGCAATCTTTTCGAGAAAAAAGTCTTTGCAGAATAGGTTCAATTTCTGATTATTTTTTTCCCCCTCTTTTCAAAAGGGTTTTGAAATCTTTGCAATATAATTTGTTTTAGTTGTATAGCTTGCTCACTAACTGTATTTTTATGATGTCTACTACACTGTTAAGTATGGTTTCCCGATAGGACTATTTGCAAAAGCTCAACAGCGCGTTCAGAAAAACACGCTAACACACAACACGCCATCGCGCTAAGACATTATTGAACAACACGCCGTCATGCTAACACAAGTTCGCACAACACGCCGTCGCGCTATCACAAAGTTGTGTCAGCGAGTTGTGTGACAGCGCGACAGCGTGTTGTGTAAAGTTGCGTTAGCGCGACGGCGTGTTGTGTGACAGCGCGACGGCGTGTTATGTAAAGTTGTGTTAGCGCAACAGCGTGTTGTTTGAAGCGTGTTAGCGCGACGGCGTGTTTTGTTCGGTGACGTGTTTTGTATAATTGTGTTAGCGTGATGGCGTGTTGTGTGTTAGCGCGATGGCGTGTTTTTTTCTGAACGCGCTATTGAGCTTTTGCAAATGGCCCTATCTGGACACCATAGTTTAGCCCTTGAAGATTAATTTGTTTGCATTCGCATTTGCCTGTGCTGGAAGTTGTTAATAAGTTTGACTAAGGATATTATACTGTGTAATAATTGCCTTGTCACACACACACACACACACACACACACACACACAGAGTGAGAGAGAGAGAGAGAGAATTGGCTATTGACAGAGGAAAGGAATCAATATTTTTATTGGGCTATAGTTTTTTCGAAGTTACAGGATATTATGATATTCTTCTGCTGTTGAATAATGTGATCATTTAATCAATCATGTTCTACATGCAGCAAAAATGATGCAATTTTCTCTCTAGTCAATGCATTATGACGCTCTGAATTACGTCATTCTTCCTTAATCCTGAATTTTTTCAAAAATGGCAAAGAGTTGAAGCTGATTTTCAATATTGTGTTTAGAGCCCAATCTCTGATCCAAACTGTGCAATAATAATATTATTATATAATTAAAGAACTTCTTTCGAAGATTATAAAACATGTTTAATTTTTTGGATCGAGGGATGGGCTCATTATAAAGTACTCAAAACACCTGTTACCTGCAATTTCAAGAACATTGCAATTTCACTAAGCCATGTTTTAATACCTGATCTCTCAGAAGAAAGTTTCTCATAGAAAATGAAAGCACAAAGTCTCTACTTTATTGGTATTTGAAATGGGGCATAGGGTCTTGACCAATTGGTTTATGGACAGGGTCATTTTACGCATAAAGTGAACCTAGCTCTTTGTTACTTTCAGAGTTCATGGTTTTGTACTCAACGTAGAATAAAAAGAAGTTCATGAGCATCGTAGATTGAATAAAATATGCACAAATATATATCTTGAGTTTGGCACAACCTAAATTCCATTAGCAATTCCAAGTTATATTCAATCCCGGTAGAAAAAGTGAAGTTGGCTTTCCCCATCAGGAAAAAATAAACATGAAATCATATACCCCCTTGTAGCTAAGGGGATTGTGATTACAACCTTTGCTTAATTTGGAAATTCTAGCATACAGAAACAATGGAACAGCTCACTACATATACACCGCTATATATTACACTGTTATCAAACTCATCTTTCATCTTGATATCTTTAAAACAAGGTTGAGGCGTAAAACTCTTTACAAAGCGTGCGATCTGATATCCGAGTACAGTAGTTATCGATTATTTCCTAATGTTATTGTATCGTATTACAATGTTTCTGAGCAGAAAGTTATTAATTATTATTAATGTAATAATTATACACTAAGATCTAAATTCCATAACATTTTTAGGTTGCATTATTTAACATTAGCAGAGCTAGTTATCAAATGATTGAAAGTTTGAACACCATTATCTTTTTACCAATTAAAATATTTTTCATCTATATGTGTATTGGTTTATGGTATTATTTAAAAAAAAATAACGTCTATACTTCATGTCAAATAATAATGATCGAAGAAGTTAGACTCTACAATGCTGTGCATGGGTTATGATTCATCATTTAACAAGTGTATTTGTTTAATCAATTTGCTACTAGTGATGTTAAATAATTTTGATTATGTGAAGAGAATATTTACAATGTCCACACCCTGGAAACACAAATAAAATTTGAGACTTGCACTAGTGAATAGTCATATCAGGTAGGTCATCAAAAGCGTGTTTGTCTAAAATGTTTGCAAACAACAAGGATCTTCAAAAGTTTTAAAAATTAAGATAAAAAAGAATAAAAACCCGATATTAAAATAGATAACCAATAAAATCCTACAAGATTATTTCAATATGCACATTTAGAAACAATATAAATAAAGCATTTAACATATATAATTTTGTTCTTTTACTTTGAAATAAAAATATTTTAAAAAATAAACACGATTCTGCCTTTAAAAAATCATTTTCAATAGCCCCCCCCCCCCCAAAAAAAAATTAAAGGCCATATTTGCATCAATATTTATAGGCAAGTCCTGAAATAAATTTGAGTTAGAGCCAAATTAGTGACCAGACCAACTTTGCTTTTCTTTTCCTTCCTTCGAGAACTTTTCACTCATATTTCAAGTTAAAGGCTTCAAAATTAGATCTGTATTTTCCATCGTCCAGTGAGGGATTTTTTTCGTGTCAGCACGCACTTAAACATTGTTATTAAGCCCACTTTGGAGGACCTGTCTCATAGTCACCCGGGGGATTCAAATGGGTTAAGGATCAACTCCATATCCCGCAGCTCGAACCACTTCCAATACGCCGGTCAATATTCTACGTTACACCGGCGACGCCAGGCCAGGTTTGAAGCCAGACCAGGTTTTATATAGTGCCATAAAGATGATGCCACACTTTGCAGTCATCGAGGAAAAAACCCAATAGATTTCTCACAGTAGCCTTTCTAGTTTTCTGGCTTGTAACTTTGACATTTGACAGAAAAAAAATCGTTTGCATCTTGTTAACTCACCAAAATCAAAATTTGTCAGTTAATTGTCTGTGTTGTTTTAACAATTTCATCTTCTTCTACAGAACCCCTGAGATAATTTCAACCAAACTTGGCACAGAGTTCGGTAAATGTCATTCAACTTTATTCAAATGAAAGGCCACACCCTCTTCCAAGAGGAGATAATTTAGAAATAGTGCAAATTGGGTGGGGTCATTTAAACCTTTTTCTAAATAACCATTGGGACAGTGAAGATGAATCTTATGTAAAAGCTTCCTGATAAAGTGTAAATTCGAATTTCTTTATATCATGACCTCTAGGGTTAGGGTGGGGCCATTATGGGCGATCAAACTTTTACATGGGAATATAAAGGAAAAAAATTTAAAGATCTTTTTCACGGGACCACAAAAACTATGATTAGTCATATTCATATGACAGCAACACAGTTTTCCCTTTATAACATTACCAACTTTTGGGGGCAATATCTCGCAAATTAAATCCGTTTGAATATGTCTAGTATGTTTTTCACGTTGTCCCACACTAAGGAAATTCAGGAACGGGTCAAAATTGTCCGATTCCGTTTGAAGGTTGAAAATATTTACAGGTAAATTACAAAGGATATAGTGACAAAAATGAGTGTTACGCCGACAACGGGAAATAAGAATGTGAAATTCGTCTATAATTGCTTAAGAAGAAATAAATGCATAGAAAGTTTCATTAATGTACTGTTATTAATCTCTAAAAATCCGCCATTGATCAGTTACTGTAAAACAATTTTCTGCCAATTATTTAATTTTTTGTTCACATGACATTTTTCAATAGGTCTAGTTTTAAAGCCCTTGTCAATAATCATTTTCCAAAAAGTTTCATTATCCTTTCTCGATCTTTTTATCATGATAACCAGAGTATCAGGTATTTGAAATGCTGGTTGCGAGACTTTGGACTGGAGAATTTCTTTTTGTTGCCTTGGGTTCTCATAAGATCGCCGTTCATTTTCATATTCAGTAACAAGGCTTTGTGTTTGCGGACAGTATTAATTTTGATGTTGCGGTTCTTTTACCTATCATACTCGCTTTGATCGTCTCGATTTCTATCATTTTCCCCGCCTGAATGGCATGGGTTAAATCTTTTATTTTTTCAGCATCTTCTTGTATTCTTTTCTTGATTTCAGTTACACTCTCTTCTGATCTTGTTCTATGGCCTGAAAATTGGGTCAGACGATCGCGCCACTTCGAGAGAATCTTTTCTTTAATCGTATTTACTTTATCCTTACAAGGAGAATCCAACTTTTCTAGTGCTTCATTGATGTTTTTTTAAAAGTGTGTCCTCTGTGTTCATCTTTTATGCCTCTGATGCAGGCCGGAAGTTGACACTCCCAACCAGCCATGTTGTTGAAATGGTCCGGATGGACGCTGCATGTTTCGGATTCTCTCGTTGTAGTTGACTACACGTAAAGCGTGGGATTTGGTCACGGCATACCTGGCACATACTCTTGCTCACATTTCTTGGAGAATAAATTTATATTTTTTTTCTTTGTACTTTATGTTTGTACTTATTTTAAAACTCAGAAAAAATTACACTGTTTTCGGTGTTTGACGCTAGAAGAGAGTGCAAGACTTTTCAAAAGCAGTCAGTATGGCGTCTGCAGGGTGTTCCTTTTGAGAAATTTGCAAAACATTAAAACAAGTAAAAGGTTAGGCCCTATTCTTTTTTCTAGTGAAATATAGTTGCAAATATATTGACAAACATAAAAATGTTTTCCATAGATGTTCACCACAGGTACTTGTGGACAGGACCCTCCCCCCCCCCCCCCCCGAATATATCCGGTAGACAGACACCTCGGCCCAACGACACCTCGGCCCGTCGCGCTTGACACCTCGGCCCTGACAGATCGGCCCAAAATTATTGACACCTCGGCCCATACTAAAGACACCTCGGCCCAAGGAATTTTTTTTTTAGAATAATTATCTGTATTCACTATGGTAATATAAATGTATGTATGTTTATAATGACGATATGTATACGATAAACGGGCAAATAATTTCAGAATTTTTGAACGAACGACAGCATAGATGTCAGCTGCTGTATTTATTGAGTGGGAGATAGGAGATCTATTTATTTATTTATTTTGTTGCTTATGAAAATGCAACTTTATTCATTTCATAATATTTAGAATTCTTTTACTTAAAAATCACTTTGTAGTAGGGGCGTATTGTACACTTAACTATATATAATAATTATATTTATAAACCAGTGCACAGTAGCATATGTCCTTAGGTATTCTGTCCTGATCAATAAGATGTCTTAATTGATTCTTTTTAGCCTGCTCGTAATTAACTCCTCATTGTCACCACCCCATATGACACGCGCTTGAGACTTCGAAGGATGCGCTGCGTCTTCTTGTTTGTTTAACGATTAGCACTATGTGATAGACAATTTTTTTTTTAATTACCGTCAATTTACTCTCGGAAGATTATTCAATTATTTTCTTTTTTATTTCATGGATATATATAATAATATAATCCGTCGCATATAATCCCTATAATAATAAAATACTTAAGAAAATATCAAATAAATATGTTTAAAATAATACATTTTTGTTTGTGCCGAGGTGTCTTTTACGTGAGCCGAGGTGTCTCAAATCTTGGGCCGACCCGTCGGGGCCGAGGTGTCAATGGGCCGAGATGTCGTTGGGCCGAGGTGTCGTTGGGCCGAAGTGTCTGACATTCATATATCCCACAGGTCAAAAAATATTTTTATGTATTTTTTTTTCATAAATTATTCTTCTAGTACACATTTACAATGTATTCCATAAGAAAAATCCAAAAAATAATACAGAATTAACGTTTTACTAAAAAATCATACCCGCGGTATGCTCATTCTAAAAATTTCAGTTTTGTGTACTGGGCTTACTGCTCCAAGATCAGATCGAAGAGCTATGAGATGGTTAAGTTAATCATCTCTGTCCAACAGCTGTCATTGTGCGCGTTTGTTATACCCCCGTATCGAAAGATCCCGGGAATATATTGTTTTTGTCCTGTCTGTTTGTCTGTTATCAACTTTAACCTAGCCCATAACTATTGCGCTGTCAAGGGTAAGGCTTTAATATTTGACATGAGTGTTCATTATGACAAGACCTTTCCATTGGTACAGAAATTTTTGATCATGTGACCTTTGACCTACATTTGAAAAACTTTAACACTTTGTGCCAAGTTCGGTTGAAATTTGCCCAGTTGTTCTGGAGAAGATGAAAATTTTACGATAACGACGACAACGTCAACGACAGGTAACAGACAAATTCCGATCAGAAAAGCTCCCTGGAGTCTTTGGCTCAGGATTGCTTTGTTAGATGTTTTTAATATTGATAGAAAATTATCTAGTCTTTCATATGTAAATTTCTCTTATAAAATTGTCTGATTCCTCTTTTCTGTATGGTATTTTTTACAATTTTATTTTTTCCAGTGCTGTATTTATTTGAACACAACCAAATCTTTCTCTCACTGAGTGTCCATTTCTTGCATAAGTTCCTGGTACTCTAAATCTGCTATCCAATCATACCCGTCGTATACTGCGGATTTTCCATTCTTTCCTGAAGTGTTTTTCGACCATACCCGTCGTACTGCGGATTTTCCATTCTTTCCTGAAGAGTTTTTCGATCATACCCGTCGTACCGTCGACCACGTGCATACCGTTCCTTCCGATCAGCAGCTATATTGTTTTCTGATTCGCAGGTAAAACATGATCTGGGGCGTTTGGTTCTGGTTATTCTTTGACCGGAACTGGTTATGTGATTGGGTGGTGCAATTTCTAGTGGTGTAGAGGATTGGTTGGACACAATGACGTCAGACGTTGATAGACACATATCGAATGATGAAGAATGCGTAATGAGAGCTGACGTATTTGATGGATGAATGACTGTATTAGATGAACAAGCCTTCCAAATGTATTTTCCACGCACACATTTGAAATGAACTCGCTTCTCCGATTGGTTGCGAATTTTAGCAAGAATCCTCTTTGCTTTTGTACGTCTATTTGAAAACCAAGTCTACAAAGTAGAAATGAGATAATCAAAACTTAAAGTATGCTATAGAATACGATTTTTTTTTCTTTTGCAAATTTTCCAGAAGATTTTTTTTAACTAACTTTTTTTTTATTTTTACGCTTTATTGTGTAATTGCATACATACTGCATATATTTAATGTCATAATGTTAATGTGACAAGGCTATCCGATCCTCAGCCAGGAAGGATAACTCTTTGATTTATTGTTTAATTCAAAAAGTCTCAAAATGAAGTTAAAATATGAAATCTTTTCATGCAACAATTTTCATTTTATGCATCTCAATGTGATTCCAGGTTCTTTGAAATTTTAGAAACAGTCTTTTAAAACGTTGATATTTTTACCCTATAAAGGTATGTTAAAAATACAGATTTAAAGAAATTGACTTTTCCTTTAATTTAGCCTTAGATACCAATTCAAATTAGCATGATATGAAATTAGAAATGATTTATGGTGTTTTGAATTGATAGGGAACACTTTATAAACTATGCATTATAAAATAATCGAAGTACATAGAAGAAACTAAAGTACTGTTTAAGTATAAAATCATGCAATTTTCTTCAATGCCTGGATACCTATTGTTTTTTATCCTAAAATGTTTTTGTTGATCAATTTCTAATTAGAAAATGCATAGTAGGTGTCTTTATTCGCATTTCCTGAAATTTTACTTGAGATTTACTAATTTTTTCCTATATAATATAATTAACTTTAATGATTAAGTTTGAACAATTGCAGTGGGTAAATTCACATTACTTTGAGAATTCAGAGACATTTTTGTGAGCATTTTCAATTAATCAATGCCTGATTTTCAGAACCTGAGGATCGGCCTACCTTAAATTTTACTTTCCTTCATATTGGTAACAATGGTATCATGCAGAACATTTCAATTTTATTGCTCCCTGCTTTTGAGAAAGCCCAAGGACATTAAAACTCATTCGTCAATTATTCTGTTTGTCTGTCTGTTATATAACACTTTATAATCTTGGTCATAACTTATAAATGAGGGCTTCTATATTTAAGATGAGTATTATTGTGACAAGACATTTCAGAATGACCTCATGACCCGTAGAACGCGGGGGGGGGGGACTTTTTCTGAGTATAGTATTTTCCTATAGTAAATTTTTCTTTAAATGCTGGTTGCCCCCACCCCCACTTTTTGTTGCAGTAAGGTCGAGCAGTTGCAAATTCCATGATTTGGACGGTTAATTAGTTTTTTTTTTTTTGGCTTGTTAGATTATTTTGGAAAGTAGGCCCCCTCACTTTTTGGTTTTTTTTTCTGCTTGTCAGATTTTTGGGGGAAGTCCCCCCCCCCCAACTTTTGAAAACAATGCTACGGGCTGCCTTGAAACTTTACCCCGACCAATAAGATCCCGAAACCAGAATTCTCTGAATATACTTGTTAAACTATAACAAGGGCATCGCAAAGTGGAGCGTCCCCTCGCAAAAGGGCACATCGATCCTGATATAAATTATTACATGCGTAATTTCCGTTACGCACGCACTCACTCACTCACCCACTCGCACACAACTGCTTTACTGTATTCTCTCCAACTTCGTTGCGAGGGAATAATACAACAGAAAAACTTACCTTGATACGTTTGGTTTTTTCTTTCAGACGCTGTGCTAAGCTTTGTATTTCCTGGTCTGATGGATATGGCGACTGTCGGAACGAGCTTTCTAATATAAGAACTTTGTGAGGCGGAAATCGATCTGAAAAAAAGTAATAAGCAATTTAATTGAAATGAGGACATATTAAGGGGACCTAAATCTTCAACAGTTCAAAGGAGGCTTAATTCGTTCGGTTATGAGTTCAATGAATCCGAACTCTTTTTAAAAATTATGAAAATCAATGTTATAAGGACTTTGTAGATAGACATATCACATATCATTAGATTGATCAATATGATTGGCAATCTCCTCTGAAAATGTAGATATCATTTGTAAGATTTGAACCAATATTTGTGGCTCAAACAAAAACTCAGAAGTCATGATTTGGACGTATTTGTATGGAACCTGCATATGGAAATTTAAAGATGTAATGACTTTTTTGTTTTTACTAAAAAAATCTATAATATTGACCAAGGAAAGCCTAATTCAGTATTTATACTATTTTTCTGGACAATTTTGAAGAAATGGGTAAGAGATTGATCATTCGTTGTTCTTACTAAAATCTTTCATGGTAAGAGAGATAACTCATTGAAATAAATGGCTATTCTGACAAATTTTGCTGAATTTCTTTGCATATCAGTTATGATTTAGATTTCATTGGAAAAGCAAGATTTTGTATGATTGAACACTGAGACATCCTCACAATGTCAAGGTTTTGTGATTTCGGAGTTTGTGAGGATGACACTGAGAGGGAAGATGAACATTAATGAGCTTTATGAAAAAATCGCCATCATTATTTTGACCTAATACCACAATGGACACTCATCGCTGAAAGTGTTGAAGGCATTTTATACTAATACTTGGAATCTCAGGCGATTGTACATTGTACGTACTTTGCAGCATTGTGAACTCAAAATAGTAGACTTCAGAATTAATCCAATAGTTGATAAATATTTATCTTTGTTTTTTTTTCTCTCAAAACATAAGCCCCCCCCCCCCCCCAACAGGAAGAAAGGCCTCAATAGATGTTAAGGTTATAGGGTAGACGGGGGGGGGGGGGGGTGGGTGGGTGGAAATCCTCCAGAAAAAGCAACAAAGTACAAAATAGAGTTATGAGAAGTGAAAATGTTTGAATCAAGACTGCAAGGGAAGCTAGTTGATAAAAAAGCAAATCGTAGTACATACGTATTCTTGAGGAGGGGATTAACATTTTCATCTATAACAAATGATAAACTTGATATTGGAGGGGGGATGTGGTGAATGTTTGAACAATCTGAATTTAGTGTAGAAAATCCCCAAATTTACAGTGGTTTTGATTTGTTATTGGTCTTTTTCTTTTCCCCAATTAATTAAACACCCCCAGTATGGAATCCCCTTCACCTTATCATTAGAGCAAATGTAAATGAATGGGGTTCTGTTGTTTTATAAAAAGTCAAAAAAATCTCAACAGGTTGCAGACTGCATGAAAATGTCAACAACAGACGAGCACTGTTTCTGTACGACTTAATACTTAGTCTGATGATTAATCATTTCTCGTCCGATTGTAATATGTCTGTATATTTCATTCTTAAAGTCCCCATCGTCTTTCCCAATATGCATTTTTATTTTTTTAAAAACTTGCTGGATAATCACATATTTAAAAATATGTATACCAAACTAACTAAAACGTAGCTACATTTTGCTTGTACCC
Source organism: Saccostrea echinata (assembly GCF_033153115.1). Taxonomy (NCBI): domain Eukaryota; kingdom Metazoa; phylum Mollusca; class Bivalvia; order Ostreida; family Ostreidae; genus Saccostrea; species Saccostrea echinata. Next base: position 6,176,617 of record NW_026889757.1, on the reverse strand, counting down.
CCTCAATAATAACGTCTGATGACCTTTTCTTGCACGTCAAGGAATATTTCTTGGTGGTGCCCCCCCCCCCCCCTCAAAAAACTGAAAATGTTTGATGCCCCAACCCTCCAATTGAAATAGCTTCCTACGGGCCTGAAAGTCAAATTCTCATCATTCTATAAGCTTAAAAAAGGACTACTAGTACATAGGCCGCACTGGCTTATTTGGAACTCCAAACAATGCTCAAATAAATATCAGCACGGACTTAGAAACACTTGTCTTGAGAGATGCATGAAGATTCTTCATGTATTAACAAGTGTAAATCTAATCCCCATAAAAATATAAGACCTTACCCATGGCGATGCCTCTCCTAGCCTGCTAAGTGGGATGGGTGAAATCTGAGAAAGTGCGGGAAATCGGTAGAGCGGCTGCTGGAGGTCGTCTGCTTTGTAATACTTGCAACAGTGACAGGAATTCGTGCCGCGTGTGATGAATTAACTAGGTCAAAGTTAAGATTCCTAGATGGTGACCGGTGCAGTTGGGAGAGAGGCCTAATGTTACAGTATTTGCATCTTTACAGGTGCCTTTTCTTTCTAGCAAATGAGCAGGAAAATGCTAGATAAAAGTTCTGACTCAAATATGCAATCTTTTTTCCTACAAAAGGGTTATATTGCCTTTTTACAAAATTGCTATTTTTTGGATTAAACAACTTGAATTTAAGTCAAATTCCTTCTTACTTATCAAGCTTATACATGCATGTGTCAACTCCCCCCCCCCCCCCCTACCGTGGCTTTGATGATGAACATATGTAGCTGTAGCGAATTTGTAAACGTTAAACTTTTGGAACCCATATGATATTTACACAAATATTTGACCAATTGCAAGATATATGATATATTGAGAGCCATCAAAGAAAACGAAACAAGAATGGATATCTAATTCTCTCTCTCTCTTTCTCTCTCTCTCTCGGGAATAAAATATCTAGACTCATTGGCAGATTCAGAGGGGGCCCAGGGGTCCGCCCCTACACAAGATTAATAAAGAAATTATTTGTTGGGGGATATTGCATTAATTATACGCAAAATATAACTTTAGATAAGTCAAAAAAAACCTGAAAATAAAACTCCTAAAATCTGAAAGCTTCTAGAGCCCAACCCTGGGTCCCCACCCCAGACACCCAAATGGTTGCCCCCCCCCCTTTTTTTCAAGAATCTGGATCCGCCACTTAGGCATGCTGGAGTAGGGATATATCTAGCTAAACTGCTGTGTGTTTTGAACATCCAAGGTTTTGTTTTTGTCACTTGCCATTTTGTACACGTATTGACACAATCTGAGACTGATAACATTCCAAATGCATATTTTGCGAGTACAAATTTTAAAACCGTTTACAAAATGTGCTTTGTCAAATGTACAATTTACATGTTCAAATTCCAGAAAGATTTAGAAAATGTACAAGCTGATTATAACATTAAGGAGAAACCCCACTCTGGTTCATAATAAAGTGGGAAATTCACTCTAAAGTAGGAGTCCCAACCCTTCCATGGAAAGTCTGCTCGAGAGCAGGATTTCTCCCCCGGGGGAAATTCTGCCTTAGATTAGAATTTTTCGGGGGGGGGGGGGATCCTACTCTATTACTCTATGACACAGGTTATTATTTATGGATGCAAAATGAGCGAGTTCAAAATATAACGTAGTTATATTTTTCAACCAAAAAAAAGCATTTTTCATTGTTGTTTCATTGATAGATAGTACTAAATGTTTTTAACATCTGTATCTCCTAAATTAAGTCTGAAATTATGCCAATAGCTAAACAGTAAAAAGGGTTTATGTAAAAATTGACGCTTCTTAAGTATGCAAAAATGTAGCATGATATAAAAGCTTGCTATGGTAATTTTTGAATAAGCATAAGTACGTATATGTAGAGAGTAAAAATGCATTTTTTGTATCTAAGTTTGTTCAATTTATTTTCTTCAGCATTTGAATCGTACACGATGTAATAAATAGGCGGCCTGTCTGCTGTATTATCGTTTTCTCTTTGGAAGATATTAAATATTAAAAGCAAAAATATAATTTTTAAAAAATCCTATATATATTTCAATGTGCAACTTTTTTTCCTGATTTAAATTTCATTCACTCCTGTATCTGTTTATATTTTGTTCGAGAAATTGTAATTTCGATTAGGTTTAACCAACTGTTATTCTCACAATATATATGTATTTATAAATTATACTTATTGGTTACCAATTTTTGAATGTCTTAAAACTCACTGAAAATACCTCTAAAGCACAGAGAACTAGCAACAGCCTATAGGTATCTAAGCTCTAGTCTATCTGCGTCTCTACCCAATGACCATTAAAAAGGAGGCCCATGGGCTTTGATGGTCACCTGAGTGTCATTAGTTTCTTTTGAAATAAACAATACAGTCCTATCTGGATCTGGTGAGGACTCTATGTTCACTAGAAAACTGACCAGTCAGCAAGGGCCCCGCCGAGGGGTAGTAATATAAGGGTGCAGCTTACAAAATGAGAATTTAAATTGATTACAAAAATTTAAAAATATATGAAGAAGAGTATCCCTGTATTAACATAAGGCAGTAAAAACATCATATCTATAATAACTCAATTAAATGTATATTTAAACAAGAATAAAGCATGTGTTTTATAAAATGCCAGCCTTCAGTGAATACAAATATCACCCAGGCTTGACCTTAGCTAAAAAAAAAAAAAAAAAAAAAAAAAATCAGTTGCAGACGAAGGTTAATTTATTTTAAAGTGACAAATAAAGATAAGCCCCAGACAAGATAATTAATCCCAAGGGATTAATTGTACTGCTCTCTCATCCTTTTCTTCCAAGTTTACAATAAGAACTCTTTCAGTAATGATACAATGAGTTTATTTTTGGACTACTCGTTAAAATTAATAGTATTCTTGAATTTACATACGGCAGCAAAAAAAAAAAATAAAAAAATAAAAAAAAAAATAAATAAATGAATAAATAAAATAAATAAAAACAAAAAAATAAAAAAAGCATATCTTTATGTATATCTTGTTTTTAAAATTCAATAAAATCATAACCTATTGTATATTTACCAAAATAAAGTATGAACATTATTTAAATCCACATTTCAGAGAATGTAAACATCATTCAGAATTAACCTTAACTTCAAAACAATCTTCATTTGCAGACAGAGGTGTTAATTAATCTCAATTTGACAGAAACAGATAATGCTTTGGATTTTCTTCAAGAGGAAAGTTAATTAAACCATGGGACTAGTTGCAGCTTTCATAGTTTACAATAGGAACATTCTCAGCAGTTATCTCTCTTTGCCCTGGCATTCATTCTAATGTAAAGTTAAGGAATCTACCCCACCACCCCAGCTCCAAACTGGATGACATAGAGAACCAAACTTAACATCAAAATATGTCTTACTGCGTCTTCAACCAACATACATGTACCAAATTTGAACTTAGTTGGTCAACTACAAAAAAAGTTATTAGAAAAAAAAAACAGAAAATTTGTGGACGGAAGAATGACAGACGGACAGACAGACAGACAGATTGATTACTATAGGGCACCCGCAAATCCTTGCGGGGCCCTAATTATCTTCCTCGTGAAACTTGTTCTTAGATGATAAGGACTAGAACAGATAAAGTGAAGTACTTTTAAATATATGTTCAACTTAGACCAACTCTCAGGTATGAGCTCTAGGGACACACATTTCAGAAATATGATTATGGCTAAATCATATATGAAGTTTTTTTAATTCCCTAAAAGTCCAAGAATAATTAAGATTTTTAAGGAGCACTGTATAATAAGTTTAAAAGATATGACTAAATGGGCCTCACCCTGGGTGAGGATATCATAATAGTATATCGTTATGTCTCCTTGATAGACTGAAGTAAAGAAGATTTTTTTTTAAGTTTGCAGAGGGAGACAGAGACCATGAAATCTAAAATATTTGTTTTCATATACCCAAAGATGCTATGTACCAAAATTGGTTGAAATTGGTTCAGCTGTTTCAGAGAAGAAGCTGAAATTTTCAAAAGTTTACGACCGGCGGACAAAAAGAATAGCATCAGGTCACTGGAGTGAGCCAGGTGATCCAAGAACTTACATTTGTAATATCCTTTATGTTTGCATCAAATGGAAACCATGTATAGTAGCAGTGTTTATCTATTTATTATATTAAATATTAATAAGAATTAAGAGACAGCTGACCCTATATTTGTTTAAGTCTCCATATTTTAAGTTCTTTATGATTGGGAACATTTATCAAGCACGATGGCCGATATCAAATACCGGTATATACATATGTACATATGCATGTTTAATTTCATTTAAGGGGTAGAAATCAAATTCAACATATTCTTTAAAGGATGTAGATACATGTATGATTTTTAGGAGAATTTATGGCATTCTAGAACCTGTAAGGATTCTACACCCCCTCCGCTTTTATTTCTTTTGAGAGAAGTGATATCAGGCACTGACCAGGCAAGAAAAATACAGCTATCAACTTGATTTAAGTTTTGGATGAGCTGTAAGATGCGCATTGCCTATATATTTTCATGTATACAACATAAAACATTAAATCCAAGCAACTAAATATTGCTGCAAATGTATACAATTTTGAAAATAAACGTTTATTTCATTTAAGAAATAATTTCCGTTCAGCATCAATAGGTGTACTAATTCAAGCTTTGAATAAAACTGACATGGACATACTGAAATAAAAAAGGTGCATTATAAAAATGTCAGTCTGATTCATTAAATTCTTTTTATGATGTATATTAAGTAGTAATTTAAATCTTGAAAATAATAAATATGTTTTTTTCTTACGTAATACTTATTTTCATTGTAGTCAAAAATGAAATATACTAGGATGTGCAGGGCATTACTAATAGGGGAGGGGAAAACTGGCTCTAGGAGGGACGTTCTACCCTAGAGTAAAATTTTACCTCTCGGAAAGCTGATTCCAGGGTGCGATTTCCGTTGACGAAATTCTACTCTAAGCCAGCTTTCCGTGGGGGAAACCCTAGTTACTTTTTTCGGGGGAGGGGAGGGGAGGGGGGAGGGATTCTACTCTAGAGTCAGCTATTCGGGGAGGGGGATCTTACTCTGATAGAGATGGATAGAAAAGATCTGAATAACACTATGACATACTGTGTAGGGGAAACTTTTTTGCCCCTTTCGCCATGTTAGTAAAGGTGGGCAAATTCAAACAGGCGAATGCAATAGAAACAGAGTTTATCTGTCTTTCAACACAACTGTGTCGAGGCGAAGTTAAATTGTGTACAAGCGTAAAAGGGCGAAAATAACCCTGTATACAGTAGTCATATAAAGTCGAGTTCAATATAAAATTACTATATTACTAGTATTTATAATTACATGTATATGAATTACATATACTTATATATAATTTGAGATGAGGATATGTATGTACAAAGACAGCAACAGTTCAGCAAATACTCTCTCCTGATCATTTCTATTGAAAAGATGATAACATATTTTTTTTTAAAAAGCTGTATAAAATACATAAACTACATATTTCCAACCGTTTCGCCTACATTTACATGGCTGTTGCTATTCTGAACACACTCTTGCTTTATCTGCATGCACCAAAACTACCGTCAGAAGTAAACTCCCTTACAATTTGTCTCAAAATGGATAATAATCAACTGAATCTACAAACACCACATTGTTTCTAATAACAATTTGCACAAGTCCTTGGCCTTCATAGTAATAGCAGTAACCGTGTAGTGGGTTAGGGTCCGTTATCACCTTATCCTTCTCAACCACAAAACCGGAATCACTGCTATACAGAACCACTGTATCTGAAAAAAAATAACAGAGCTTGATAAAATGTATTTCATAAGCTGAAGTTTCTACCATCTTCTGTTTGGGTTTTAATGAATACAAAATCTATTTGTCCGCTTTTTCTGAAGACATGAATACCCCCCCCCCCCCACCCCCAGAGGAAACTGATAAATCTTTGTAACATAAAAGATTTTTAATTTTTTTTTTATCTTCAGTAGAAAAAAGCTAAAATACTGAAGTTGGAATTATAAAGTAAGACTAAAAAAGTCAACAAATAAAAATCTTAAGTTAAGGAATTTAGAACAAGTAGCCCGAAGGATATTTTCTAAGAAATTATGACGTAAGGGTGCGCTACGACCTCTTAGGCACATGTTTTAAAAAATACACGGAAGTCTTGCGTGTACTATCAACAAAAAGTAAGTTTTTTTAAAAACACAAAAAGAGGGGGGGATTGTTGAACTACATAAGTTAATACAAATTGTGAATATAACATTCCCCCCTGAAGTAAGGAAACATATGGTAACAGATGCTACATAATTATGTTAAAGATACATCCTGAAATAGTAATAACAGCATTTTTAATCATACTAACATACCAAATATTTAATATATTTTAATATTTTATATGATATTATTCTTAATTTCATAGCTACCTTTGTTTGGCTTGAGAAACCTTTCATACGGTTTTCGAACACACAAACGCTTCTCAAAATCTGTGTCTGACGCTTTATTGATATCCTACAATCAAAATTATATATATATATATACATATATATATATATATATATATATATATATATATATATATATATATATATATATATATATATATATATATATATATATATATATATATATATATATTATATATAATTCAGAGAATTGCGGTCCCCCGCTTTCGAGGTCTAATTAGTTGGGATGCAATATATTTATGGCATACTTTAACTGTCGTGTGTGTGTTTGTCCTGTCTGTTCATCATATAAAAAATTAATAATTTTGAATCAATAAAAGTTAGGACCAAGATAAAAGTTTCTGAAAACCGCATCAAACTTCAAGGTCATGAGGTCAAATATCATAAAACATTCTGAAAGGTTTTGTTACAATTAATGCACGTGAAATTCATGAAAGCGCAGACCTGTATCTTCTGGTGCAAAAATTACGGCTTAATTTATAACTTATGAAAAAAGTAGGTCAAAGTGATGAGGTCAAAAATGAATGCTACTTTCTGAAAGGTGTTGACAAGGGTAATGTTCATGTAAAATATTAAAGTCATATCTTCTTTCATTCAAAAGTTAGAAAATTAGATTTAACCTCAAGTTCAAGGCCATGCATGTAGACAATCGGAAAGGTCTGGTCTCTGGTGATGCACATAATGCCCTATCGTCTCTCATTCAAAAGTTATTTTTTTAAAGTAGGTCATAGAATATTTGGAAAAGTCATAGGTAATGTACATGTGGAATGTGAAAGCTCTATACTCTCTCATTCAAAAGGTATCAGCATTTTTAAAAATTTTTGAAAGTAGGTCAAACTCTAAGGTCAAGGTCACAGGGTAAAAAACTATAGTATATTTGGAAAGGTCTTGTTATATAATGCACATCTGAAATATGAAAGCCGTACTTTTTTTCATTCAAAGTTATGACCAAGATTAAAGTTTTTGTGATACACTGACATTGAGACGGACAGCACAGCTAGACAGACGAATGTGATTTAAAGTTACCTCGCTTTCGCGAAAGCGCGGGACAAATTAAAAAAAAAACACATTTTGCAACAAATAAGTCTCATTTACTCATCAACTATTCTTCAAATATTCATTATTATTCATAATAACTTACGGTTAATCCAAAGGTCATATCATCATTGACCCCTAAGTACATGGAAGTGTTTACTGCGGACTGGAAAGTGTATATTCTCTTTGGATTTGGACCAATGCTTATTGAGCCAGTTTGTACAAAGTGACCTGTTATTGATTACAAACTTATGACAATGTAATTTGGTATTCTTAAATCATAGAATAAACTATTTTTAAAGTATTTATTATAGTCTTGCCTTGAAAAAAAAAATTATGAAATGACCTTAAAAAGTAATTTACAATTTTCATCCGTCCTGAAATCCTTCACCCTTTTGACTGCCAACACACCATTGTCGTTATATAAGAACAGATCCCTTCTTTTCGAGGGCTGAAATACCAGGGTCTTTGTTCGTTCCCTTTTAATCAGAACCATACAGTTCGTGTATAGTTCTGCATCTGTATCAAATGAAAATTCAAGATTAGTTTTTTCCCCGACCTTTTTTAAAGGGGGAGGGGTGAAGCGAAAAGAAGAAAATATTCAAGAAAATTTTAATGATTTTTTTTTACTTCACTTGGTGGTGTTCTTAAATCCTACAAACTGAATACCGGGAGATCACGACTTATGAAGATTTATATGCATACTCTTGGGATCGATATCACCGTAAAGTAACATGTCGCCCTTGGGCCTTGACTGAGTGTCATGAGTTTTTTGTTTGTTTGTTTTTTCATGAGTTGACGATCTCTGCCCTACCCATAATTATAATTTGTAAAGGGTTCCATTCAATTTGCTTACTAGATATCCAGGAATAAATAAACGATTTTCAAAGATAAACGATCATAAGTTTTAACTACCAGTATATGACCAACTTATCCTCACCGTTGATCTTGAACCGGAATGGAGGAGAGAGGACATGAATTTAATCATTTGTCTAACGACTCATTCAGATCATGCAAAATTTTAAGCCTGCCTGTTAGATGTCAATGAGTAAAGTGAAATAATCTAAAGATTAATGTACTCTCTATATACAAAATCAGTTTAAAGAAGAAGGTATGGTTTTAGCGTTATTGTGCCCTAAAAATTTAATGTTTTCAAAAAGTTTTGAAACTGGCTTAAATATTAGTTGAGTATATGACTGTAATAAATCTGGAAAGAATATAGCATGGTGGAGTACCATTCTGGATATATGACGTCATTAATTTGATGCATTTCTCTATTTTAAACAGAAAAAGCCTCAAAATGACCCATTTCAAGGGTTATTTTCCTTAAGGAAATAGTGTCCACAGCCTTCGCCCACGTTAATTTTTAGATATGTTGTGTAAAATTCTTTGAAAAATCACATATCTCAAAATCTTTGTGGGCGATGCCTGTGGACAATATTATCTGAAAGAAAATTCCATTGAAAATTGATGTCTTCTGCAACTTTTTAAGAAAATACGGGAAAATGCACAAGTTTATGACGTCACAATTAGCATTTGGAAGGTCATGTGAGAAAAAAGATTTGTATGATCTTTCTGCATGGAATTTCAATAATTCAAAAAGCATGAGTTTTGATTTTTTACATCACTTTTATTTTTAAGAAAAACACAGGGCAAGATTTGTATTGAAACCGTACCTTGTTCTTTGTTCCATTATTTCAAGGAAGTAGCTGAAAATGTCCAAAAGCTGACGGACGACACACGACGGAGGCGAACGGATAACAATAGGTCACCTGAGTTAATTCTACATGAATTAATTACAGAAGCGTATTTGTGCCACGTAATTTTTTTTAAGTTGGTAATTCCAACTTTAAAGATGGTAATTCCAACTTTAAAGTTTTAAAGATTGGAAAAGCCAAGATTAAAGTTGTAATTACCAACTTAAAGTTGGAAAAGCCAACTTTAAATTTTGGAATTGCCAAGTTTGAAAAAAAATATTACGTACGTGGCACTAATAAGCTTTCGTAATTAATAACAAATAACAAATCTCCCCTTTTTTGTTCATCTTCATTTTCAAAGTTTAGCTTATTACTCTTCATAGGCAAATAGTTTAATTTAAAAAAAAAGCTCTTGAAGATTAGGGTTCGCTAACCATGTTTAAATATGTGAAATTTACACAAAAGCCAGGCTTTTTACCTTCTGATAATAAATCATAGCAGTGATCCTCTGGATTACTTTTCTTCCCCTTTAAATATAAATCTAGAATTTTAGATACTGTTAATCCTGTCAAAGAATATATACATGTATATATGTTTATCATGATCAGACACATACGTGTAAGACCGGTGTAAAGACGAATAACTATTCCACATGGGTCATTATTCGTCTTTACACCGGCTTCTAAGTTTTCGTAGCATTCTATTAAATATTCTATTAAACACAAATCTAAAAAAAATAAATTAGTTACCATAAAAACAAAAGCTCCTAGTTTTAACTTCTCACTCATTTCCGCGATGTCTTCGCACGAGAAGGATGGAGATTCGGTTTTTTCTGTTGCGACACTAGCTTCAGGATGAGACCTTGTAAACAAGTTATACATTGATGAAGTTTTTACAGGAAGATTTATTGTATGAAACAAGTGATCCCTTATTACTGACTTCTAGCAAATATAAGTTATTTGTGAAAGTGTTCCCTTATTTCTAAATGATGACTATAATTTCTAGTGAAAACGTTTCACAACACACAGTGTGAGATCCCTTAGGCCTATGTGTGATCATGATAATGTATGTAACACCAGACCTGGCTACCCCAAAAGGTTATCAGTGGTTTTCTAAATGTTTCTCAATAAGATTTGACTTTTTTGCAGAAAATTCTCGACTTTCGATGCAGAAAATAATTTGAGCTTACTTAAAACAACATTTTTATCGTTGTATTTGCATAAGACACGCCTAAAAAGACAAAGAAGCATGGGTAAAAAAAATTGTATTACTAATCTGTTTGTCATCCTCTGTCGTGACATTTACGCGCATCCACTTTTGGGATCTATTGTTTCATTCAAATGAATTATATTGAAAACACACACACACACACACACACACACACACACACCATTCTGCATGTAGCAAAACATTAAATCATAAATAAATAAATAATTCTGTTTATGTTTAATATAAAGATTTTTAATACACACCCGGCACTATCACATTTAGTGGACTGGCAGTTTTCATCCTGATTTCTCACTGATTCTGCTTGGATTTCTGCTGGTGTCGACTCCTGTCTTCTAGCACAATTAACGTTTCCCATTTTCTCAAATCTACCAAGAACATCCACGTATTCTTGTAACAATTAAACTTTCAGGAATTCCCACCATTCAAAAACTATACGCACAGAAAAATTAATAAATTCGCTGGTATTTTATTGTACTACTATAGCATATAACAAACCATGGTGATTTGGTCGCATTGTAAAGTACATGTACTTACAATTGAAATCTTGATTGTTGTGTTAGCTCTAAGTTATTAAGCACCTACTTTCTGACAGCGCATGCTCTTGATTGCAAGTGTTCTACCAATTCAAAGGTTAAAATCAGTTTAAAATGTACTACATGTACAGCTGTGATATTGAAAAGGGTTGCGTCAACGGTAGGTCGTAATTTTTCAAATTGGCTACGCCGATTGCGCCCGCTTGTCCCTTGGTAACCCGGCTTGTTGCTTCATTGACCGGGATAGGTTCGCCGGCGCATGCCGATCTCGCCTGTTTGTAACGACCGTCGAGGAATTCACCGGTTTTAGAATGGCTGGAAGATATAATGAGTTGTTATATATAGAAACTTTTCAACAAATCGGCATGTGCCTGATTTCTTTGCATTTATTAAATAAATGTTCATTTAAAATTTATTATTTTGTAAAAAAAAAAAAAAAAAAAAAATCTTCATGAGGTCCATGATTTTCCGAATTATTCAACTTTTTTCCCGCTAAGATGCAAAGCTTAAAGTGATAGATGTACATTAATTGATCATAATTGAAAACAAGTTTGGCTTTCCAGAAAGTCTGAAATGTCATCTCTTTGGCTTCATTAATGTCAAAGAATAAACAGTGGAATGTTATATTATTTTCTCAGTTATTACAGCCAGTAGTATCGCTTTTGAAAAAAATGGGGGGGGGGGGGGTGGAGGACAAAAAAAAATTATAGACGATTTATCTGAACAATCTTTGACAAGGGGAAAAAGGGGCTATCCAAACTCAACATTTTCATTTCTTGGAAGGAGGGATTACAACTTTTCCGACAAACATATTTTATATTATAATACATTCTCATGGGATGATTTGACGTACCATGCTGCAACAAAAGGTGGAAGAGGGGTCAAGGGTGCGCCTTTTCAACGTTTGGGGTAAAAAGTGGAAGGGGACGGCCCTCCTGGTGCTATGTGCCTGTAATATTTTGCCTGTTGTAAATATGCTTTATTCAGTTTAAATATATTTTGTATAATGTCTGTAAAAAATTCTAACCACTGAGAAATATGCGTAAGAATTATTTAAAGTCATGTATTGCGTTTTTTTTTTATAAGTTCAGACTACCTAAATTAAAAAAGATCTATCTATTTATTTTATTACTTATATAAAAATAGGACTTTCCTGTAAATTACACAGTTTAAATCAATCACGTTTCAAAGATATTAGAAATTTAAAACAAAAACCGATTTATTTACCGATTCAGATTTTAATCAACAGACACAGTTTAATTTTTTTTTAATCAGTCGAACTATGGAAATATGAGGTTATTCAAGTTCAAAATCGGTGAAAAATTTAATTTCAACGTAAATAACATATATCATGTTTAGCTACACCCAATCTCGTTTTTTTTTTTAGCTCAGATACGCCATATATATAGCTTTAACAATTATTCCGAAAGAAGATGGATAAAAACTAAGCTATAGCTTCCTTTTGACTTTAGTTCTTAGCCGCCTACTACGGCAGCAAAGAAGTTTTAAAGCGCCAACTTAAATCAATCTGAACCCGAATTAATTCCCAAGACTTTCCTTATTTTCCTTAATCGTATCCTCTGAAGTGACTTGACCAGCGAGCCACTGGGATTTGATTGATTATCGAGCCACTGGGAATATCAAGGGAAAAATTGAAAAACTCCTGCATCATGTCCTTCTGCTGCCCATGCAGATTCATGTTCTAACGCTATATTATGTATAATATAAGGACATGTACATGTATACCCTCCTGGGAAAAAATCATGCATAGAAAGGTAATAAATTTGAAACGTTACCATTTAAAATTAAAGTGACAGTACGGCGCATCTCATCAAAAAACTGACTAGATAAAATTTTCCGACAAGATTTGGAATTTTTTTACTACTCATAAATGTATAAGCTTTCAGAAAATTACAACTTTTACAATTAAATAATTTGGATTATTTCATTAAAATTAATAGTTATTTATGGGACGTAAATATATACATCGCAACGTGTTCGGGGTTCCACATTCCATGCTATGCACGCATGCGTAGTTTTCATAAACAAAACAGCATGGTTAGAGAGGGAATCCCGGTAGGCTCGGGTAGGCCTGCTACATTGACAAAGTCGACTAAAAATAAAAAGAAACTGAAAATAGAACTTGAAAAAGCAACTTTCCTGACTAAACTTTAGTTTGGGGATTAATATAATCGCTGGATAAGGAAGAAACGGGAACTCGGCGACACTCACGCAGGGCTCTCGAAGGTTCTATTCGACAGGTTTGTTGATACTTGTTATCATTTCTCATTTTTCCGTCGCTTTCAAAGAAAAACAATAGTGTAAACTCAACATAAAAAATACATCTTTGACTTATAAAAATTGTTGCCATTTGAAATGCTAACTTTTCTTAACTGTGCAGAAAAATATTTTGTTTGACATTTGCCGCGATAACGTATGCATGGTATGATTAGTTGGTTTTTCCTTCCTCGCCTGAATGCAGACTAAAATCTTTACGATTATTATTTTAGATTGTTTTATCAGAAAGTTATGATAATTTGTGTTTTTTAAAAATTGCTTTCACCTAATATTCATTACAACTGTAAACTCTACAGTGTAGGCACGTGCCGTTTTAGAATTCACGTGGTACAAATAAACAGATCTAAGATTGCTCCAGTTCGTACGACCCTTAATTTTCCGGCAGATTCTAATTACGTTAATTTTGTTTGAGTAGAGAATATTTCTGTTTCTCAAACTGCTTACATCAACTTTATACCTTATTTCTTAATGACATATTGGGTAAATTTGGATGAAAAAGCACACATTTTGCAGCCGAACTGTCGCTTTAAGCATTAACACTCCAAAGAACCCCAATCTACCAACATCGATTTTATAGGCTGTTCCCTGAGACACACATTTTATAATTTTGGCTTTATTTCAAGAATACGAGGAGTGATTTTTTTTCACCTTTTCTCATTGACAAAAAACGCAAATTAGAATTGCATAAAGAAAATGATAACAGTTGCTTTGTTTATTAATTCTTAAAATCTGAGCCAGGTAAAGAAAACTGTATCTTTTCCTAATACTTTTCTACAGGGGAAAATTTAAATAAAAAAGAATATACTGCACACATCCGAGAAAATACTCATATAATGATTCTTTATGATCTTTATTCCAATGCCTGCAGCACTGAGTTACTTAAATCAGAGACATTTATGTTTCTGCCTAAATTGTGCTTTCAGGTAAAATTTCTTTTCTTCGAATTTTTTTTTTTTCATTTTTCATATATATACGGCATTAATTATCGACTGACTAAAGTGTACATAAAAGTAAAGTTTTTGCCATTGTATATATGCATTTAATGTGAGTTGTTATTTAAATGTTTTCACTGTTTTCTTTCGTCAGTAAATCTTGGATCCACGCCTTGGCTTATACATTCAATATGCCATGTTTTGTGTATTTTGATCCCCACGCGCTGACCATCGTTTTACGCAATAACCTAGATACAATGTTTATGTACATAAACCGTTAATGAAGACCCACCACCACCCAAGTGATCCTACCTCTATTACTCTTAATGAACACTGGTGTAGTTTTATTTTAACTTTAAGATGGACCATTTTGTTTAATAATAATAAGACAGACTTTGGTCAATTTTGTTTACATCTCTATATTTAGAAATCGTGTCATCATCAGTTCCTTTGCCAGACCACCAGCTTATCAATGGCAGCTTACACTAGGACTTTACTTCCGGTGATTCAAACTTAATGTGTCATCTCCCGAGGGAGATGACAATAATTTACATTTGTTTTTCACCGGCTTACTTCATTTATGACTTACGCCGTTCTTTGCACAAATGAAATTGGCCAAACACTTATCTGGACATGTACTGGATAATGAAAGTTAAGACAGACATTTTAGTCTATCATTAACCAATTTCAAGACCAAACGGTCAAAACCCTAAAGTAACTTTAATGATAACATCAAATTTCTTTCTCATTTACTTCATCTTTATATAAAAAGATATAAAAGTTATTCTCAACAGGGATAAAATGCATTTAATGAAGATTCATGAACTTTTGAAAGAATTGAATCTAACATATTTTAATCTATATATAAATGGAGTTAGAACATGGTGTACTTGGATTACGTCAGTATCACATACAACGTACCAGGAAAAAAACCACTCCTGAAGATGGACAAATATCATCAATCAAGAGTCGTCTGCTTCACAATACGTTTAACAATTCCTTCAAAGAAACAATTTATCTATTTTTTTTGTACTTTGCAAGGGAAAGGGTTATTTATATTTGTCAAACATTGAAATTGTATTTTTTTTAATACTGAAAAGCACTGCATTAGCTTAAGTGAAATTGATGGTTAAACTGTGTTAAAACTGCTTAACTGTAAACTTTAAAACTGTAAGGTTTAAAAATAGACGATCGCATTCCTCACATCAATTCATCATTTCATACAGAAAAAAGGTCATCTCCATGTTTACAATTTGTGTTTAATTGTAATGTCACTAGATTAATTTTTTAAGTTTTTCCTTTAAAACCGACATGGACATAGGAACATTTTAACGGAATGGTTATCTCATAAATGCCCTCACTCACCGGAATGACATCTGTCTAAATTTTCGAGAAGACCAGTACCACCTTACCGTGCTGTCAGTCACGATGGACTGGAGTGACTGTTCGTACTCTTGTGCACGAAACTTCATTTTTGAAAAAAAATTGTGAAGTTATGCAATAGCTTGACAAAACAAATGTTAATTAAGAATAGATAGGGCATACTTACAATGAGATCCGGGAGGTGTAATGGTTAAGCTGTAATGAATCTTAGGTAAGGAATTGTCTTAACGTTTGGTTTAAATAAAATTAGATTGACTGACAAGCTGGGTTTTCCTGCAAGTCATGTGACTAAAAAAATTACTGTTTTGATCTAGGAAATTTTACCAAAAAGGTAGTGCTTTTGAAATTGGATGACTGAAAGCATATTTTATTTGATAACTTTGATCTCTTCGTGGAAACAGTGGAAATAACGTACGAGGGAGGTGACCAAAAATAAAATAACAGCAACATGCAGTGGCTCTTCGGTCGTAATCATTCTCCCACAGTGAAAAAAAATCTAGATTTCCACCTTCTAAATGTTATGTTTTTTAGGCTTGTTTTAAGTTTTTAAACTTTATTTTTTCTCTTCGAATTCCCTCAGGTCACCACGGACCTTTAGAGTACATAGTCATTTGCATGAGAAATAAAAACCGCCTTCGTTAATACATGTATAAAAGGTTTGCAGTGATTTTTTCTCTTGATTTTACGATTCTCTCATGTTGAAAATAAGATATAAGTTTCCTGAAAAATTTAATATCATTATAGCATATGGTATCAATACATCGCATTTTAAAATAAAACAATTATAATTACATAAGTTTCTCAAAATTACTTTATAAGTTGATGTGAACTTTTCTGATTTTTGTAAAAATTCCTTAATTTCTTTAACCTTGTAAAAATGATTTGATTAATCATAATTTTTTCATTCTGAAATATTAGTAATTAAGATAACATATATATAAATTTACAATGTATACATTATTAATATTGTTGCTTATAAAAATAAAAAAAAATACTCTTAAAAATCTTTACTTCTTAGCTAGTTAAACACTGAATAATCTTAAAATACATGTATAAGTAAATCATTTTTATGCCCCGCCATGAATATGGCCGGGGCATATAGTGTTTGTCATGTCCGTCTTCCGTCCTTCTGTCCTTCCGTCTGTCCTTCCGTCACACTTTGCGTTTAGCTCTGTTCAAAGCTCAGTTTCAAAGAAACTATCCAAGATTTTTTTATCAAACTTCATATGCTGATAGATATTGATGAGGGCTATGCAACTGCATCAACATTTTTTGACCTTGACCTTTCCTTTGACCTTGACCTCACTTTTCTTAAATTAGTGTTTAGCTCAGTTTTAAAGATACCATTCAAGATAGTGTAATCAAACTTCATATGTTGATACATACTGATGTAAGCTATTCAATTGCATCAACATTTTTTTGACCTTGACCTTTATTTTGACCTTGACCTCACTTTTCTTAAATTAATGTTTAGCTCTGTTTTAATGAAACCATTCAAGATATTTTTAACAAACTTCATATGCTGATACATACTGATGATAGCTATTCAACTGCATCAATATTTTTTACCTTGACCTTTCCTTTGACCTTGACCTCACTTTTCTTAAATAAGTTTTTAGCTCAGTTTTAAAGATACCATTCAAGATAGTGTTATCAAACTTCATATGCTGATACATACTGATGAGAGCTATTCAACTGCATCAACATTTTTTGACCTTGACCTTTCCTTTGACCTTGACCTCACTTTTCTTAAATTAGTGTCAAACTTCATATGCTGATACATACTGATGAGAGCTATTCAACTGCATCAATATTTTTTGACCTTGACCTTTCCTTTGACCTTGACCTCACTTTTCTTAAATTAGTGTTTAGCTCAGTTTTAAAGAAACCATTCATAATATTTTCATCAAACTTCATATGCTAATACATATTGATGTAACCTTTTCAACTACATCAACATTTTTTGATCTTGACCTTTCCTTTGATCTTGACCTCACTTTTCTTAAATTAGTTTCTGAATCAAATGTCATATGCTGATACATACTGATGTAAGCTATTCAACTGCAGCAATATTTTTTGACCTTGACCTTTCCTTTGACCTTGACCTCACTTTTCTCAATTTGTGTTA
The DNA here is from genome assembly GCF_033153115.1 of Saccostrea echinata. Classification (NCBI taxonomy): domain Eukaryota; kingdom Metazoa; phylum Mollusca; class Bivalvia; order Ostreida; family Ostreidae; genus Saccostrea; species Saccostrea echinata. The sequence goes on along the minus strand of NW_026889757.1, from coordinate 6,158,896 downwards.
AAATGTTGCATTACTAATATACCCTTGGAGGGGCATTCATGTCCTATGGACATATTTCTAGTTAGAATATAACTTTAATGCAGTCGTGATTAGAACAAACTAAAACATTCAAAGTACATGTATACACAAGATTTCCAGCCAGGAAACATAAACCTTTTACATGGTCACATTTACCAATAAATTACAATAGTATTATCTTTTGTTATTTTTCTTTTCGTAGGATGAGGACATGCATCTTTATGTATGTGTAACCGGAAGTAGAACTCTTTAATAGATAAATCAACAAAGTTAATAGCCAACTTGGCTTAAAGCAGTAAACTGCCTCCAGTTATGATTGTCAACCCAGGTAAGGGGATATCTGAACTATGATCAACGCTAAATGAAAACACAGCTGTAAGTTTTATAAATTTAATAAGGTGAGAATTAACCTTTGTAAATGATAACAAATAATAAATAATAGTCAAAATTTAAACAAGAATAAAGTCTTTCAAAATTGCACAGGAATAAATAGTTTTATCAAAAATATAATTTAATCTGGCAAGTGAATAACAATAATCTCAATAAATAAATAAGAAGTTTGTGAAAAATTTAATAGGAAAAATGGGAGGAATGTGAAAAACCTATGAAAATAATTTATGTCCCTACTGAGCTTCCATACTTATAAAAAAGGTCAAAAATCCTATTAAATGAATAAATTAGAAAAGTGTAAAAGGAATGAGCTACATCACCCAATATGACTACTATCAACACTCTAAGAGTTGAACTGAAAATATCAATGCTAATTCTAGGTTCTAAAAATAACTGACCCAGAAAATAAACAACACCAAAAATAAATAATAAATAGTAAATAATGGTTCTAGGAATTATACCTGTTATCTACAAATCCCTAGACCAGGCTGGACTTGGAAAGGGGAAAACTAAATTAACTCTATAAAACCTACATCCTAACTGTTTCCTAACAAAAATCTAGAACTTGTGAAAAACGTGAAACTAAAGCTAGCTAAGACCTAGAGTACTGTTAAACCATGAGGTTTTCTTAGCACTCTAAGGTACTAATCAAATAGTGCTCATAAACCATGAGGTTTTCTTAGCACAATAAAGAGGAACTAACCATGAGGTTGTGTTCCCCAACCCAAGTGAAGAAAACTACACGAACACGGCTTTAAATACCCTAGCTATAGGCCCAAATATAAAAGCCAATAAACATCAAAGATCCTATAGCTAACTTAACCAATCAGAACATAGCTTTCAAAAGTACTATGGAAAGACTCCCAACATGGATGACACTTCCTGTTTAAAAAGTAAAACATGTGGAATGTCAACACATGTCCTAACTTATAAAAGACAAATAATAACGGGGTTTTACGTAAGTAACAACTGAAAACAAATGATAAATAGAATAATCTGACTGAAATATCAGCAAATACTTGTAAAATATTATTTACGAAACGATGGCTATGATATAAAAATCTAAACCACTACTTATGTAAAACAATATTCACTAAAAATTAAATAATATGAATGTATTTGTCACATTTTATTCATGACATAATACTATTTATTTGTATTTCATTGCCATTTTACAAAGGTATAAAAGGATTCAAAGAAGAAACAGATGATTTAAATAAAATAATACGTGAGAAATGAGTGAAGAAAATAAAAAAAATAACTCAAAATTGTAAAGCAAGAGAACTCTTGGCTGGGGAGCATGTCTTTATGAAAAAACATAATTACTTCAAAAAGCAGACTTACTAGACATGATAGGTTTAAAGCTGCTTTGAATTCTTTCTTTGAATTTTTCCGATCATGTATTCAACATGCTCTTTCGTGCGCGTATAACATTGCATTCATTCTTGTAGATTACAATGAGAACACATTTTTACCTGTCTTGGTATACATGTATCAACACTGCGTGCACTTTCAATTGGTAAATGGTGATAACAAGTTCGAACACTCTTTCGATTGAATTATAAGGAAGTTTTCAAATTTTATTTCATCTTTGTGTTTAGTATTTCGCTTTGGGCGAAGATTGAAGAGTTGATTGGAAACTTCGTTTGACTTGATCCACAGGCCTTTGGGTCGCTTTAATTTGATTGACAAAATGGGGGGTGGGGTGGGGATTACAAAAAAATACCCCCAGTTTGGCCAGCCGGATTAAAGCAATCTAAAGGCCTATGACTTGATACAGTAATATCAGTTTGACTTCTGCCTTCAACCACTTTGTATTACACGAGGTTTGTTTCAGAAAATATTAGAAAGTTCACAATTAATAAAGAATATTTTGAATATTTTCAAACTAAGTAGTTCTTCCTCGTATTTCTCGATTTTTGATAAAGCCCACTTTACAACGTAATACGATAAATTCGGACTTTTGTTTCTTTCCCTGAATTATTTTAAATTGGATCGGTAAGAAACCATGCAGAGTTTTATTTGAATGTATGAAATCTGGAGTTGATTTTATTAAATGGAGTAAAAGTTTAAAACAAATATAATTTGAGATGAACCCTCTATATAATTACAATATAATTAAAAATCCTGAGACTTTATATAAATATACCTACATATGTTGAACAATTATTTCAATTAAATCTAGTTGACATTGTATTGGTAGAAATGTTATCTTTAATATAGGGCGTTTGCCTATTTTTCAGTTCTTTTCTTTTCTTTTTTTTTTACTTTTAAAAGAATGTGACTCCCAAATAGTTAAAATCTAGTATTTTTTTTCTATTTTTATGTACCCTCATACTGTAACAGTGTGAGTCCCTTGTCCCTCGTAGCACTCATATTATAAAAGGAAGTTGTTTATACTCAAACATCTAGTGATCTAACCCATAAAAATCCCTAATTTTTCTTCGAGTAGATTATTAGTTGATGTAGAGAGGTCCACAATGTCCAAACGAACAATTCTGCTTCAGTAATGCACAACAACGTTTAAAAGGTATTGAGAAAAGACTTCTCGGCCCCATGAACCCCAAATGTAGGGATCAGGTTTGTTTGTTTCGTTGTTTGTTTTTGTTTTGTTTTTATTTTGGTTCAATATATGTCTTCGGATATTTTGTTGTCGTTGTTGTTGTTGCTGTTTTTAAGATATAAGGTAAATTCTATTTAAGGGACTGTCCCGTTCAGCCCTAAACGGTGCGATATATGGAATACTGACAAGTGTCAACTATCTAGGGATGTATCTCCTAAAAATTCACAATTTTTTCTAAAAACAGATTATTGGCGATATTTTCCCCATTCTCTCCCACTGCAATATAAAAAGTTACGATTTTTTACCTGTACTTGGCTTAAGAAAACATACTAAAGCATTTTCAGCTTTAAAGAATTTTGTGTACGGTACTACACATTCTAGTTAAAATTCCTGAAGTGGCAATAGAATGGGCAATTGCATAAAAAATATATTACTATATCCTAAAAGACTTTCTAAAATATAATCAAAAGAAATTTTATTTTTTATGCTTTAAAATGGTGTCAGGGATATAAATGATTAGCTCTAAACCTTGATTGAGTTTCTTTCATGATATATATGAAAGAATTTGGCTTTTTGAGTGTTATTTTACATAATTTTTTTTTTTCAAATCTGGTTTGAAAAGTTTTAATGTGAAAGAGATATGATATAATAACTTCCTCAAAAATTACTTTTTGGTCCATTTAATTCAAATCTTTAAATCTAAGGCATAAAGGAATTTTGATAAAGTAGTTATCTTACAAAAAATACTAGATTTTGAAGCGATCCTATTTTACCTTATTTTGTTGAACTCCTGACATCTAATATGTACTTTATGAAACAATGTTTTAAAACTTATAACGCACAATAACTCGCACAAACTAAAGTTTGTAATCAGTTCGGCGTTTTGATATTTTTTTTATCATTTAGGTCAAGTATTTTCATATTTTCTAGACTTCAAAATATGATTATTTGCTTGTGTAAAATAATTTTAGTGATGAAAACTATTCTGTGAATTGACTGTAAAATGTCCAAACAATATCTGTAATTTGTTGATAGAGATAATGATTTGAACTACAAATAGTATCAAACATTTACTGCAATTTATTCTTTTAGTAAAGATAGGTGAAGTTCATTGACAATTGTAAAACAGTTTTGTTTCACTCCTGTTTGCAGTAAAATTTAAAATTAAAACCATAGAACACAAAAATTCAAAAAGTGTAATATAAATATAATAGACATAGAAGTTTATTCCCATTGCTTGTATTTAAGTGCAGGTCGATAAAAATGTGTCTTGGTAATTTTTTCTAATTCACCCAGATGTCTCTTCGATGAAATATGGAGATAACGAAAAGTATTCAAGCTCAAAGTTCATCTAAATAATACAAATCGGGAGCAGAGCAGACACGGACCTCCAAAAACATCATAAGTGTGATCAGGTGCTTTGGAGGATGAGCATCCCCTGCCGACCGGTCACACCCGCCGTGTGCTCCTTGTCATGGTCGGGAAGTACAAAAGAAAATCCGTAAACAATTCAATGTGTAAATAATGGCCTAACAATTAGTATAAAAAAACGTCAGTCAGAATTTGACTTAATGATAGGTTGTATTTGCTGACAAGGTCTTTGTATCGACAATAAAACTTGCGAATTGATGACTTCAAACGAGACTGTTGAAATACTGGTTTCTTCAACTTGTTTGTCAATAGCTTGTCTCGTTTTAAAAATTGTTCATACGTAGAGCATGCTCATGCGTATCGAATCAACTGGGAGACAAAACCCCATATGCAGGTAATCTGAGAATGCACCATCCTTAATAAAACCCATTACACGAACAAAACTATACGAGTGACGCGTAGTCGTTTTGTTCTGTGGGCAGCGACTATATGGAATTGCCCCTCTCTAGATTTACACTTTGAAACAACGGTCAGCGTTTTTAAAAAGAAACTAAAAACTTATCTGTTTAAAACTGCTTTAATCTTGTAAATGATATCTGTACAAACTAAACTAAATTAAACTTTTAAACTTTACACCAATATGGATAATTTTCCATGTTTTCGTCATTACTGAGAGAGAGAGAGAGAGAGAGAGAGAGAGAGAGAGAGAGAGAGCTGCTATTTATTGATTTAAATTATTATATCAAGAAAGAATTTTGACATGTAGACTTTCCTTATAGGAATACATATCTCTAAATTTATTTACGCTTTTTAAAAACATTTTAAGTATCCATTATTATTATTATTTTCTCTGTTACATGTACGTATTTAAACATACTGTATGTGTACATAAATTAACGAATTCAAAATTTAGCGCAATCACAGGGTATGAAGTGGTTGGCGTAGTCATGAATTAGCGCTACACATGTAGCGCTAAAAGATAAAAATTAAAAAAAAAAACTTATTGTCTATGAGTTTAAGTAAAGTGGCTGAAAATAGCCTTGCGGTTTTTATTGTGCAGTCGTAGTTTGGTTGTTGAGCATTTAATTACCGTTTACTAGTAATTATAAACAATTAGTTTAAAATTTTTAGTCCAGAAGGATCAATTATGTGTAATTATGTTAGAGTAGCAATGTGTAATTAATACCATGAATACCGCACGTATAATTCACGTACATTGTCGAGATTCACACAGAATATATATGCGGGTCGACACAGTTGGACTGAATGGTCCACGTGGCAAGTGCCAATAACCCATTTTATATTAAAATTGATGCTCAATAGTGAATTTGAAAAAAAAAATCACATTAAACATAGATATATATTTACATACATTTATATAGGCCTATTGCCTGTTGAAATAGATGACTAAATCGGGCTCGGTGATCGAGGCAGGATAAAATGGCAGATCGAAGCAAGTAATTAAGTACACATACAGTAGTTTGTAATGTTACAATATTGTAACAAGAATTGTCTTAAGAATCTCCTAAGTCTATCCTAGTAAGGACATTCTTAAGTCATACTAGTATTTAAGGACTATTCTTATGACACATTTAAAAGCATGCCTGTTGGTCTCCAAAGACTACATGTACGTAGATATTGTCAATAAGGAACTCGAACATCCTTTAAATATCAACCTCAGAGTACTTGTGTGTAGAATCAGAATGTTTTTTAACAAAGTAAGTTTAAAGATGACAATGACAAGATATGAAAAGTTGCAAGTGCTATTTTATTGCAGAAGCAGTACTAGTAATCTATGTTGTCAACGAGCTTTGTCTTTAATTTATCGTAGGGACAGGTTGTATGAAGTGATGAAAAGTCATACGTTTTGATATTATTGAGATTTGAAAAAAAAATTATTACAATTGTTCCAAAAATTATTTATTTTTATGAGCTACATATGTATTATATAACACACAAATCAACTAAAAATAGAAACTACATCAATGAAAACGACGTGATGTTTTAATAAACGATTTAACAATCAATTGATTAAGATATTCATACAGAGTGATAAAACAACAGCATATAATTTCTCCATTTGCAGAAATTTGTCAAAAAAGTCTTTGCTGCTCTCTGCATATTTTTTGCATGAAAAAGAAATGATGATGATTGTCCTCCACTCTTCCACATGAACATAAGAGACTCAAATTTATATTACATCGATAAAGGACAATGTCAAGCACACAATTGTGAAGAAAATTGTTGAAGATGGAAGAGAGTCGTGATAGTAAGAAGGAATTTCTTACAGCAAAGAGGGACAAATTTCACTCATTGGTAACTTTAGGAACAAACGCTGACATGTAAGTTTGAAATATGCACTTCAGTTATCATAAATTTTGTACATCGTTATTGATCTTAATGATAAAGTAGTTTTTCTTCTTTATTGTAATATGTTATTGAAAGTGTTGCTTAAAAAAAGGACAATACATGCATTCTTAAAAATCTGTTCAATGTAATTCAAAAATTAAACGTTGAATAATCTTTAAATATTAGTGAACCTTTAAAAAAACAACTTTAACACAACCTTGATTGATATATACAAAAAACCATACTATTTACAGGATTTCTTACAAGGAAATATATAAAAGCCATTATAAGATCACCTTTACAAGTGAATTAATATCTTTTCTTATATCCCCTTCAAAGAAAGTTTTCCTTCAACTATGATAGTAAAAAACAAATGGACATTAAAAACTTTATATATATATATATATATATATATATATATATATATATATATATATATATATATATATATATATATATATATATATATATATATATATATATATATATATATATATATATATATATATATATATATATACACAAAACATTATATTTATGACATGATGCCATTCACATTCGTATTTCATCGCCATTTTACAACTGTATAAAAGATATAAAAATTGATTTATAAAATATAACAAGTGAGACATGCCTGAAGTAAATAAAAAAGTAACATGTAACTATAAAATACTAAGCCGGGTGAGACGTTTTATTTATTTTCTTTATGAAAAAAAAAACAAATCTGCTCAAAAAGCAGTTTTGTTAGAAGAGATATAATTTCTTTGAAACTGAGTAATGTTTTGATTTTTATTTTCCGTGTTTAACTGTTAATCTCCATTTCTTCATCTTGCAGTGAACTGCGGTTTAGTACAACAAAGTTAGTCTCTATTTCTTGAGGAGTACAATGAGCACAAATGTTTACCTTTCTTGGTATTTTAATCCTGTGTCCATTTACAATTGGTAAATGGTGATAAATTCGAAATCTACAAAAAATGTTACATACTTTTTGATAGAATAATACCGGTAATGTAGATTTCAAATATAAATTCGTATTAGTATATTCTACAGAATATACAAATATGAACTTATATTTGAAAACACTATTCTGAAGTATGTATTAGGTGAAGTTTAAAGAGATATTGCCGACTTTCTTCAAATTGAACTTGAAAGTTACAAGAGTTTGGATTTCAGCTTCAACCACTTTGTAATACATAGATCTTTGCTCAAGCCAATATTAGAAAGTTGACAATTATTCAAAATTAATGCTTCAAGTATTTTTAAACCATTCAATACTCTTTTAATAGATTACATGTATATAATCTCCCCCTTTTAATTCTTCACATGAGGCTTTTGTTACAAATACGAAACTCTAGCATACATAAACGTAGATCACAAACCTACAAATCAAGGATTATTGCTATTTTTTTTTTTTTTTTTTTTTTTTTTTTTTGGTGTGTTTTTGATTTTTGATTATTTTTGTTGTTTCATGAGATCCGGATTTACTAAATACTACACCCAATTAGTTCAAACCTGTTACTTCTTCAATTAATTTATACCTTAAATGTTGATTTCCCATCAATGTTCGTTTCTGCCAGTCCCAGTCCCTCGTAGATATCATATTTAAGATCGGGATCGGCTGCAACCTCATCTTCCACAACGGTGAAATTAAATTCACCTTCACTAGATTTGTCGCACAGGACAATCAATTCTAAAATAAAGAATACTTATAAAAGTAAAAATGAAAGCTTCATCAATAAATGAGAATTTCTGACATTTAATAGAATCGACCGATTTTTATTCTTTAACCATAAAATTTCCAGCTTTTCTTAGCATAAAAGTAAATTCAAAGATCTAGTTCTTGTATTTTAAACTTTTTAGACCGAGTATTTTTTCTCTCAAGTGTATAAAAGTACTAGTATTTTTCCTAAAAGTATCGTCGCCAGAGTTTATAACGTAATAACTTCATGAATGTTCCCCTTGCCTTTTGACCCCGATATTAAAATTAATTAATTACATCAGCTTGTTTGTTTACCTTTACTTGGCTTCAGGAAATGTATTGGTGAATTTTTACACCGCGGAAAAGAGAATTTTGTATTCCATTCGGTACTTGTACTATTGGTGTCCTTTAAATAAAAGAAAAAAAGAGTGTACTGTATGGCAAAAGCTATTATATTATGTTTTCCAAGTTCATTTACGCAATCTATAAAGTTTGATGAGAGAGAGAGACAATAAAAAGAAATAGATGCATGTAAAAAATATTACCATCACCCCTATACACACTCTCTCTAATATATTAGTACATATATGATTGATTCAAAACATTCTTTGAAGTAAAGAGGTATAGCGCACTTAGCATACGAAATGGCCTACAATATAGCGCATTTACCAAAATCCAATTTATTTCAATATTTTATATTCAGTAAATCTAGCTTTAAACAAACGCAAATTATACCAATACCTATAGATAAAATAGTCATAATTATCTCATACAAAAGCAATGAAGTTTACAGATTTTGCATGGGATATATGGAGATCTATTGAATGAGCATTGAAAAAAAAAAACAGATTGTGTATTTGAAAAACTTAAACCAGAGAAATCTTGAATAGATTATATTCTTTTAATATAATAATATACTGTTATATTAAGTATTTAAGTATCTATTAATTTTCTTCGTTTAACTTAATATTCATTTGAAAACTGATTATAAACTTCGGTGACCCTATTTTCTTAAAGACTCGGGGCAATATAAATACACAAAAGACAGAAATTTTTAGTATGAGTAGCCTAATGGTGTACGCTGAACTGTTTCTTGTTTGTGGGTCTCCGGCTCAAGCCCTCATAATACAGATTTTTTTTTTTAAAAAATCGTAGTTATAAGTATTTTTTTTTTTACGTTATCTAGTTAATCGTCGTATTAAATAGATATATACATTATTGTTTCAACTTATCTGCTTACCTATACATGAACATTTGATTTTAATGTTACCTGCAGGGACTTAATATGTAAAATGGATTTTCGACTATTTTGGAAAGAAGAGACACATAAAGTCATCAGACGTTTTCATTGAGGGGGCACAAGCATATAGTATCTATGTTAACTACAGTAATATATATATATATATATATATATATATATATATATATATATATATATATATATATATATATATATATATATATAGGCAAAATTATTTGCCCCCCCCCCCGTGCCCCCCGGTTCCTACGGCCATGGTATTTCCCGAAACGAATAGTGATCTAGACCTTTCGAGAAAATAAAAATCTTGAAAACAGTCAAGAAAAAAGTAAATCTATTAATTAATAAAAGTAATAGAACTTTCCATTTAAACCTGAAAGTAGGCGAAATACTGCGAAAGGGCGCTTCACCTCTTTAATCAAAAAGTAAAAACTAGATATATTGAAGCATTTCAAGGAATCATTATTCAGTCATAAAAGTACGCACAAATGATTAAGTGCATACGTTCGATAAATACTGTAAACGTCGATATTTATAAGGTGATATTTTTTGGATTTCTGTATAACAAAACGTTTGCATTGGTATGGAAGCTAAAGAATACACAAAATATGTTGGTTTGTTTTTCAGTACGAAACCTCTTTTCGAAACTGTTCCTGTGGGAATGAATTTTGAGAAACTTAAGTCATCTCAAATTTCGCAAAATGTCCCCCACGTAATAATTTTTTTTTGTTTACACTATCGTTGCAAGTATCAGATTCTTTTAGGAGAGTAAACAAATCGGTCACTTGGCTAGCGAAGATAATAAAAAATGAACCATTCTATTAAAATGACTGATCAATTTAACTCAGAACTTACAATTAAACCAAACGTTTTCTCATCACGGACTCCCAGGTACACTGTGTGGTCATTCCTGGACTGAAACGTGTACACAAATGAGCAACATGGGGTAGGATTTATTGACCGAGTTTTTACAAAATGACCTATAATAAAAATTATATATATATATTTTTTATACATGTTCGATGTTGTGGATTTTTAATTGAAAAGTCAAAAATTTCAAATAAATGATCTACCGGAGATTTCGTTTAACCTCGAACGCAAAAATTGTACATGTGCATGTATGCTTAATAAATCATGCCTGCGTTTACAAGTTGATCATTTTTGTTGAAAAGCTGTTCTAAACCATATATACAATCGCTGTGTTTATAATATTTTTGTTTTTGTGTCGAATGCCAAATGGGTTATAATTTCAGTTTTCTTGTATAAAATTTCAACAAGAAGAAGAAGGTAGCCCAACACAAATAAATGGAAACTGTACAGTACTAACATCTTTCATCCACCATAAAGTCGACCACTTTTCTGACGATTAGTTTACCACTATCGTTGCACAAGAAATAGTCTTTATACTTTGCAGGTTGAAATGCTTTGATAGTCTGTTCTTCTTTCATTAAGGTCACATTCTCGTCAACATTTGCACCTGAAATAAACGAAAACAAGTTCAGTCAATAAGTTTCAAAATAAATATAAAGATATAAATGAGAAAATCTGAGAACTTGCAACAGCTTGAATTTCTTGTAAACAGAAAAATATGTCTTTCCCTCATATAATTTACCCGGGCCATCGACTTCTAAGCTTAAATACTAGTATTTTTTTTACATCTACAGTTTTAGCAAGGTTATAATCCTATATATACTTACTTGTCGTGCATAAACTTAAAAGATCTTTATCTTGTAATAATTCTTTGTCGTCTCTGTGTCCCCAACATTTCCTCTCCTTAGAAAAGATTAAAATTTCGTAATTCAGTTTAGATTCAAAATTTTCGGTCAAACAAGATGCCAAGCAAATCACCTTTCAATTAAAATCTTTATAACATTTCTTTTATCTTTAACTTATTTTAGGGCCTGTAGGAGAAATACTATACCAAAAATTTATTCACTGGATTTTTTAAACATCTCTTTTGAAATATGATTACAGCGTTGAAAGATTGATATATAAGCTCTTAATTACTTGATATGAAAAATTAAAAAAAAATTTAATTAAAAAGTTAGACACTTTATTACTTAACATTTGCTGTAATATAATGTATTTTGTAATTATATTAGAAAAAACTATATCAAGAAAATGATAAATGCAGCTTAATTACGAAAAATGCTGGAAAAAAATCCTAACGTGCTTTTCAATTACAATAGAAACATTAACTAGTTCTAGGGTATAAGGCTTTTGAGATATTTTCGTTTTTTTTTTTACTCCAAACATTTAGAATCTGTAGCTCTGATTACGGCAATCTTTCGTGATCAGAAAATTATTATTCAAGACCGCCATCCTTTACATATGATAACATATGAAGGTATATATACTTGCATAAATTAATATTATGTTAAAAACAAAGAATAAAGAAGTTATATAATATTTAAATTTGTGAATCAAATAAGTTAATACATGTGATAAGATGACAAATCAAAAATGTATTGTGATGGCAAGTTTCTTCGTCTTCAGCGTGTCTCCCTCGCTATCGTCGCTGCTATTTTTATAATGTTAACAGATTTTTCATATTTTTTCTTGCGGACAATCTTAAAATATAAGGTTAGATATTTAATTTCAAATCGATAAAATCAGTGATTTGGTGGTCCAAAACGCGGAAATTCAGGTTATATCGCGTATATTTTAGTAAGATTGACGTGAAGAGCGAATCAGCCATTGTCGCCTTTGATGTCACAGGGTCACGTGATCGCTATCTAATTAACTTAGATTTTTAATTCACAGGTTTTCATTTGAGTCAATAATTGGTAAATTTTGTGTAAAAACACAAAATTTATAAACTGTGGTCATAAGGAACGTTTTACGCTTTTAATTTCAAATAATTTGGAAACATGCAATAAGTCCTTTAAATATCCCAGTGAACTTGAAATAAAAGATACCACAGAGTCTTACACATCTGTTGTATTTGGATATTTTGCTGGAAAAAGACGTTAATGGTAACTTAACAACAAAATGTTATGACTTCAACTTTTCTATCGACAACTTCCTTTACTTATGTAGCAAAATACTTTTATCATCTGAATATGGGGTTTATGTCTCCCAGTTGAGTTGATACGCAAAAGCATGCTCTACGTACGAACAAATTCTAAAACGAGGCAAGCTATTGACAAACAGCTATAAACATCCTAACAGCTAACAATACAATGACCTTGTCAGCAAATACAATCTTCATTAAGTCGAATGCAGACTGACTTTTTTTTCATACTAATTGTTAGGCTATTATTTACACACTGAATTGTCTACGGATTTTTCCGTTTGCCCGATCATGACAAGGAGCATACGGCTGGTGTGACCGGTCAACAGAGGATGCATCCTCCTCCATGGCATATGATCCCACCTCTGATGCTTTTATAGAGGTCCGTTTTGTTTTGTTTTTTCTCCCGACTTGTATTGTTTCAATGGACTTTTGAGCTTGATTACTGTATAAATTACTTCAAAAGAGCTTATATCAGTCTTTCAATTTTGAAATCATATTTCAAAAGAGATGTTCAAAAGATTCAGTAAATAAAATTTCGGTCTTGTATTCCTCCTCAAAAAAACAACATACATATATTTTATAGTATTCATGCATTATTATCATAAAATCATGGTAAACATTTTGAATTTACTGATGGAGCTAAATATAAATTTCCAAAATTATAACTATTATCATGTTGTAACATTTGAATTTTCCCCGAAACAGTAAATTCAAAATACGATAATACCGGTAATTTGAAATATATTTGAAATATATATAAATATGAATTGGAAGTTTAATATAAGCTTATGTTATCTTTAAGTTTTAGAATTCATTGAAAGTTTCATATTTATAGTCACCGTGAAGGCAAACACTCCTGATTTTAAATCCCTATTCATTTTTGTCAGCATTTCTCGGGTTAGGGAAGCAGCGCCGAGCATAGCTTTTGAATATTTCAAAAAAATTGACCTAAAGAAAAAGAAAGACACATGAATGAGTAAATAAATTTGCAACTCCATTTGTTCATCTAACTCCCACGTTCACGGTTAATATAGAGTACCTTTTTGTCACATGAAATTGATGGATTAAATTTAAATAAGAACTGTTTTACAGTTGGAGTCTGGCACATCGTCATTTAAAGTTTTGTTTTCTTTTTTCTTTTTTTTTTTTGCCTTTAAAATTCAATTCTATGGCTTAGATAGGTATGTTTTGTACAAACCTTTGATATCCACAATTGGGACACTGTCCTTGAGAGATTGAGTGACCTTTGATTTTTATGTAGGTGTTCCAGGAATTAGCATAGGGTTAAAGCATGTTTTGTACGAGGGTTGCCCCAGAAAAATGTAAACATTTTTAATATTTTTTGCTTCACTAATATTACGAAGTTAAAATTCAGCATCTATCTAATAATACACTGAAATTTCAAGAAAATATCGCTATAATATAAATAACATTTTTCTCTCTGATAAACGAATCATTCAAAATAACTGTCGATGCAACGCCGACGACGCCAAATGTAGCTCGTGACATTGGAATCATGCGTCTTTAAAAATTCGTTCAAAGCATAAATTCGATACTGCATTTGAATTTCTTTTAGTTGCCGACTTATCAATTTCACACAAACTACAGTTAAGAAAAGATCAAAGAATTAATTTATTTCCCAAACTCATTTCATATAAGCCTTACTGCTCGCATAGTTAACTTATAGGTGGTCTCTATTCTAGACTTTTCAGCCTGTTGTCATTTTTGTTGGTCTGCCAAACGCCGCTATGATCGGATAAACAGTCCATATACTTTTGAACTTCTTTTACTTTTCGTTCCATCTCAGGAACAGGAGTCATACCACGCTCAAAACAGCTGCGTGATAATTTGAGTGTTCAGCATTATCGTTTTCGCCGTTACTGACAATATATTACTGATAGTGTTTGTGCATATAATGTCATGATTTAGTTGTATATGTAGTATCTTTATTGGCGTATACATTACATATATTGCCACATGATGTCAAAATAATAATTTTTTTCACATGAGTACTCTAGATCATAGAGTTTCTAAGAATGTAAATTTTGTCGCATTATATTTTCGTACAGCCTTGTAAGAAAGTATCGCTGAAAACGCTATTTTTGAAAGTCAAAAAAGAAAAAAAAATGCAGTGCGCCGACCACCGATATTTAAAACTCTTTAAATGCTGATTCTAAATGCTACATGGCTTTACAACCTTACTGTATTTTGTCAATATGACGAAAATACCACGAATAATTTTGGTCTGGTAGTTCACGAAATATTTAAAAGTTCGCGTTTTTCTGGGACATCCCTTGTGCAGCCCCCATTTCGTGGACCTTTCCGTCCCCCTATTTGTTAGGGAGAATTATGTTTGCGAATGCCTTTTCGTATTTTTGAGTTCGTACGTGTTACTAACAAATATTTACTTGTACTGTTCAATTCTTTGAAGTTATAAACAGTATATCTAAAAAAAAGATATTTATTAGAAAAAAATAAGGATATATTTTATACAAAAATAAAGGTTTCACTTACATATACTTCGACAATCGACGATACATTCAAATACATGTGTGATAGTATTGTTGTAGAGTTTTTAATATGAATGAAATTGATCACAAGATAGGTTTTCCTGATCATGAGAGCTACTACTTAGTGTCATACCACTTAGGAAAGTTTTATTTATTTGTTTCTTTATTATAGTACTAACATGAATATTGACATAAATAGATTATTAAGTGTTAGAAGGAGGTGTGGGGAAAACCCAATCAATTAAAATTAAGCAATTTACACAATTAACTTAAACAGAATTTTTCGTAATTTGTAAACTCTCTTTCCAAAAGTTTTAAAAGTTCTTAAGGTATGTCACTCGTGAAATAAGTTATATCAAGGATTTTTTGAGAAGTATATTTTAGATAAGTACTCATATAGCATGACTCAAAATCGCAAAGAAAATCGGGGGGTGAGAGTGCATCTTACTGAGCTACGGTACAATTAACTTGACCTTTTTGCACTTAAATTGTAACTCTTTGGTTAATCTTTAATCATATTTTATCAGATGTAATCATGACAATAAATATAGTATTACTTTACATAAAATAGTTTGAAAAATATTTATCATTGCACAAATCATGCAATTTATTGCGCATAATTTATTGTGTGACCTTTTTGCACTAAAAATATCTCCTTGAATAAAACTTTTTTATGACTTAAGTGCTGATCGGTCGGAAGTATCATGTAGTTTAAAATAATGAAGAAAAGGTTAGGGTCAGTGATATAAATTGTGAGATAATGGTTAAAATATGCGATTTTCAGTCAAAAAACAGTGTAAGTTTCATATTGACCTTTTTGAAAATATATCTTCATGTCTTGGCAAAGTCTGTTTAGTGAATGTGTAAAATTTGTTCTTAATATATTAATTGAGACTTATATTTAATATTCCTTGCATATAATAACAGAAAATATTCTCTGAGTAAAAATATGTGGGGCTAAAGTTCCAAGATATTAAATTTAACAAATGTGATTTGAAGAATTTTCTTCTTAATATCCTTCCACCACAAGAAATAGCCCCTCATAAATCTTGCTTCTTTGTGAGCAGTTTTTTTTATTGAATGTTGAATGATTTGCATTGTTTAATTTAAATTTGTTATAAAAATTAAATTGTAGTAAATAGTTTAGAAGTTAGAGGTTGTGTATTTATGACTTTGTTTCAACTCTACGTCTGGAAATGAAAGTTATATACACAGTTCACTTTTTAAGGATGAAATTCTTCAAAATCACATCTCAGTCTTCATACTTTTAACATTCAGTCAACAAAAATGAGTTCGACCCACTTTAGCTGCAGAACTGTAGCTCTGTCCGAATATTCTCAACCAGAGAGCTACAGTGCTGCAGCTAGACCCACATTACCTATACTGGATTCCTAAACTTCATAAAAATCCTTACAAACAAAAATACATTGCCGGGTCCAGCAAATGCTCTACCAAGCCCCTTTCTTAACTCTTCACAAAAATGTTAACTGTTGTAAAGGAGAAACTTTCAGACTACATTGCTACAGGATATTCGATAAGTGGTGTGAATCAAATGTAGATTCCCTAAAATTCCAAAGAGCTTTTGGATTTTTTTTCTTCAAAAGTCAGTTACATTAAAACATATGCCTTTTCTTTACCTTATACAACCATTCTTCGCAATAAATTTAAAATTAACTAAGCTTTTTGATATCATGAACAACTGCATCTTCAAAAAAATTGGAACTCTGAAATTTTCATATCTTGTAATTGGTCATCTTTAAAATAACTTTGTTAAAAATCATTCTGATTCTACACACAAGTACTCCAAGGTTGATATTAAAAGGATGCTGGAGTTCTTCAGTGACAACATCTATGTTGTCCTGGGAGACCAGATCTTCCAACAATCTTTTGAAAATCCAGTGGGCACTAATCGTGCTCCTTCATTATCCGACTTGTTTTTATATTCCTAAGAAGAAGAATTTATTAAAAAAAAAACTTTATCAAGAGAGGAAGGCAACTCTTGCTGTGGTCTTCAATTCGACATTTAGATATATCGACGACATTTTATTAATTCTTAGTTACAATAGTTACTCCCGTTCATATGTCGACTCGATATATCCTAATGAACTGGAAATATAAGTCACTATAGAGTCTGCTACATCTTTTCCATATTTCTTTGTTTTACTGACTATAGATGACAAGGGCCAACTAACAACTAAACTGTATGACAAACGAGATGACATCAGCTTTTTCATCGTCAACTTTCCTTATTCATGTAGTAATATTCCATTACCACCTGCATATTGTCTTTATGTTACCTAACTTATTCCATATGCAAGAGATTGCTCTGAGTATGATCAATTTTTAAAATGCGATAGACTTTTTGACAAATAAGTTGATGTTACAGTGTTTTCAACAATCTCGTTTAAAGTCAGCATTTCGAAAATTCTATGGTCGTTATAACGATCTTGTTTGCAAATACAACCATTCTTTGGGGGTATTTTGACTAACGTATAAATTTCATACCAATTGTTAGGCCATTGTTTTATATTAAATTTGAATGCGGATTATTCTGTCTACCTGATCAATACATGTGATCACGGCGAGTGTAACTGGTCGACAGCGAAGTGCCTTGCTCACAAATTGGTATTGTTTTTTCAATCATTGTTCGTTATTTTCACTTTTTTTCACACATTATGCAAAAAACCGAATATGTCAACTTCAGAATAAGGGTAAGATAGGCGGTTGTTCGAACCACTAACAGTATATATGAAAGAAACTCACCTGTTAAGAATATTTTCTTACCAATGGGGAGTGGGTTCATTCTAATTCGTTGCAGAATATATGCCACTTCTTCAGTGATCGCATTACAAACATAAGGAAAACATTGGTCCAATTGTGCCAAGTGTGGCATGAGAAGTATGTTACCCTGGTCAAATGTAAAGTCCAGCCAACTTATTCGAAGTTTCCGTAACCAAGATTTGAATGCCATATGATATGATATGAATTGCGTGACATTATGGTTTAGATTGAAAGTGAAAATTATTGAAAGGTCTTATTGCGTGAATTCAATTCCCATACAAAATACTAATATTTTCTCCTCACTTTTTACCACAGCGTAATTTTTATACCTTGTGAAAATTATTGCATTTAAATTGAACTAGTATTTTCTATGAAGTCCGGGGCAGTTTTCAAACCCTTGACCCTTTCTTAGTTTATAAGTAATACATGATACATTATAAAGAACTGCCAAAACGAGAGGAGATAGAAGCACGTATTGTCAAAGATGAACCACAATTAACCGAGAAAAGAATTAGAGCAAGAAATACTTGAAGTAATTGCACTGTCCATATGCAATGACAAATGTCCTTTAAAGGTGTGTTGCAGATGTCTTTGCGAGACTCTCTCGATCAATATTAATAATCCCATGCAGGGTTCGAACACATGGTGTTTTCACAAAATGGGAGATTTAATACGAATTCAAAACATGTAAATTTAATTATCAAAAGATTAATGCGTATGTAGATACTTCATGCAGAAAGAGGATTCCATGGTTCCCAGTATACCATGACTAGTGTCATCTCACAATTGATCGAAGAGGCGAAAGAAACTAAAGGGATCCTTACAGTTGTTGAATCTGGCGAACGCCTATGGTACAGTTCTACATATCATCGAAACAGAACTCCAGTACTACCACATACCAAAGAAGATCGCCAAAATCCTAAAGGACCACTAACAGCCTAAGATGTGATACAGTTTAGATTCAGAGTGGGAGACTACAGCATCATTGTAGCGGCTGGAGAAAGGGATAGTGAAAGTATTAATACTATTTTTGAAGTCATTTTTGTCATGGCAATGAATCTCTTAATAAAGGCAGGGAGAAGAGAGGCCAGAGGACCAAAGACCAAGTCAGCCATCAAGAAGCTTTCAAGCAGAGGTTACATGGACGATTAACCATCACTAAGACAATATAGATACATGCGAGATGGGTTATGAGAACCTCGGACGAAAAAGCCATAAGGGTCCGAATGAAGTTCAAGCCTTTCAAATCGAGATGTCTCGTTGAAATAAAATATGGAGATAACGAATAGTATTCAAGCTCAAAATCCATTCAAACAATACCAATCGGGAGCATCGCAAACATGGATCTCCAAAAACATCAGATGTGGGATCAGGTGCCATGGAGGAGTGAGCATCCCCTGCCGACCGGTCACACCCGCCGTGTGCTCCTTGTCATGATCGGGAAATAACGGCAAAACTCGTCGATAATTCAGGGTGTAAATAATGGCCTAACAATTAGTATGAAAAACGTCAGTCAGCATATGACTTAATGATAGATTGCATTTGCTGACAAGGACATTGTATCGACCATAGAACTTACGAAATGATGACTTTAAACGAGACTGTTGATATTCTTGTTTCATCAACTTGTTTGTCAATAACTTACCTCGTTTTAGAAATTGTTCATACGTAGAGCATGCTCTTGCGTATCGTATCAACTGAGAGATATACACCCCATATGCAGCTTCTTTCAAGCTCACTGGGATATATCGTGTCGATATATGAATGGAAATAACTATTGTTAATTGATAATACGTCGTCGATATATCTAAATGTCGAGTTGAAGGCCATAGCAAGAGATTTCTTTTTCTCACGTATAAGATTTTGAATAAATTCTGCTTCATATGAATACAAAAATAGATCTGCTAACAACAGGGCGCAATTGGTACCCATGGGAATTTCAACAGATTGTTGGAAGACCTGGTCTCCAAAAACCACATAGAAATTGTCAATGAGAAACTCAAGCAACTTTTAATATCATATTCAGAATACTTATGTGCACAGTCAAAATGTTTTTAACAGAATAATTTTGCAAATGACCAATAAGAAGGTAAGTAAATTTACGAGCTCTATTTTTATTGAAAAAGCAGCTGTCAACGATGTCAAAAAGCCTGGACTTTAATTTATCGTGGGGAAAGGTTGTATATACAGAGTTGAAAAGTCGTAAGTTTTTATGTTATTGATTTTAGTAAAATTTTGTGATTTCAAATTTTCCAAAAGTTCCTTGGAATGTATCCACAACTGATTTACACCACTTCTCGAATATATTGTTGCACAGTACTCCTAAAGTTTCTCCTTCACTGCTGTTAATATTTTGGTGAGAAGTAAAGAAAGAGGCTTGGTAGAACATTTACTGGAACCCGCTATGTATCTTTGTTTGTAAGGATTTTTATGAAGTTTCGGAATCTTTGTGGTAAACAAAGAACAGAATTAAACAAAAATTCAATCTGATTATTCAGTGTGAAAAGATACCATCAATCCAAGATATCCCCATCAAATGGCAAGGAAGTGGAATGATGATACCCCGTAGGACATAGCAGCAGACGTCTAGAACAGGAGGCAACAAATAAACTGAAAGAGACATCGATAATACGGGCTTGCCAGGAAAATTTAAGGCATGGGTCTTCCAGCACAAACTCCTATCCAGAATAATATAGCCATTGATGTTTTACGACATTGCCATAACAATTGTAATGGGTTGAGGGCTTTGGGAGGAAAGTCAACAGTTTCTCCGAGGATGGGGGGTATCACGGAGCTTTTCATCAGTCGGAATTTAGAGCAGGATCACTAAGCTACGATTACTTTTCACATCAGTGGTAGAGAAATTCAAAACTGTGAAGGCTCGTCTCATTTTGACCCTCAAGGACTCCAAAGATCCGAAAGTAAAAGAAACTGGAGTCGACACACCGCCCAGATACAAGTGGAAATTAAGCAACTGATGCAGTGTCCGAAGCAGGGTCAAGATTCTTCCATAAAGACATGTTGAAACCATTTGTATAGGGAGAAAAAACCTAGGAACTGTGTTAGCACTAAGATGGATAGGGGCTTCAGTCAGAGATAGGATTCACTACTCCAGTAAGAAAGGCAGCAGAAAGAAGAGGTAACATCTTATAAAGCAGTGGAGATGAGAAGGCATACTATCATCATATTATCTATCTACCTGAATAAAAAAGCGATGTTTTAAATATGATTTCCTTGATGTGTAATAAGATCCGATTTGTGCGTGAAAATGCATTAGCATGATTTCAAACGTTTTTAGAACCGATCTTGTCATTGTGTAATGTTTGTTGTTTATTTCAAAATTTCATCATTTTTATGATGCTTCATATTGCAGCTGATGAAAAGTTGATTAGTTTTAATTGTGTGTGTGTGCGAGATGGGGTGGGGGTGGGGTGGGGGGTAATGGCAAACAACATATGTTAAAGTCTAAAACATAGAAATTCTCTTTCCTCTTTCTCCTTCGCTACATTTTCTATTTAATTCCAAAAAATCTCATGAGACAGTTGTCTTACTCCCTCAATAATGGAAGCTGACCTATCTAAAATATATATAAATTACTTTTTCTCTCCTTCATTCGCATGCTTAAAAGACGCCATCCTTTTTTATATTGTATAACTGCTTACAAATACATGTAGCGCACAAAGTTTTTCATTTTAATGAGACAAAAAAAAAATAGATTGATTTATACAAGTAGGAATGTTGTTCGATATGTAATGTGATTGTACCTCAGTCCGATAACGCTATGCACGATTTCGTGGATGATCTAGATTTGGACATATTCCTTTTTATATAAGAATTACACAGAACATTGCTGATACAGGTATATGCTAAACATTGACTACAAATTAATTACTTGCATGTTTCTTCGGGTTCTTCGGAAAGTTCGAGACCTTCCTCTTTAAAGTGTTTCGTTTTATTTCCATGGTGTTCTGCGACAAACATGTTGTTATGCTATGTACAGACGTGTGTCAAAAGTGAAGATAATTTTATTTTTTCTCTATATATTTTATTAAAAACAACATTTTGTAAAATCACTGGAATGGCAACATTTCTTGACAGATTTTACCACAAATTTCTCGATAATCCAAGAAATTGTTATATTTGATAAAAACAGTAGTTTTTATCTGATCAGCATCGATATCTAAAAGTATTGTAATTTAAGTGCGAAAATTAAGTCATATACGCACAATGAATTATAAAGTCAACATTGATCTTGAATTTTAGAACTGATGTAACATGTGTAAATGATGAACTATATCTCTTTCTAAACACTAATAATCTTTTAGAAAAAGATAACTACACATTTTCTGGTTTAAGTACTGAAATAAATAATGAAATTGGACAAAAATTGACCATTTGCCAGCGATTTAACTATATGTGGTTTTCATATATGCATAGGCCTACATGCGGAATCTGTATTCAACAGAGACAGTGTCTCTGGTATTCAAAACATGTTTATCTCAGAGCACCATGGATATTTAATTATAATTTTATTGTACATTTCTTTGTCCTTTTTTCGATTATGCTTTAGATTATAAATGCTTTATGGAATTGTATAGCCAATTTTTTTTTCTTTTTTTTTTGGAAATCATTAAGTTATACACATGCAACGTTATATAACAATATGAATATTTTGAAAAAAAAAAAAAAACAAAACAAAAAAGACATCAATTAACAATAAGAAAGGAATCACGGAATTGATTTAAATAATTGTAAAAGTACATCTTTTTTCTATTTTGAACGTATTTAAATGTTGGTTATCCCACGGAAGGCCTCAATTCCGGGAGATATATTTGTTGCCTTATTTGTAACCGGATATGACGTTTCTCCCGCCATGATGGAAAAGTGAATGTGGAACTCCCTTCTGCAGCAGTTCAGGTGTCATTGACCGTAAACAGCCAGTCTATATGACGGGAAGGTTTGTATCAACTCCAAGATTTCTAATTTTGCCATTTGTGTGAAAAGGCCCATGTGGTTTCGTTTTTAACAATCAATACTGGACTGTTATCAAAATAAAGGGGGGGGGGGACATCTGTAGTTGGTATATATATAGTTGTTTCGGATTTTTTTCTTCCTTCTATACCTTCGGGGGGGGGGGGGGGACAGGCTTTTCAGCGATCTAAGAAGACCCATCGTTTCTAAACAGAAGATTGGTAACGGAAATTGGAATAATTTTTGTCAGTGATTGTCAAATTGTTTGAGGAATGGTCAAGGCAGATGAGAGCCCGAAGAAATACATGCATGCTCATTAATAATGACCCAATAACTTGTAACATTATTATCGTTTAGAGCTAATGTATTACAACAGGCTTATCAGCTGTTTTTTTTTTCATGCCAGGTTGTCCATGTTCATTTCAATAGGGACATACAGTTACTTGTGATCACAAGATCACGACAGAAAGTTAGGACATAATCAAGTCTTGTCTTTTTGTTGTTGTTTTTTTAAATGATATCAAACTGTTTTCTGTCAAACTTATACATATGATCATATCTAATATGACAGAGAGCTTAGTATTTAAGATGTACAGTACAGTATAAAGAAATTTAGTATACAGAATTTGAAGTGTATATCTTTGGTTGTTTTCTTTTTCCTATTCATATCTTTGGAACTTTTATGGACCATGTGTTGAATGCATCAATCATTATCCATTAGCATGTTTTGTAAATGATAACAAGGACATTTACTGAGTACTGACAGTGTTAGTGTAAACTATATCAGTATACTTACATATAAACCCATTATGTGTCATACTTCAATTACTTGTTGAACTTTAAATTCAGTGTACTCAATGAACCCTATGACCTTAAACGTCAAGTAGAAAGATTGACCGTTACCTTCTAAAATAACTTCACTTTTCCAGTACAGATACGGTACATGTAATATGTGTATCATACATTTTATGTTGATCTAGACTTGGGAAAAACAGACCATATAAAAGCTTAAATATTTTTTAATAAATTTATTTTAACTGGCATGTCTCGTTTGATACTTGAAATGTAAGACATTATTATGACATCAGTCATCCTAAATGGTGACTGATTTCACAGAGGTCTCTATTTTGTTGCCTTTATCATCTACCTCACTTATTCAGTCCAACAAAATTAAATGGCCAGTCTTTAGTGTCCACTACAGATGAAAATTGAAATGAGAAATTGATGCTATCTAATAATCTTCCTTTTCATTGTATGCTCATAGCATGAATGAATCTGAAAGAAAAAAAGTTTGAATTTACTACAGTAAAGAAATGTGTTGTTCGCTTAATTTGTGTATACATGTACATGTATCTGGAATACAATATTGTGCATGGTTTTCTACTTAACCACTAAAACAATGTACTTAAAGACTGATACTGTGCAGGTTTCCTGACACAAGATAAATATACAGAAGAATTTTAATAGCTGCTGAAGTTAAAATGCCAGAGGTGAAATACAGGAAGTGAACTTTACATGTAACATTCTTGTCTCACTGCTAACCCCAGTTCAGTAGCTGACTGTGCTTGTGATAACTTAACTACATGGGGTCTTAGAAAATCTAATGCTTTTTTGATCCAGCTTTATAAAAAGGGGTGTAAAAAGTCTTTGGATGTTAAGAAGCTAGACATTGGAAAGCTTTCTAGTTGACCAGTTTTGAGGTGGTTTTTCATGATGGATGTGTATAATAAGACTGATGCTGGAGAAGTAAATGGGTAAGGGTCATTAGAGGACATGTAGAATTTAATAAAAAAAAAAATGTCAACATTCACCAGAGAGAAATGAGCCAAAATAAACTGAGTTAAATTTGTATATTTGAGGACCATTAAAGTAATAGTGCAGTCGTTATCCTCAAGTAATGACATATATATATGTAATGTCCGTAAAAATAATGCTATTATTTTGAGTGCTGGTACTTAATTGTATTTGCATTCCACAGTTGCTTTTCCTATAAGTTGGCATTCTCATATGTCAATGAAGCAGTCATGATGTCAAAATGATAAACTTAATGAGAAAATAGAGATAACAAATTAATATATAAAATAAGACTTGTGGTGAAAATGAAAATGTGTGGAAAATTAAGGTAGTATGGGATACCTCCACGTTATGACGTATTTCCGTTTGAAGTATTGTTTTGATTTGCATGAGTGCTTATTATCGGGTCAAAATTTGTAGATACACCGTTGAAAAGAACACTCTGAAGCCTATTTCAATGCAAGTTCTCACAAGTTGGCATTTTAAGTAAAAACAGACAAAAAAATCGCAAGTATATAAATTTACTTATAATTGTACAACGGACATTTAAAAAAGCAAACCCCTGTAAAAGGTAGTTTCAACATTGCTGCTTTTGAACACTTTTAAGCAAAAGCTGTATTTCAATTGTTTGAGTAACTGTACAGCACCTTGTGTGCGGTGAGGCATGGATAAGTGCGATTACTTCACATTGTGCTGAATTATCACCAATCAATTATCACGTTAACCAGAGCTGGACTTTTTTGTTATTTAATTCAAGAAGTAACTGTTTGGTCACAAATCAGCTAGCTGTTGTATATAGTCCCAAAACGTTCAGATGAATGCAATTGCTCTGAACAAGACACGTCCTGGAAAGCGATTGTCCATGCATTGTTTTCAAAACCGCTCAAAGTTGAAAACTACAAAGTGCGATTTTTTTATGGTTGGGAAAAAATACTCATCATTTCTAAAATAGCACCCAGGTTTTTTCAACCCTTGGAAAATAAAGAAGGATAACTCTTCCGCTCGGATCTTTTAATTCAAAAAATTTTAAATGCATTTTATATTTTCCATTTATATATATATTTTCAATTTGTTTATTTCACTTTGCTAACGTATTAAGATACATTCTTATTGTAGACTTTCATGAAATGTTATCCGTCTGTTTTCAAGAAATAAAGTTTTCCCAGTTTTTTACGCTTATTTTTTGTTGAAAATTAAAAAAATACTAAGACATATTTCTTGTCATTTTTGTTTTTATAAACACTTTATATTAGCAAACGCCTGCCTATAATATTAAGCTTATGAAAAAAGAATTATGCAAGAAAAAAATCGTTTTTGTATATCTCATTAAAATAATAAAAAAATTATTAAAATTACACTTTAATATACTGAAAGGTGGGGGTATTTCAAATCCTTCTAATTTGGGTACATAAATATGTAGGAGAAATTTCGTTTGGTATCCCATACCACCTTAAATTAATTTAAATCAATAACATTAACAAACGTGCTTTGTTAAGTGCATGTTATACAGATTTGTAAATATATAGGTTCCATAACCAGTGAGAGTTAGTAATTGGTTTTTGTCAAACTTGAATTCTGTAAATTTTTTTTTAATTTTCAAGAAATGTGAGGCTTGCTGAATGTCAGTTTGAAAAAAACTGGTAACTAATGAGAACTGTTTATAGGACCTGTTTCTCCCATACTGTACATTTTAGTTTCACTTTGAAATGGAGTAAAACAGCCAATCAGAATCATCCTTGGTGAAATTGGAATCGTTCTTGGTGTTTCATGGCATATAAAGAACAACTGCATGGGAGTGATGAAACACAGTTGATAATGGGAGAAATAAGTTTTTATGATAAATGTAAAAAAAAATCTTTAACATTAATTTTACCATTAATGTTGTTGAAAAAGTAAAAAGAAATAACTATAAAACTGATATTAATTTCCCTGAGAATTGCAATGTAAATGCATGCAGCTCCAGTCTGTTAGAATTCAAGGAGGACAACTCTGTATAGCATATTACAGGAAATAATTGAGCCCAGGGTTGTTGACTCACACTTGTGCAGGAATGTGTTCAATATATATCTAACAATGAGGAAATGATGTGTATATTTATGTAAAATACTTGAGAAGTCAAGTATTAGATATTGTTGCATGTAACATCAAAATCAGGCCCGTTTATAAAGTGAAGGAAGGTAATGTAAAATCAATTTGAATATTGAGTAGTTTTGTTGACCTTACACAAGGTGCATGTGTGCATGTAGTGAAATCAAATGGAAGAAATAGCAAAGTTTATATGGGCATGTTGCATATATGTTCATTAATTTATACTTAAATGTTAGTCATTCAGTTATGTATATGTTGATTATGTTGTTTACAATGGTATCGGATTTCTTTATGGTTATTGTTGCAAACATGCAGCAGTAATCATGGCCATGAATAAGCAATGAGCTCTTAAACTGTTTGGATTTTGTTGTGTTCAACTGTTATTTTCATAATGTATAAATGATGTGAATATTTTTTTTCATAGGTGCATGTCTTTCATTTTTATATTATCCACATTAGAAATCCCTCAAGTGCATACCTTGTGAACAATTTGTGGGCTGATCTATCATTTATATGAATAATTGTTGAGTTTTAAATCTCTCTTACAGTGAAATCAAACACTGAAGAGTTTAATAATGACTTTACCATTTCTTGGTTATGCTGTGATAACCATACTCATGCATCATATTGATGTGTAGTCTATTTATAGGTGCGCTTCTCCACCACCTGAAATATTCAACTTTTATCATTAAGGAAACTGGCTGGTTAGTACATGTAAATTACAAAAGATCCACAGAAAGAATAAAATCAGTGATTTTTCTGCAATAAGTTTAGGTCTGAATTTTGGACCTTCCTTCAAGCAAACATTGAAGAATTTTTTAATGTAGTTTTTTGGAGATCAGGTCTTACAGCAATCTATTGGAATTCCCATGGGAACTCTCAAATGAACTTGAACCCCCCTCCCCTCCCCCCCCCCCCCAAAAAAATCTTTGAAAATAGAATTAAGTTCAATGTCATATAGAGATAATTTTAAAGTGTTACGAGTATATTAACCCAGGTAAAATCCACCTTTTTAAATGCCTGTAATTATTGTTTGTTAATATATAATAAAGAATATTTATAAAGTACACTGTAAATATATATTTTACATATTACTAGTATTTATTTATATATAAAGTAAGGCGAAAAAAAGTGTACTGAAGTTATTTAAATCAGCTGTCATTCAACACCATCAATAGCGTAGAGAGATGAGAACCTGACTCTGAAGGTGAAGGTACCAGGTTCGATTCTCAACAGTGCCATATTTATTTTCTTTATATGAAAATAAACTTGTTAAAATTTTCCAAGTTCTTTCCTCGGTAGAGGTACAGAAAGGAGAATATGAATATAACAAATTCTGTTTTCAGTGTAATTTGCAACTCTCCATTCCTGAAAAATAATGGAGCGCTCAAACAAAAGAGTGACGTCACAGGTGGATTTTACTTGTTTGATATAACATATTTGTCTTTACAGGTACATGTATTTACAATGATATTGCTAATTGTTTTTTTTTTCCTAATTTGTCCAAAATTTTGATAACTTTTCCCAAATGAAAAGCCACATGAAGGCACCTTTTTAAAAATGTTGAAAAATCACTGATTGTTTTTCTAGCCATCACCCACACACTCATGTGCAAACTAAATATTTAATGCAATTTCCTACATTTTTATGCAGAGGTTTCCTTTTCCAGGAGGTTTAAATAGTTTTAAAAAAGGCCATAACCACCGAGCACTCTAAAATGCAGAATTTATGAAGTGCACAGATGCAGTCACTTGAGTTCTCTCCCTTGTTAATACTATCTAAGTCATTGTTCTTTCACACAGGGAATGTTTGTTGAAAAAAAAAAATAGTGCAGCACTTTGTCCTCTTTTGTGAAGTATAATAAAGTCTCAATCAGAATTTTAGTAGAAAGGTCTTTTTTGTACTAGAAAATGCCTTATTTAATTAAACTCTACAAGGACAAGTCATAGTGACAGTACAGGGTTGTCCCTAAGAACTGAAATAACGGAGTACATTAAAAAGGAAGAAGGGGGTTTAGGGTTCCTCCCCTAATGGGGCTGAGGGGGAATACCAGAATAACCAGGGGATTACGCCATTATAGGCAGGAAAATTCCCGAGCCCCAGGGTCTTAGGGACAACCCTGCAGTATACCCCATATCAAATCTTCTAGATAAAATATTACACCGCTATAGACAGTCTTATTGTCTTGTCCGTTGCCATGTTTTAATAAGGTAATAACCATTTACAAAGTAATTAGGTATGATCCTGAGACAGTAAACCAGGAAAAAGCAAAGCAAATCTTCCAGGACATGTCTTTCAGAGACCTTAAACCAAAACATATGTAAATAAGCAAATCTTCCAGGCACAAGACACCCTATATACATTGGAAAATCTTTTAGGACAGTAAATAGCATACATTGCCAACACGACCAGAGAACAGTGGACCAGGGACAGTAAACATATAACTGGAATATGATTTAGAATTTTTGGGAACAGTAAGTCACCAATCACAGGGAAGTCTTCTAGTGACAGTAAACATATAGTCTTCAAATTACCACAGTAAAAGTAAACCAAAATCAAAGGATTGTAAATCGCAATTATGTGTGTAGCAAAGTCCCCTGGTGTGGGCAACTCTTCCTAGGGGAATAAAACTAGGTACAGTGTATATAAAATATGGAATGTAAGCACATGATACCAGTATATAGTGTAGAAGGAAATGAATAGTTCTTACTTCTTTAATGGGATTGCTATATAATAAAAATTGCATTATAAATATGATGAGAAGATGCTTGCATTCCAGGAATATGTACCTATTCAGAGAAACTTGACAATTGTTTATAAAAGAAATATACTTACAGATACCTGACAGGTGGTGTGTCGTTCATTCTCCACATCCATAAATGGATGTCAAATTGTAGAAAGAATGTTAGGATCTCTGTGCCATGTAACTGGAGAAATGTGGTGTTGTGTGACAAGACCCAAGCTGGTGTAAACTTTTGTATTTTAACTTCTATAATCCCAGAAAAAGAGAGAAACCCTTGGGCAACATCTCTTTTCAGAGTTATTTAAGCATATTATGTTGACCAGTTGCCTAGCATATGTGACCCAATAGTGTTATGTCAATACAGATTTTTTGACACGGCCGAATAGATTTGTGATCTTTCCACAGCAAGGCTAACATGAACCACGATTTTAAAGTTTTATAGGCCAAGGAGATTATTTTAAATGTCTTATGCTGGACAAAAAACAAAACAATAACATTGTTTCTTCTTGCATTTGTAAGTTGTTAGTAGTCTCAGGTGTTTTTTATTTGTGTGGAAGGATAAGAATTTGGCCAACTGGAAAAAATAAATGTACAACAGAGTCCAGTTTAATGACGTGCAACATTTAACAGAAGACGAAATAGAACAGGGCAATGCTTTCCTGTTTTGAATATAGACTCCAGGATTTTATTTATGTAAGATCGTTGTGTACATACAATACCTTGTAAAACTTGACTCCTAGATTTTGGATTGAATATTAATGATGTGCCGGTGATTAGATGACATATGACATACTGTGGATTTATCTCTTGTTTTTTTTTTTTTAAAAAGTAGGTCAGGAGATAAATAAATTTTTCTATTTTCCACCTGAGTAGAAATGAAACGATCTGAATGTCTGAAGAGATAATTAGTTCCTCAACACTTTAGTTAAATGGATTTTTGTGTATTGACACCCAAAGGAAAAGTTGAATGCATTTAAGTTGATGTGTCGGGAGTAATTGAGTGAGAAGAAGACTTTTGGTGTTGATTTGATGTATGTTGATCCTATGAGACTGTCAATATTGACAAATTTGTAGACACCTGGTAGACTTGTACCACAAATAGACTTACCTGTGTTAAAAATCAGCTGTGGACATAAGTATCAATTACAGCATAGCCAGCCTAACCTGGGCAGAGAAATTTACAACCCATGTAGCAAAGATGACATCTTGATATTAGTTAAATATTTCACCGCACTTGACCCCATTTGTGGAAGAAAATATACCTGGTAAAATAGATACATTAGCTGGAGAAGGACACACCTGTGAATTTGTGATTCTCTCACCTGACATATTTTACTCTGTTTGTATTCGAAGTTCGTGTCAGCTTCATATTTTGTGCAAAATTGCCAGTGGCTAAGCAGAATATGGTGATGATGTAATGGTTTTCTTTTTTTATTATCCAATTTATTATTGATTTTGAGTTAACTAGTGCTGCATGAAAGGACAAGAAGAAAACCAAATTTACATTGACTTGGGATCATAGTTTGCACTTGCATGAAATTTGTCGAGAGGAATCCTTCATATAGCAGTTAGGTACCATGGCCAATCCTAGATCTAACCCTGGATTTTTTCGACTCCAGTCTCTAGGGGAGAATACTGAGAGTAATTTGTTCCAGAGACGACGCCTTCATTATGACGACCCTTTACCAGAGAATAATTTTCCTTATGGTGCCACAAATGGCATCCTGGGGGTGGTGCCATTGGACAGGTAATCAGTGGGGTTTATGTTTTGAAAATCAGGACATATTTTTCAGGAAGTGTTTGTGTTTTTACTAAATTTGATTTTGAAAACCAGGTGTAGCAACTTTTTAGTAAATGGTGTGATCCATTCTTTGGTCATTTGGTTGTTTTGAATTTGAAATACAAATAGGTCACATGTACCTATAAGTACTTTTTAAAAATTTTTCTCAGTTTGGTCACTGGGTGAATTTAATTATTTTGGTCAGCTGAAGATATTAAATTGTGTATTATGCAGGAAAAATACAGGTGTTAGACGTATGATAATGCACATAGTATTACTAATACTATGTGGTATTCCTGATAAATAATTTATCTTTAACATGAAATTATGTATGTTAAGAGCCATTCTCTGTAATGACTTGAACTTTTATATAGGAGCTGTGGCACGCATAGTCTCAGAATTTCTCCAAACTCTCTATGATAAAAGTCTTTGATACCGTAAACTCAAATCAGGCAAAAATTGGTTGCTACGTGTCATGGTTACCATAGCAACATGTCCTAACGTTTGAAAAATGCCATTTTTCAACATGTTCAGAGTCCCCCAGTTAACGTTTGCAGCAAAGCAAACAAGTGGCAATGACTGTTTCTGAAAGTTGAAGGCCTGATGTCTTAAATGCATGATAAACATGTTTGGTAAATCAACTATTACATACGTTACTATGGAAACAAAGTATTCAAAAGTAATAATTTTGTTCATTTAATTTTATAAAGTCATATACTTAAGAATAAAAACAATTATAGGTTGAAATGCAAGCAAATAATAGACAAGAGATCCTTGTAACATATACCAAGGACAAAATATGATATTTCTTATAGGTTGGCAACAGTTGCTATGGTTTATTTACCTCGGAAGGATTTTAAATTTACTCTCTTAGTGTTTTAATCTTATCCTATCTTTTTAAAAAGCATATTTCTATATAACTGATGATCAATTTTTAAAGGCATTGGTGTGACCCTAATTTTCACATTTCAAAAAATTCAAACTCAATTCTTTAAATAGAGCGTTGCTATGGAAATTAGCCAAAAAAATATGCATAAAAATTTGAAAAATATTCTGTTTCCTTGGATACGCACCCTTGTAAGTAGATTCCCAAAACTTTTATGATTGATATATATGAACAACTAACCTGACTTTGAATTTTGACTACCACCCAATCTCTAACTGGATGCAAAAAGCTGGCACATAGGGTTTAATATTGATATAAAATTAACAAAATTGAACATTTTCCCTTCTTGGTAACCATAGCAACGGTGTTGTATTTTTCAACAAACTTTATCAATATATGATATTCAACTTTAGTTCTACCAGTTAAGTAGTATTCAAGGTGAGTCAAATAATATGTTTCTTGATTAAAAGGTAAGTAAATTCCTAAAGGAGCAAAAAATATCACTTTAAACGACTTATACGTTGTTTCCATGGTTACAATGCAAAGTAACATTTAATCCCAATTTTTCTTATGTTGTCGGTGTTGCAAGGTTCCAAGGATGCATATGTGTTAGTCATGAATTTTATTGTTTTTCCTCAAGATAATAGCATTAACCCAATCATAGCAACAGATTTTGCATGGTTATGCTGTGTAACCATGGCAACCATGAAAGTTATTTTTTTTATAATAATGCCAATACCTAATTACATAAGGTCAAATATTTTTTATTGTTTTTCTTAGGTTGTTGATTGAGTTTGATCATGTAACATCTATCATTGGTGAATATTGAGCGTTTTTCAGCATTTTTCAGCATCTAAAATGTATTCCAAATGTACCCATGGTTACCACTTACTAAGAGATAAATTCTAAATAGTTTCTTTATAGCATAAGTGGCAACAAGGTGTCATGTTTTTGAGAGAATGGTTTGTTTGTTTTTCTTAGTCTTTATTAAGGGGTAATAAAGATTCAAAGTAGCTGAAAATCTCAATTTTTTCAACTTTTCTGGCTGTTACCATGGCAACCAAGACACATAGCAACGAAATTTTATTTAATATATGTTTCTGGTGTCAAGTTGTAATAATGGGCAAAGTTTCATCAAAATCGGTCACCATGCGTGGCAAAGAAGTTTAAGTGGTTACAGAGAATCGCTATTAATTCACACAACGTATGCTCTTATTGTGCATGTTACATGTTATTAAGGCGGGACATGCATAAAACTTATTTACCTTACGATATTGTATTGTTACATTGACCATGTTGAGTTTGGCAACTGAATATTCATTATGAACGCAACATAGTTTTTTAGCTCACCTCAACGAAGTTGGGGGAGCTTATGTAATACCCTCGGCGTCGGCGTCGGCGTCCCAGGTTAAGGTTTTTGGAGCAGTTTTCTTTTCAAGTACTTCTATGGCCTATATTAGTCAGAGATGCATGGAGGATGCTTCTAGTGTGTTTTATTGTACCAGTCAAGGTTTCAGATGCTGCAATTTCAGCTAAAGAATGACCAGGTTAATGTTTTTGGAGCAGGTTAAAGTTTTTTGAGCAGGTTAAAGTTTTTGGAGCAGGTCTCATTTCCAAGTAACTATAAGCCCTATATTGACCAAACTTGCATGGATGATACATCTAAGGATGCACACTACTGGACTTGCTTCGGATGCTGGATCTGACCTATAGTTTCTGGATGAGTGACCAGGTTAAGGTTTTTGGAGCAGATCTCATTTCCAAGTAACTATAAGCCCTATACTGACCAAACTTGCATGGATGATACATCTAAGGATGCACACTACTGGACTTGCTTCGGATGCTGAATCTGACCTATATTTTATGGATGAGTGACCAGGTTAAAGTTTTTGGAGCAGATGTCATTTCCAAGTATCTATAAACCCTATATTGACCAAACTTGCATGGATGATACATCTAAGGATGCACACTACTGGACTTGCTTCGGATGCTGGATCTGACCTATATTTTCTGGATGAGTGATCAGGTTAAGGTTTTTGGAGCAGATCTCATTTCCAAGCCCTATATTGACCAAACTTGCATGGATGATACATCTAAGGATGCACACTACTGGACTTGCTTCGGATGCTGAATCTGACCTATATTTTATGGATGAGTGACCAGGTTAAAGTTTTTGGAGCAGATGTCATTTCCAAGTATCTATAAACCCTATATTGACCAAACTTGCATGGATGATACATCTAAGGATGCACACTACTGGACTTGCTTCGGATGCTGGATCTGACCTATATTTTCTGGATGAGTGATCAGGTTAAGGTTTTTGGAGCAGATCTCATTTCCAAGCCCTATATTGACCAAACTTGCATGGATGATACATCTAAGGATGCACACTACTGGACTTGCTTCGGATGCTGAATCTGACCTATATTTTCTGGATGAGTGACCAGGTTAAAGTTTTTGGAGCAGATGTCATTTCCAAGTATCTATAAACCCTATATTGACCGAACATGCATGGATGATACATTTAAGGATGCACAATACTGGACTTGCTTTGGATGCTGGATTTGACTTAAATTTTCTGGATGAGTGACCAGGTTAAAGTTTTTGGAGTAGATCTCATTTCCAAGTAACTATAAGGCTTATCTGAACCAAACTTGCATGGATGATGCATCAAGGGACGAACAATCTCAAAACTTGCTTCGGATGCTGGATTTGACTTACATTTTCTGGATGAGTGACTAGTTTTAAGTTTTCAGATAAGTCTATTCCCAAGTAACTGCAAGCCCTATCAGATCAAAATTGCATAAATGTTGCATCTAGGGATGCACACTCCTAGATTATTAGTTTAGTGTGGGACTTTGCCTTACTTAAAGACAACATTCGTTGAGGTGAGCTCTGTAATCTCTGATTACCTATGTTTTCCCTTTTTTTTCTTTTTGTAAACAAGTGATGTAATACCAGAGGAAACTTGATCAGTGGAACATGGTCGATATTTTTAGGATTTGTGTCATAACCATATGAAATTACTAGTATAAATGCATGTTTTATTCATTGTACAATATGTGCATGTCAATTTAATTCATTGTACAATATGTGCTTGTCGATTTAATTCATTGTACAATATGTGCTTGTCGATTTACATGTTGGGTAATGTTGACATTTGACCATCCACTAGCATTTGCAGAGATATGAGTGTACTTGTTTTGTAAACAGGGGGGCCACTTGAAGGTACACTGATATTTGCACTAGATATTTTGCAAACAAATAGGTATATTATGTACACTATCAATTCTCAAGAAATTACTGAGCTTCAAACAAGTCAAAGTAGAGGTAATTTTAGATAACAAGTAAGAAATTCTATAGCTAGTATTGACATAAGTTCAGAAAATCCCAATGGAAATGCATATCTGATTCACATTAAATCCCATTTGCAAACAGCAACCGTAGAAGTTTATCTTAAATTGAATCTTGTAAAATTTTAGGGGCTTTTACCAAAGATAGTTGTCACATTACCTCTGTAATGTTTCCTAGTCTTTTTATTTTTCATCTGTTCACCAAAATATTGAAATTCACGATAATCTTAATTAAAGTTTTAAAACCGTTAAATTATCAAAAAGATAATATTGGGACATGTACAAGTTATATATATATTAAAGAAGTCTGCTATTGTGGAGAAAACATTTTAAATGCCCTGTATATGAACATATGTTGTCATGTACAGTTAACTTGCGTTGTTCCTGAAAATATGTAAGAGCAAGTACATATATTCCCTCTATTTAAGAACAGTATCATATGATATGTGGGTGTTAAATTTTGTATTAGTCACATGAAATAATTTTGATAAAATTTGAAAATCTTGTCAGAACAACAGATGACAGTTAATTAATTAAGTGCATTTACAAGATGTAAATATTGCAAAACAACAGGATGTGGGAAATTCCATACAGGATTCTGCAAGTATTTTTAATATTCAGTGTGGGCGTACCTTGAGCATGTATACATTCTTTTGTTTGTTTGTTTTTTTCTCACAGCAGCAACATGTCCTATGGAAATGGGGCGTTATGCCACAGGTGTCATGAGGGGTTTGGAGCTAATGAGGAAATCGTCAACTCCAATGGAGAAATGTGGCACACACAGTGCTTTGTGTAAGTATACTCCACCCCTCTCTCCAGGTCCCTCCCATAACAGTTCATCCCAACATGAAAGGTCATTTATAGCTGTCTTACACATTAATGTAGGTTGGTACATGATAATTATAATCAACTTTGCAGAGGACAGTGGTTTACACATTCATACATACATAACAATGTAGGAAGAAATTCAGCTGACAATTTTGATCAGTTCTTCTCACTAGACTTTTTATTCATGAGCATAAAATATGAATTTTTATTATGTTGCTGAATTCATAGTTGAAAAACTATCTTTGATTTTTATGTGCACCTCTGAGAAAGAAATATCATACACTGTAGTAGTATGAATGCAACTTTTGTTCTTATAATTAAACAATTAAGAATGGTGAATGCAAAATTATTAGATGTTGCAGATGTTTATAACTCCCCAAACAACTGTCATATATACATGTACACACTGCAGTATCAATCATGCATGTCTTCTCATT
Source organism: Saccostrea echinata (assembly GCF_033153115.1). NCBI lineage: Eukaryota > Metazoa > Mollusca > Bivalvia > Ostreida > Ostreidae > Saccostrea > Saccostrea echinata. The sequence goes on along the minus strand of NW_026889757.1, from coordinate 6,122,061 downwards.
TTAACACAATATGCAAAATAGTTAAGCATGTGAATTTTTAAGTGTTATTCCAAAACATGAATTAATATAAACTGGTTTACATGTAGTCATTAGAGGTGTGTAGATTCATTATTTACATAATATATACCCAGTAGAAATATTAACTATAATCATACGTAATGTGATTAAATTGTAAAGTTAGTAAGTTCAAGGTGAATGACAATATTGATTTTAGTGAGCAATTGTGAATGCTTGAAAACTTGACTTTGAAATGTGAGAGCTTTCTAATCCAATGATCTGCAGAGGTTTTTTCTTTCAAATTTTATTTTTGCAACTAAATAGCTAGAACTGTAGCTTGCATATACTTTTATTTGCTATGAAAAATAAGAAGTCCTCTTATCTTGTCTTGCATAGTGCATGTATTAATCTTTCCCTATAATTTATACTTCTGCATTCAAAATTTGATAGTCTAGAAATCTCAGAAAAACTGTCTTTATTTTAAGCTGCATTGTAATTAATTTGGTTAATCTTTTATTAACACCTCTTTTTATGGCTTTTAGAAATTGCTCTACATTTAGGTGAAATTCTCCAACATTAGGTAAATGTCCTTACGTCTTATTTGAATGTATGTGCCCGGTTAAAAATTATATGAGATGAATGCAGCTTTTGTAACAAGTTCAACATCATAAGATTGTTTTTTATTGTATTCTGATAAGTTTCTATCAGTACCTTATTTTATATCATGAATGTAGTTTACACATGATGAGCTCCCATATAGAAATTCGTTTGAATCTCATATAATTATATACATACATGTACAATTTATTGCCACCGCATATGTTTTTCATGTTAGGCTACAAAGTTTAGGAAGAAAGCCTGTATCCAGATAATTTAGAAAATCACTTCTTCCCTCTTTGTATTGAATCTGAGTGCTTTATATGATAGAGAGAAACCTAAAGTGACACCAGGATGTGCACATTTTCATTCTGAAATCAGGAACTTTTATAATCTGAATGCATGATTTCAGAGGATTGAATCTATGAAAATCTCACTGACTGGAATTCTTCAGTGACAGACTTGAAACTCCATTGTAACTGCTAACTTTTATATACTTGTAGTAAATGTGGAAATTTATGTGTGTACTTTTTGCTCTAATTGGTATGTTTCAACATATTATCTTTTAAAAAACAGAAATAAAAAATTCCAGTGCTGCTATCACATGGTTTTATTTCTCTCTACTTCCAATAAATTTCCACATTTACTTCATTGGCATACATTTTGTACTCTAAAGAATGCTTCCTGTATTTATGCTCTCACTGTTGCGTTCCGCATAGAAGCAGAAAAGCAAGACCAGCCCCAAGTTTTACATGCTCTAAATGTCAGGAGACCTTGTCTCCATGGGAACAGATGGTGAATTTTAATGGTCAGGTGTGGCATACAACCTGTTTTGTGTAAGTACTAACTGGGCTCAGGTATGAAACTAATGGGGGTATGAAGTTTTCAATAGAAAATGTATAAGGGTGGTGGTCCTAGTTGAATTTGGTGATTGCTATGTTTATTAAGACATTCTAAATTTTCCCTTTTTTCAGAAGGATATTTAATCTTTCTTTGATTCTATTTTTCTGAGGCTAAATATAATTTCAATTTTGTCTTTGCAATCTACCTTCACTTGTGAGATGGCTTCTTCCATATTGCTTATTTTAGCAGTTATTGCTAGCTTTAATGTATCTTTTGCTAGCCTTTGCACTGTTTTTCATACTGTATGACACCGCTTTGTGCAAATTAAGTTGCTTGTTTTTATTTTCCCAATTTTGCTTCAGCTTTATTATGCTTTTAGATAAAATTTCTTTCTTCATATTACCATATATACATGTACAATACATACATGTATCTTATATAAAATTTTGTATCAATTTTCATTTTCTTTAATACTGATTACTTAGCTTTTTGTACTCATAACTTTAGTTCCCTTCATATAAGGAGACCAGTAAAGGAAATATAGGTTGTTGAAAAGTTGGATGCAGAAGGAATTCAAATTGAATCTTTTTTTGTCCTTGTCTTTTCTAGCTGTGCCCAGTGCTTTCAACCTTTTCCTGAGGGGGTGTTTTATGAGGTAAGCCTTGTAATTTGTTTGGTATTAATATCTCCATTTATAAACTTTACTGATGCATGTCTTGTTATTTTTTATTCCATAGTAATGCATAGTAATACATGACAGGTTTAAGATTCTGTAAATGTAGATCAAGAAGTAAATTGTAAGCTTAATTTGAAAGATACACAAATTATGGTTCATTATTGTTTGTGTAGAAAACCACATTTATCATTTCTTATGTATTGGATATTATGATTCAGTAATACTGATATAATTAATTTATCAATCATCTCTGACTCACTACATTGTAGCATAAATATTTATAGTACAATCTCTTGAAGGTCACTTATTTTGTAGGCTGTTGTAGACTAGTGATCCTCAGACTCTGTATGAGCTGATGCATTCAGTGATGATCTTTTTATTTTCAGTTTGAAGGAAGAAAGTACTGTGAACATGACTTTCACGTCCTGTTTGCACCATGCTGCGGAAAGTGTCGTAAGGATATATTTTTTTTTTCACAATAGTCACATTCTTTCAGTAAAATTCATTTTGCTCATAGAAGAACTGTGTATGAAAACCTTTGTCAAAATAGTAAATCTGTATTATCTTTCCTTTTGATGAGTTCTCACATCTCTAGTATTTGAATCTCGACATGGAATTGAATTAAGAAAAAAATGAGAAGATAAAGAAATATATACTGGTGAAGAAAGCACATATAATAGTTCTAAATGAAGTCAGTACGTGTACATGTATTTCTGAAAGAAAAAAAAAAAATCTTAGAAGAATTTTCAATGCCTCAATATCTAATAATGAAATCAAAAATTAAAATGGAATTTTGTCATTTCCCTGTACAAAAAAATTGAATAGAAATGGAAGATAACTTTGACAGGAAACTGAAAGGTGCAGATATATTTTTTTTTTATTTTCTTAAAACTATTAAGTATGCAGCTTTATATTTTAAAAAAAATTCAAAAGGGGAGATAACTTCATTAAGAAGCAGCTTTGAATCCAAAACTGTTTATATTTGATAGGAGAGTTTATTGTGGGAAGAGTCATCAAGGCTATGAATAACAGCTGGCACCCCGATTGTTTCCGCTGCGAGATTTGTGAGGCTCCATTGGCAGATGAGGGCTTTGTCAAGAATGCTGGAAGGTATATTTCATCATTAAAAGCATCATCTCTTTTATTGTAGTTTCAGGAATGTGTAGGAAAATGATTACAAAAAAAAAAAAGGATCATTTACATTTGATAATTCAAAATAATTTTGAATCTTACTGACTAGGTTGTTAATAGATACAATGAACATGCTTATAACAAAGTGCCATGGATGGACAAGTTTACCTCATTATAAGCGTAATTCGTTATATCCAATTTGTTTACAATATACTTTTAAAATCATGGGGAATGAAAATCACTTTGCTGTAAGTGTTAATTCATTATAAGTGTGTTCGCTATAAGCATGTTTTACTGTATATGAATTTGTCTATTCTTTATTCTAAATTTTAAGTTTTAATGCAGTTTTATATTTAGTGTCTTTTGTGTGTTCATTAATATGAATTGCATTTTAGAGCCCTATGTCGGGAATGCAATGCCAAAGAGAAAGCCAAGGGTATGGGCAAATATGTGTGCCACAAATGTCAGTAAGTGTAAAATCCAACATTTTAAATTTCATATATTTAAGGAATAACTGTCTAATTTTTTGGTTTCATGATGTGATCAATCGATTGGCTTGCATGATAATTTGCGTAAACGTCGGAGGTGTTTATGCATAAAATTATCATGCAAGTCAATCGATTGATCATTGTCATGAAACCAAAAAATCTGACAGTTATTCCTTATATTTACATTCTCTTGATTCTGCAAATTCATATGCTACAAGCCCCGCTTCTGTCTCTATCTTTCCCGCCCCATACGTGATTTTTTTTTTAACCACGCCTGTTGATGAACCAGTAGATTTATGTAGAAATAAAGTATTTTTACTATTTGTAGTTTTATCTCGGACAAAGACATTGGAAATGTAAATATATAGTAGTAAAAAAAGTTACTTATTGGTTACATATATATATATTTTTAAAAGGAATAACTTGATTTTATGAATTCGCTAGAGGCTTGAACCTTTAATTGTTATTTAAAGCAATTCTGTTGAATTTCAGTGCCATCATTGATTCTGGACACATCAAGTTCAGGGGAGAGGCCTACCACCCTTACCACTTTAACTGCAGCTCTTGTGGGTAAGTTCTGAAAATACACTACTCTTCAAATTATTGTTATGAGATTTACAGTTTTCTACGGCTCCACTTAAAAGTAACCTTAAGCCCTTCCTGGACAAAACTGGTGTGGCTAGTACATCTAGAGATGCTGACTTTGTCTTCTTTAGGGTGCTGTTCATATATTGTAAATAATTAAAATACTACTTCATCAACAATGATGAATTTACGTAATAGATTTTATGGCTCATTCATTTTATATGCAGCTTTGTCTTACTTATAGACTGATGGTGGTACCCATCCTAATAATTGATTACTTTTTCTATTAATTATTGCATTAATACTTTGGGAAACACATTTAAGATAAGAATTTTCATTGTCACTATATCTGGTTTATAGATAATATTTTACATGATCTAAAGTTATGACTCATCCGACCAAGTCTTTCCATACACTAGAAAAGTGTACAAGTTTGTTTTTACAAATAGTTAATCACAAAACCTTTTCACCTCCAACAGCATCAAACTTGTTCAGTTGAAACAAGATACTGTATAATAGTTGATACCTATTAATATCAGTCAAAGATTAGAAAATGTTGGATCTGACTGGTTGGTACTAATCAGAAGTATTTTTATGTCCCTTAAAATGAATGGATCGTATTACATTAGAGTTGATTAGTTGCTACTGTAAATATACATATTTTGGCAGTTATCATATTTTAGCTTTTTAGCTCACCTGAGCTGAAAGCTCAAGTGAGCTTTTCTGATCACCCGTTGTCCGTCGTCCGTCCGTCTGTAAACTTTTCACATTTTTGACTTCTTCTCAAGAACCACTGGGCCAATTTTAACCAAACTTGGTACAAAGCAACCTTATGTGAAGGGGAGTTAAAATTGTAAAAATGAAGGACCAGGTCACCTTCAAAGGGGAGATAATCAAGAAAATACAAAAATTGGGTGGGGTCATTAAAAAATCTTCTTCTCAAGAACTACTGGGCCAGAAAAGCTGAAACTTATGTGGAAGCATGCTGGGGTAGTGTAGATTCTAAATTGTTCAAATCATGACCCCCGGGGGTAGGGCGGGGCCACAATAGGGAATCCAAGTTTTACATTGAAATATATAGGAAAAATCTTTAAAAATCTTCTTCTCAAGAACCACTGGACCTGAAAAGCTGAAACTTATGTGGAAGCATGCTGGGGTAGTGTAGATTCTAAATTGTTCAAATCATGACCCCCGGGGGTAGGGCGGGGCCACAATAGGGAATCCAAGTTTTACATTGAAATATATAGGAAAAATCTTTAAAAATCTTCTTCTCAAGAACCACTGGGCCAGAAAAGCTGAAACTAATGTGGAAGCATGCTGGGGAAGTTTAGATTCTAAATTGTTCAAATCATGACCCCCGGGGGTAGGGCGGGGCCACAATAGGGAATCCAAGTTTTACATTGAAATATATAGGAAAAATCTTTAAAAATCTTCTTCTCAAGAAGCACTGGACCTGAAAAGCTGAAACTTATGTGGAAGCATGCTGGGGTAGTGTAGATTCTAAATTGTTCAAATCGTGACCCCCGGGGGTAGGGCGGGGCCACAATAGGGAATCCAAGTTTTACATTGAAATATATAGGAAAAATCTTTAAAAATCTTCTTCTCAAGAACCACTGGGCCAGAAAAGCTGAAACTTATGTGGAAGCATGCTGGGGTAGTGTAGATTCTAAATTGTTCAAATCATGACCCCCGGGGGTAGGGCGGGGCCACAATAGGGAATCCAAGTTTTACATTGAAATATATAGGAAAAATCTTTAAAAATCTTCTTCTCAAGAACCACTGAGCCAGAAAAGCTGAAACTTATGTGGAAGCATCCTGGGGTAGTGTAAATTCTAAATTGTTCAAATCATGACCCTCGGGGGTAGGGCGGGGCCACAATAGGGAATCCAAGTTTTACATTGAAATATATAGGAAAAATCTTTAAAAATCTTCTTCTCAAGAACCACTGGGCCAGAAAAGCTGAAACTTATGTGGAAGCATGCTGGGGTAGTGTAGATTCTAAATTGTTCAAATCATGACCCCCGGGGGTAGGGCGGGGCCACAATAGGGAATCCAAGTTTTACATTGAAATATATAGGAAAAATCTTTAAAAATCTTCTTCTCAAGAACCACTGGGCCAGAAAAGCTAAAACTTATGTGGAAGCATGCTGGGGTAGTGTAGATTCTGAATTGTTCAAATCATGACCCCCGGGGGTAGGGCGGGGCCACAATAGGGAATCCAAGTTTTACATTGAAATATATAGGAAAAATCTTTAAAAATCTTCTTCTCAAGAAGCACTGGACCTGAAAAGCTGAAACTTATGTGGAAGCATGCTGGGGTAGTGTAGATTCTAAATTGTTCAAATTATGACCCCCGGGGGTAGGGCGGGGCCACAATAGGGAATCCAAGTTTTACATTGAAATATATAGGAAAAATCTTTGAAAATCTTCTTCTCAAGAACCACTGGGCCAGAAAAGCTGAAACTTATGTGGAAGCATGCTGGGGAAGTGTAGATTCTAAATTGTTCAAATCATGACCCCCAGGGGTAGGGCGGGGCCACAATAGGGAATCCAATTTTTACATTGAAATATATAGGAAAAATCTTTAAAAATCTTCTCAAGAACCACTGGGCCAGATAAGCTGAAACTTACTTGGAAGCATCCTGGGGTAGTGTAGATTCCAATTGTTCAAATCATGACCCTTGGGGATAGGGCGGGGCCACAATAAGTACTACGGGGGGGGGGGGGGGGAATCAGGTGAAAAACAGCAAGGCCAAAGTTACTCAGGTGAGCGCTGTGGCCCATGGGCCTCTTGTTTGTGCTGCTTCTTGTTTGCTAACTAATGTAAATACGTGTACCAAAAGGCCAATACAGTTGAATACGCTTATAGCAAAGCACCAGGGATGAATAATTTTGATTAGTTATAAACATGATTCGTTATATCCATCAAGTTCATAATATGATTTAAAACTGCAAGGAATGAATATTACTTCACTGAAAGCATGAATTCATTATAAGTGTGTTCGCTGTAACCATGTTTTACTGTATACGATTAGAACAGTCAAGTAATACATGATGGTTTTTAAAACTGTATTTTATGTATGATTGTGCTAATCAGTTGAGTAGATAGACTGCCAAATTTTGAGTCCACTGATTCATGAACATTTACAGTATTGGTTGATTACTTTTTTCTTGTATGGTTTACCTCCCTTTATTTATAGTTCGGAGCTGAATGCAGATGCTAGGGAGAAGTCAGGAGAACTTTATTGTCTACGCTGCCATGATAAAATGGGAATCCCCATCTGTGGGGCGTGCAGGTTAGCCTCAGTAATCTAGAATTAACATTGAGATTCTATTTGTCCACATTCAGTAAACATATTTAAGGTAATAATTTTTCGATAACCTTTTCTTTATGCAAGCAAAAAGTGCTTGAATTTCTCTGGTAGTACATAAGAATTTATTCTTGTGTATTTTGTAGGCGTCCTATTGAAGAGAGAGTTGTACATGCCTTAGGGAAAGCTTGGCATGTAGAGGTAAGAATTGTTCTAATGAATACACAAAAATTGTTAGGAGTAAAAATTAATTTTACTATGAAGAATATCACAGATCCCTAAAAATTTATTTACAAAGGTATTGATAACGGATATATAAATAAATTAAATATGTCATGTCCTGAAGTGTTGCTGTATTTAATGTCTTTACATGTGTATTTGCAGCATAAAATGTCACCAAATTAGCCGAATTTTATTTGAAACATGGAAGCGCAATTCTTTAAAAAAAAATTTTTACTTATTAACATTTAGATTAAGTATTAAACAATGATGTTTCTTGATTTCAGCATTTCGTATGTGCTAAATGTGAGCGTCCATTTTTTGGAACTCGTCACTATGAAAAGAAGGGTCTGGCATACTGTGAAACTCATTACCATCAGGTATGTTAAGCTTCAGTTCAAGTGACTAAATAGCCACTCTGATCATCATCAAAACTTCCTGAATCATTTAAGTAAGGTACTTTAGTTCTGATACGGAGTAGCTATCATTTGATAAATCTGATTCACTGTGCAGAACTGATTTATGGTATTTAGGAGAAAGGTTAGTTTACTTGTATCATTGGGATGTCATCAAATGTTTTCAAAGTTACCTCGGTTTTAATGGTTTTTTAAAAAAAATTACATGTGCCTTGATATGTAAACATGGTAGCTTTTACACTATTATTGTAGTCATTGTTACCTGAATATTTAGATTTCATTTTTTGGTGATTTTTTTTAATATTGAATGAAGTATTAAAGATAACTGGTATCCTGTTTCAAATGTTACATTAATTTTATTGACAGCCTTTAAGTTTTTTGCCATCTCTGTTGTTGTTACAGATGTTCAGTGTATGTAAAATGCGCACATTGCAAAGGAAAATTTAACAAAATTTATTATCATTTTCTTTCATTTTTTGTAAAATTATCATGTACTCAGATACACTAACAAGCTATATCAAGCTGCATTAGCTTTCAAAATAGATACAGCTACATTATATACAATTAAGATATGTGTACTCATGCAAAAGAGATGCAGTACATACCAGCTTATTATTTACTAGAGAAAGTAAATGCAGATATTTTTTAATATGCAATTGAAAATTTATAGTATTTACAGGTATATATATTTAAGAAGTGAACATTTTGAAGACATTTTCAATAAAAATGAGAATTAGCTTTTTTATTTTTTCTTTTCTTTTCTTTCAGCTGTTTGGAAATATTTGCTTTGTTTGCAACAATGTTGTCACTGGTGATGGTAAGTAATAATGATTACTGGCACAAGGGAAATAATACCATCCTCTCTCTGTCTGGATTTTGTTGTAAATCATGTATACCTTTATAGGATGGCAAAATAAATCTAAATTGCTCCATTGATATTCCATTTTTTCTGTGTATTTCTTTTGACTGTACATGTACACAATTTTTTATTTAAAATTTTATTGATCTGTTTCTTAAATGTTTTCCTTGGTATAGTTCAACACTTCAGTATGCTGAATTCTTATATCTTTTAAAAGTATGTTGGTTTGGTTCTCTAATGTTTTCCTTGGTACAGATCAACACTTCAGTATGCTGAATTCTGATATCTTTTACAGTGTTTGGTGCCTTTAACAAGTCGTGGTGTGTAGGCCATTTTGCATGTTCTATCTGCGACAGGAAAATGAGTCACAAGTGAGTACATATGTTATCTCACTCATCTGCTGTAGGTTACATGGTAGAATCTGAAGCCAGCAGTGACCTATATCTGGTAATCAGTGAATCAAGCAATAAAAGAAACTTATCATTAGTGCAATCAGAAAAGAACGTCAGTATGCTCAGCAGCATTACTATCAGTGTATACATGCAGTGCTAGCTTCCAAATCATTGAAACAATTCTGGTTTTGTATTTAAAATTGAAATATAGTTGAATTATAAAAAAAAAATAAATAAATACATGTTCTGTAAAAATAATATGTTTGAATAAAATAATAATATTAATAGTTTGACTTTCATACTTAATAATAAACACTGGTTTTTAGACAGCTTTCAGCTACTGTCAGCAGTATTATTTGTACCTTAGCAAACATTGATGCTTTAAAGCAGGGAAATAGTTATAAGTAATGTGAAAATTTCTGAATAAGAAACATTCAAATTATTCCTAGTATGAATTTATGATTCTAAAACATTCAACATAGCTTAAATGATTGATTGTGTATGTTTATTACTGACTAATTGAAGTCCAATGGAAGTATTTTTAAAAGGTTCATAGTACCAGTATGTCTTCTTTAATGAAAATCAATCCTTATCAATCTTTATTTTTCAAAAACTTAGAAAACCTGGATGGCAGTTTACTTTTATCTTCGATTTTTTTTTTTTTTTACACTAAGAAAAAGTTTCTTTGTGTATTTTCTTTTATGAGGTATATCTTTTTTTTTCTTTAGAACAAAGTTCTTTGAATTTGATCTGAAGCCTGTGTGTCGTGTATGTCATGAAAAATTTCCTGGGGAACTTAAGAAGCGACTCAAGAAATACCATGAGGAAGTCTCCAAGAAACAGATAATGTCCAATAGCTAGATATTTATTTAATTAATTGACTGTGGAATGAAAGTCAGCATTACCGGAGAAGGAATAGTACAACAGATTAAAACTGAGAAGAGGATGTATAAACTGGAGATGTTAAAGGATAGATGTGTAGTAAAGAAAAAAAATAAGGAAACCATAGTTTTTATTTTCTTAATTTTGAATTTGACTTACTGTAAACCAACTGTTATTTGTGACATCTCTATTATTCACGATTTGTCAGTTTGAAATTCATTCATGATTACTAATTTTTTGAAACTGAGGAAACATTTAGCAGAAACTCACAAGGAAATAATTTGTTCCTGGCGAGAAAAGAAGGTCTTGAAACTTATGGATATCTCTTGCAAGCGAGTAAAAGTTGGTTTACAGTATTTGATAAAAAATTCTGAGAGAAATACTTTTTCTAGCGTAAAGGTTAACAAGATTACTTGTGATGTACATGAAGTACTATGTAGAACAATACTGCTTTGTCTCCTTTTGATTTCACATTGATGATAAATTTACTGATTTGCTGGAAAGAACTTTTTTAAAAGATGAAATATGTTTGACTGCTGTTTTTATACTCAATTTTGCTTTTTCATTTATAGCAATAATTTTTTAAAATGACAAATATATAGCTTATTAGAAACTTAGAAAACCATTGTAATTGGAAACAGTGGACAGAAAAAATGCCTTTAGGTCAGAAATTAGTGTTTGTAAACATTAGCACATGTTTACTTTTATAAAAGTTGCACCATATAAATTCAGTAAAACAAACACCTACTGGCAGGAAATTTGCAGTTATACTTTGTTAAAATTCTGTTTAAAATTGTTTGACATGTTGATTATATTGTATGTATAGCCATCCATAAGGTGGACACTTTGTAAATCGGTGAAAGTTTAATGACCAATCAGGGTTCCAACACTGATTTCCTATTACATGGTGTTGCTGTTTTTTTGCATGGTTTAGTGGCTTACAGGGTCTAGTATGTGCATTGTTATGTTAATGTATACCACGATTCATTTTGGTGATGTTTATGTATTTTTTTTTGTGGTAAGTTGTTCCTCTCTATAATAGATTGTGGGGATCTTGGAACAACATATTGTAACAGAAGTGCTTTTTGAGTTTTAATGATTGAATTGTACTGGAGAATGCTGCAAAGTCATAAAGATTGAATAAGTGTTCATAATACATAATATTACCACAATTACATAATGTATTAAAATATCTTCATGAGAACATCTCTGTGCTACTGATATTATTTCTTGCACCCTTTTGAGAATTAGTTATCCTTGATTTGATTGAAAAATCATCACATTACAGCAAGAAATGTCAACAAAATGACAGAAAAGATGAGAGAAGCACATGAAAAAGGAAATGTAGCGAATTATAAATCCATCCATATAGCTGTTCATGTAGTCAAGATAGAGTTTGACTTCTGCTGTGACAATCTTAGTGATAATTGAATATAAATTTGAAGTAATAGAAATCTATTTTCATGTAAAGAAGTCTAAAACGGGGGTTTGAAGGTGTTTGTCTCTTAATTATGCACTTTACAAAGATAAATATTTTTTTTTTTTCAATAGATTTATTAAATTGATTCAGAGTGATTAAATTCATTAATATGTGCTGCCATGTTAGAAAGATTTGTCAATGCTTTTGCAAAAAGAACTCTAAATTGCATTTTGTAATCAATTATTAGAGCTTATTAGCAAGAGTAGACAACTCTGTCATATTTATGTGTTCCATATCACTGAAAACTGCTGATCTATAAAACCTTTACATGTAGTTTGCTTAATATCAGACAATATCAGTTTTGTATAAAGATATTTCCTTATGGGTACAGTTAGCCTTTTTACTTCTAGATGTTATTACTTTAATAATAGCTTCTATGCATGATTAATGTCTGTGATTGTGTAAATAGTGATTTATGAAATATAATGTTTGTGTATATATGTGTATGAATGTCTATTTATGAAATATACTTGATAGACTTATTCCCAGATTTTATTGTTTATTCAGGAAGAATCTGTAATACGTGTCTTTTCTTCAACAAAAAAAAAATTGCCCTAAAACAAGAACGAAACCAAAAATATAGAACTGAGATGCTGAGGCATTATCCATCTTTGCTTGCCAAGGGTTTCCGAACCGATTTCGGATCGGAAACCCTTGGCAAGCGAAGATGGGGTATTACCTTGCTTATTAGCTCTCCTGAGCCAAGGTCTCACAGAGTCAATGCTATGACCATTTGTGCGGTGTGTGTCGGCTTTTTTGAATGTGGGTCATATCTCAAGAACTCTTTGGCCAATTTTTGTCAGAGATTGCCCTTGGCCCAAGATAGTTGCAGATCGGTAGTTCGCTGGTGGTGGGAATAAATATGGGATGGACGATCAGAGCCATCTTTTGAAAAAAGTGTATATTTATAGCGCAGAAAAAATGTGCTGTATCTCGATTTAATTCTTCATATGTTGGAATTTCATAGTTTTGAATGTTTAGGATTCTAAGAGACTTAGAATCATCAAACTTTGTCTATTGATGCGTCTTTGGTTCTAGAGGCGTGTCAACTAAAATTAAGTCACAGTTCTTTTTGAATTTTACATCATAAAATATCGTAACTTCAATAATTTGGACACTATTACATATAGGGTCACCAATCTTCAATACTTCATGTTTTTGTTGTCCGGCCGGGATATATCAATTCAAAGGTGAAGCCAAATTTTACATGTATGCAATTTTTACTCTTGGTGTGAATATTTTTGCGATGCGTTCACATGCACTCTCAAACTGTAAGTCAGGATGAAGTTTGCAATTTCTTTAAGTATTGTGTAAATACTTGTTTTGACTTTTTAGTTGCTCTTCTACTCGGAGTTCCTCCCATGCACTTTGAACATTGTCATTTGTTGTTTAAATGCTACATCAAATAATAATTGGACTTAATGATACAACAGATGGTCACTGTTCTTTCTGATATATCCCTAACAAAAATTTACTATAGTTAACTAAAGTAAAAACTTTGATACTTTGATTGACTATGAAACTTTACTCTGGAACTTTTTTTTTATATTTCAAGGCTTAAAAATTCTTAAATTCGGTAACAGTGATATGAAATGTGGAAATAATATGTGAATATACAAATAATAGTTCCATTTCATTTAAAAAATGTGCATTTTGTAAAAAAAATAAAAATGTGTGTATGAATTGAAGAACAAAAAAATATAACAATCTGAAATCCATAGTAAAAATACTTTAATTTACTATAGTAAAAACTTTGATTTACTATAGTAAAAAATACTTTGATTTACTATAGTAAAAAATACTTTAATTTACTATAGTAAAAACTTTGATTTACTATAGTAAAACATACTTTGATTTACTATAGTAAAAAAAACTTTGATTTACTATAGTAAAAACTTTGATTTACTATAGTAAAAAATACTTTGATTTACTATAGTAAAAAAACTTTGATTTACTATAGTAAAAAATACTTTGATTTACTATAATAAAAAATACTTTGATTTACTATAGTAAAAAATACTTTGATTTACTATAGTAAAAAATACTTTGATTTACTATAGTAAAAAATACTTTGATTTACTATAATAAAAAATACTTTGATTCTATAGCAAACTATAGTTTACTATAGTATTTTTTGTCAGGGATTGTACAAAAGATGAATTTGTCTGTAAACAATTTTTCAAAATGCTTCTCCTCCTTCTTCTCTTTTAATTTGGTATTATTTCAGTATAACTTGGTACACAAGTAGGCTACAGTTAGATTCATAATTCTGTATATTGGTCTTTTATTTTTGATAAACGGGGTTGCCACATGCAGTTACTTAAAATATACATTTCTGTGAAATTCTTTCAAAGGCAACTCCTGTTAAAGTTTTGGTCGTATTTCAATAGAACTTTCTACTTAAGTAGACTCCACTAAGATACGTAATTCTTTTTATCTTGTTTTTGATGAACGGCTCTGTCATGGTTTTTTAAAAATAAAAATTTCTGTGAAATTCTTTCAAAAAGACACCGTTCTTACAGTTTTGATCCGATTCCAATTAAACCTTTTACACAAGTAGACTATACTCAGACATAACTCTGTTTATCAGTTTTTGATTTCGGTAAATGGTGTTGACATGGTCACTAAAAAGAGAAATTTAAAAAATGTCACTCCTACAGCTTTGGTCCAGTTTCAATAAAAATGATACACAAATTACTTAGAAGTTACTAAAGATGTTGCCATGGTTACTCAAAATAGAAATTTCTGTGACATTCTCTATTACAGTTTTTGTCCATTTCTAATTTACTTGACAAAAAAAGAGACTACATCAAGGATCATTATTTTATTTATTGCCATAGTTTCAAGTCCAAGTGCTACTTTTCTCTACCTTTGTAAGTAAAAACCAAATAGGGCTACAGCTTCGTCAGAGACTTATAGTTTTTTTTCTCTCTAAAATTTCTCCATCTCCAACGACCATGCACCATATATCACTTTATATGTTTAACATCAACCTTGAGTTTAAATCAGACCAAGGTTGCTCTTTTATCATTCTGAATGATAGCGTTAGGCTGAAAGAATAAACACAAATGAAGGTCATATAAAGTAAACACCGAAACTATAGTATAATTTTAAAGGGGGGGGAGGGGTAAAGTTCATTACGATGGGTGTTAATACACTATGTGTTACACGATACACTTAATTGCAATAGATTTATGAACAACAAAAGTAAACCAAAATTTTAAACAACTGCAAGTGAAGCCATTCCGACTGATAGCTGAAATCTGCAGTCTGAACGTTTATTTATTTTTTCTCGCATGAAATTAAAATCTGTACAATCTGCGAACTGTTGCTCTGATTTTGAGATGTCCATATCATGTATTTTTTTTTTATTTACTGGGTGGATGTAAATACAAAAATTTAAAAAAAAATGTATTAACCTCAACCCAGTAAATTAAAAGTTTATAACATAATATCCAGCAGGGGGTCGTAACATAAAGCTTGCTAAGTTTTTGACTTAAGTAGGGTCATAAGTATGTTTTAGGTGCAATCTTAGGACCTGCCTAAGTACTACTTAAGTATTTCTTAAACCGTAACATAAAACGGACTTAGGTAGGTCTTAGCTAAGTCAAACTTATGTTCAAAATATTTGTTATGAATCATCCTTGTTTTTCAATTTGTTTATATATATATTTGTAAAAATTAGTTACGTTTTTAATCACATATATATTAAAGCCGACGTCCTTACCTATCGGTTTTAGCTAGGTTAGATATTAGATTTCGTATTTAATTAAAGTTAATTCTGTTTAAATTATTCGAAATACAATGTATTTGAAAACAAATACTGCACGGCTACAAAGTGGCGCTAGTGGTTCCTTGTAAATGCGTGAATATTGTTTATCACTCGAGACTGCTATGTTTTCAGTTTACCGTTTGTTGTTTTTTTTTTCGTTTGACAAATGTTCACTTGCTTTCAAATTGTCATTCTCGCAGACATGGCACGATAACCGAACGTTTGTGTACTTGAAATTGGAACTCTAATTAAAAAAAACAAACAATAGGGACATTTTGATTTTTTCCCTCCCATATCAGCAAGCAGAGACTGCAGACGTTTTATGATATACTTATTTACAATTTAATGAAGCATGGAAAAGAATTGTTTTCAGAAAATAATTTTTCGTATATCTCCAACTTATCAACAATTCTCTCTCTCTCTCTCTCTCTCTAGCGTTAACGGTAATGAACTCTGTCTGAATACTCGCTTGTTGCGTTCTACATTCTAATTTACAGAAAATCTTTATTTGTTTTCTAGTCATCATCCTTTAATTCATCGACAATTTTTAAAATCATTTCATCTCATTTTTTCACAGTTAACAAACAAAGCCAAGATTACTGTATACAATTTACTTATAATGATCAGTGTTTATAACCTAGGTCACACTAATATTTCAAACGTATCCCAAAAATAATATTTTGCATTTACGTGTATATGTCATTTAGAGAGTGATATTGGAATCAGTGATGAATACCCCCCCCCCCCCCCCAAACGAAAAACTAAAATTCTTATATCAGTATATATCAAATATAGAAAATTATTTTTTAATGCATAACATAAAAAGAGGAATGTTTTTACATAGAAATTCAACCTAAAATAGTTCTGAATAGATGTTTAAGAAAGTTAAGACATACATGTACTTAAGTTACCTCTACCGGCCGCCTAAGTTTTGCTAAGATTGTCAAATCTTAGCACGTTTCTAGTTACGGTCTTAAGTTTAAGACTGTACTTAAGTCCTACTTAAGCATGGTCTTAGACTTAAGTACCCTTTATGTTACGACCCCCAGATCGAAAACTGTATTTAATCTGCTTGAGCGATTACTGTACAGTAGTTTTATACGGTAAACATGAGACTAAATTAAGTGTGTGTGCATAATACTAAACTATCTTTGTATTACTAAAATGTACTTTGAGCTTTCTTGTTCTGAAAAATAATGATTAAAATTATCTCTATCTAAAATGCCATTTATGCATGATATCCGATTTTACCATGGGGTATGCGCAGGCGACACGTTTTCCTTGAACCTCATCGTATTGACCTGACTATTTTGGTCCTGTTTTTTACTCCCAGGAAAAAAAAAATAACATAAACCTGATTTACTTTCTATTTTGAAGGTCAACTCAAAATAAATATTGCTATCAATGTTTTATTACTTCAAATGATACACATTTATCACTGTGCTGACACTAAGTTTACGATCCTGAATGTATATGCATAAACATGTAAAGCAAACTGAAAGTTTGAGAAAAATCGCTTGGAAGAGAACAATCTCTTTTTTAAAACGTGTTGACATATAGGATGTATCTTTACTGAATGACACGCGATCGGGTGAGCATATACTGGCCAATTAGTCTTGTCTGATAGAATTTCTCCCATATGTTTAGATCCGTTGTTCCCTTCTGATAAAGAGGTTGTATCCACTCCCCCTCAACTGTGTACAATATGACTCCACGATACTTTGATGGTTGACTCTCTGACGTAGAATAAAGTAACAACAAAACGCGCAATTTCATGTCAGAAAAACAGCTTTTGATTGCATCAGAAATTTCCTCCGGTTTTAATATATGACGCAATATAATCTTAATTAAATTATGATTTTTTTTTTTAAATAAACACTGTGGTTTTTGCTTTTTAGGTCACCTGAGTAGCTCAGGTCACCTATTCCTATTGCTAGATCTGTTTTCGTCCATTGTCGTGCGCTGAGCGTTCGTCCGCCGTGCGTTAACATTTAAACATTCTCAGCGTCTTCTCTGGAACCGCTGAATCTATTTTAACCAATTTTGGTAAACTAAGCATCTATGGGCAAAGGGGTACAAAAATTATGAATTTCATGTACTTTACCCCCCTCCCCTTTTGGAGCCTAAGGGGTTGGGCCAAAACCATTCAAAATTAATGTTATCTTTAAAATATTCACTCCTGGTCATCAAGCAGTCAAACTGTATGATTTTTAGGATAAAGAGCAATGAGGCCTCTACCAAATTTGTAAACTTAATGGCCCCAGGGTTAGGGGTTCTGGTATTAGAGTGGTTCTCTATTGATCATATAATGAAAATGCATCAATTCTTTAAAAATCTTCTTCTTTCCCCCTGTATATTTAGCAGACAAACTGAGTGGTTAAGACAAGCAAGAGCGCCTCTTCCAAAATTGAGAATTCATGGTCCCTGGGTCAGGGGTGATTGTAAATTACATGTAGGGAGGGAGTCTTTTGATTATATAGTGAAAATGCGTAATTTCTTTGAAAATATTCTTCTCTGATCCTGGAAATTAAGCAGACAAACTAAGTGCATGGTCATGATTAGCAAGGGTGCCTCTTCCAATGAAAATTGTGAAATTCATGACCCTAGGTGAGGGGTTGTTGTGTCAGGGCGAAGCTCTATTCATCATTTATTAATGAAAATGCATCAATTTTTCGAAAATCTTCTGTGCTCCTGCGTGTTTAACAAACAAAATGCATGGTTATAATGAGCAGGGGCGCCTCTTTCAAAATTGTGAAGTTCATGACCCCTAGGTGAAGACTTCTTGTGTTAGGACAGGGTTCTATCGATCATATAGTGAAAATGCAACAATTCTTTGAAAATCTTCTTCTCTGCTAATGGATACTAAGCAGACAAACTAAGTACATAGTTAGGATGAGCAAAGATGTCTCTTCCAAAATTGTGAAATTCATGGCGCCTGTGTCAGGGGGTTCTGGTGTTATGGTGGGGCTCTATTGATCATCGTGAAAAATGTATTAATTCTTTGAAATTCTCTTCTCTAGGGACTCTGGTGTCAGGATGGGGTTCTTTCGAAAAGCGAAAATGCATTACTCAGTAATTCTTTGACAATTGTCTATGTCATTGAGTATCTAGGAGGCAAACAGTGTTAAAGGTTTTAATGAGCAAGTGTGTTTTACCAGGTCTGTGAAATTCTTGACTTTGGGCAGGGCCCTGTTGATCATTTAGGGAATTTATTCTCTACTCTGAGAGATTTTCTCCTTTATTATTCAACTATCATAATTAATCACTGTAAATAATGTAATTGATAATTCAACTGAATAACAGAATATACAAGAATTTTTAATATATAATAGTTTTCGACTGGCCTGAATTTAGCAAGTCATTTCCCGTTGGTCGCCATATTGGAGCCCGAATTCCTTCATTATTTAACCAATTTAAACTTGTCATACTGGGCAATTGGATAAAGATAGCACAATTTTTCTTACGAATTTATGTTTACTCAAGCTTCCTTTAATTCGTAATTTTAGTATCTAAAAGATTTTTGCTCTTATATTACAGCCATACAAGTTTAAAATTGGTTGCTCAAAGAGGAAAATTCGCTAGTTGGACCTCCAATATGGCGGCCAACGGGAAATAACTCTTGCTAAATTCAGGTCAGTCGTAAACTATCTATACAAAGAGAACTTTATAGTTTTTAATGGTCAGGTAGACTTGTAAATAATAGATAAGTAAAAATAAGACAAAATATTTTTATTTATACATCAAATGTCATGTGATATCATAAATGGCATTTTAGAAGCCAGCACTATGTGGAAAACGTAAATAATACTACACTGGCACAAGCAGGCTAAATCTATTTTTGAGTTATCAGTCTAACTATTTTGATGATCCCTGGTCGTATTATTTCTCTTGTTTTTTTTTTTTTTTTTTTTTTTTTTTTTTTTTTTTGGGGGGGGGGGGGCAGTATATCTTCACCTATCAGTTTATTTTGTTTAATTATATATTAAATAAATTGCCATTCAATGGATCCTTTACAGAGTTGTATTATACGCAGGTGACCGTTAAGGCCCTCGGACCTTTTGTTTATGTTGTTGTTCGTTATTTATCAAGATGCGTGACATTTAAATCTTTGACGGGAGTGTCTTACTGACAGAAAACCGTGTTATTGCTGAACTAAAATGAGTCATGACCGTTAATTGAAACTGTGAAACTGATAGAATCAACAGTTTAAAATAAAAGTAACATAACAAAACGATGACTGAAGAAGTCTATACTAACTAGAATGTTTCAATGTAACTTTAAAAGTAAGTAAAACTTTCTAATGCGTCAGTATGAGAGGTATTAAGCGCTGTATTAAAAAAAACATAAAGTCACTTTTCTTGTGTAAATGGTTAATTAACAAGGAGAGAGAGAAGTTCAATTACTTAAATCCCCCCTCTCTCTCTGCTAAAATAGTACATATTTAATTTATATATCTTCAGAAATCTCTCTTTTTTGAAATCGTAGAAAAGAGGCCGACTTTTCAAATCGTGTTTTTAAAGAATATGGATTCCCCCTGAAAAATACATGGTTTGTACGACGTACAAAAATATTCCACTTGTTCTTCCGAGGAATTTCTGCTTTTGTACGATGTAACATTTATAACAGGAGAACATTGTTCTTTGTCATTTTTATCTTTGTAATTTGATCACTGTAGACATTGTCTCTATATACGTAAATACTTACAGAAGATAGCATTATTACAAGCTTTATGTCTCTGTTTTGTATACAATGTATTTCTAAATGCATATATATATATTTAAACTTGGATTTCTAGTGCTGAGAAATTGAGAATTTAGTTTTTTCAGTGTCTGTCAGTGATCTTTTATTTACTTTTAAAATTATTTTTATTGTTTTTAATTCACAATGGAATACGAAAGACAGTTACAAACTGTACAATATTAAACTGTATCCATATATACCCAAACTAATTGCATAATATCAACATTGATACTATAATATGCTTTTGTGGGCGAGACTCGATAGGATCCTAAGAAAACAATACTATGCAGGTGAGGGATGGGGATTCCTACTTCTTTATTTAGATTTTTGTTGTTTATAAATGTTAACTGGAAATTAAATGACAAATCTATTGCATAAGAAGTGCGTGAAAAAAAAATATATATATTTTTAATATTAATGAAACCACACTTGATAATTGTTCCAGCAAAGTCAGCACAAAAAAAAACAAAACAAAATGTTTTTAAACAATAAAATCCTAACCTTATACTCATCTAGACATCAGTTATCACTGCATACACCTACCACGCATACAAAACTCATTAAAATGCAAAATTCAAGCGCATCACAAAATTATCACACACAACCCTCGGAAGCAAATCTACGCTAGCATTCTCTTCTAGTGCTGGTCGATCTGTCGATGAATTCCTATTGGTTACCAAGTTCATTGACCGAGGTCTAGAATAGTTCACGTTAAGGTCACTTGTTACAAAATCTCCGAGTCCTTGATAGCAGGGCCATTTAGGTTAAAAAATAATAAGTACTTTTATATTTGTCTCAAGGTCGTTTTATTTTTGCTGTCGCGGTAAACCGTTTTAACTTCTCAAGAAACACTGATTCAACAAAACTTGATAACACATTCTCTTTTTTAAAAATGACGGCGTTCTGAATGGATTTCAAATGATTTTTTAGGGAAAATTGAAAAAAATAAACAAACGGGTTAGATTTATTAAGGAAGCCGATGCTGTATATATATTTTATCTTAGACCAGGTTTGGTCACCGTGACGCTACAAAATGGTTACAAAGAAATATAAATCGTTTGCAAACTTATTGCATTTAAAAAAGAAAACAATAACAAAAACAAAACAAAATATACCAGCACAGTCATTGCATATATTTGAAATTGTTAAGTCTTCATGAGCAACAATGCTTTAGGTCTTGGAATTGATAAGTCAGAATCGTGGTGCAATCTAATGGATTTGAAGCTTACCAGAGACCATAGTAAATACCTCTAGTAGTCCCCATTCCTCATCATGAGCCCGTGTTCCTATATATTCATTATAGATATGACAAGAGTTTTGGTCGGTTTCACCGAATGAACTACGTACTTATCATTTTGCCAACAATTACATTTAAGTTAATATGTACATCCTGGAGGAGTTACTGGGGTATGGGAGGGGATCCGGAGTCAAGGGAAGGAAACTATTGGGGCTCGGGATAGGGGTTCACGGAGGTAAGTAATCGAGGAGATGGAATAAAGGAAATAAGTAAAAAAAAAATACAGTTGTTCTAAATAAAAATAAGTTGCTATATAATGAAGGAAATTAACCAAATGAATTAATTTCCCCTATATGTTCCTAAATTGCTGCATAATTAATAAGGAAACGGATTAGTATAAGTTTTTAAAACTTGTTTCCGAATCCTTTTTGATTTTCTGTACTACTTGCCTGTATTTTCTGCTTGCCATTTTCAAATAAAATATGGTTTAAACTAAATTGCTGAGAGAGCGGGGGTAATGCCCTCGATACTTTCAAAATATGTATCATACTAGCAGATGAGTTTAAGTTTTTTTGTGGATTTGCAAATCTTTGCAAATCCAATCTTATAATTTGAATAGCGTATTTATGCAATTTTGTATACATTTATTAGTTAACAAACTTTAAAATAAAATCTAGAAAAGATATAATCGGGTAAGGGTATTAATTTATTAGTATTTTCATGTTATGATATAATATAAAGTTTCTTTTATATGAACTTTAACAATGTCGTCTTGATTTTTTACTTTATAAAAGGTAAAAATTCTCGTAAATAAAACAAACACCTTAATAACAAATTAAATGGCGTGTCAAATGCATGGGATTGTTTAACACGTGGTGATGTTTACGCCTGATAGATATAAATATCACTCGAGCAACTTATGATTAAATAGACCAATCGGTGTAGAGCTTCGTGACCCGACCTTGGTTACTAATACATAAAATAATATAGCCGGCAAGGGCTTGTTCAATACGTGCGAATAATGCAGGATGTAACCCATGCATTACATTTATAACAATCTATAACGACACGATTTTGACTCCTGTATATGCTGTTGTGCTTGAATTGAGAGGAACAGAGGGTTATTTTGCAGTGTTCAATTTTAAGGAAGTGCATCGATAACAGTTCAGTGTTCACACCCAACAGAAATATTTCAAACAAAACTGGTTGTGATCCTTCTTCTCATATCAGCAGAATGATGTCGGAGAGGCAAATGTCGAGCAGCTCTGGGGAACAGAGACAAAATCAATCTCTTCTAACAGTTCTGAATAAATTTGTTCAAGCTGTGAACGTTATGGACGAAACTGTTATGATTCCAAGCCGACTGAAAGACATGGAAATTAGAACTTCCGAGAAAAATACGGAAATCGTAGAGGAAAATAACAATATGTCGCTCATGCCAATCATGAAACCAGGTACAGACTTGCATAGTTTCTATAAGATGTTGAATACTATAAAAAAGGAAATCATCGGAGAAAAATCCGGAGAAGACGAACAAACTGTGACGTCATCTGATTCTGAGGACGATACAGCAAATGATTCTTCTAAGAAGACTGCAGAATTGTTCCGTCATCATTTACGGGGACTTTTTAACGTCATGAACCAGCTGACAGATACAGCTAAAGTACTCACGGAACAATACGAGTCGGAATTCATTGGGGAGGTATCCAACAAATCGATTTCCTCTTTCGCTATTTGATAGCTGGCTACTGAAACTATGTGAAGTTTAGGGTAAACCAGTGCTGTTCATGTGTGTATGTATGTGAGTGTTTTGTATGACTGTTCGCATCGAATGATGTAGCCTTTTTAAAGGGTTGCGAAATGAAGCGGTGTTAACACAAACAATAGCCCAAAGTGCAATGAAATGTGAAGAACTATAAACTTGTAGGGGAGCCATTAATTAACTGTGCCTTAAATCGATGTGACTTTTTTCTGCATGATATTTTTATTTATTTTTCCTTCAGTTTTGCAAAAATGACAATTTGCAAAATATACATGTGTTCATGGCGTATTATTGCAAAATTCTTTTTTCAGTAAAATATTACTTACACTATGCCTGTATTCTTCTGTTTTATAGTTGGTTAAGATTTTAGTTTTTATTTCATTTCCCCAAAAGATCGCAAGTTCACCATATTTCATGGGTTCCATGGTAGAGACTAAATATTGTGACCTGCTTATCAACATGAAAATTAAAGGTCTGCATGCCCGACTGCTTCCATTGTACGCTGACATAGACTTGTTTGGACAAATATTTATTAAGTTCTGATTTTGAAATGTTACGTAACAATTAAGGATCGTCCAGACATAAAGAATATGGAAATATGTATATTTACGGTATTTTGGATTCAAGTTTTAAAGTTACCTGACCAGGCGTAAAATCTGTTTGTGGATACCTACAGTCAGACTGGTTGTCAAGTTAAAAGAACGTGGGAGTAAAATTGAGTAAATATCCGAGATTTTTAGACAACAGTAACACTTTTTGGTATTTTCTACCTATATACCATGGTGTTTTTTTTTTTATATGTATGTACATGGATTTGTGTACAATTATACAAAATAAGAGGCAAAGATAGGATCCCAAAACAGTATCAATAAATATTGATTTCCAAAAAAAATTAAAACTTGTCTGTATTAAACAGATGACTTTGCGACTTTTCCTTATGAAGAACCTTGAATTTGTTCTTGCAAAAGGCATTCAATACAAGAATTATCGTCACTATAATTTGTTGGATATCTTCACAGGTTAAGAATGCGACAAGGATGTGAGAAGCACTTTTCGTTATCTTGAGAATCTTCTGTCTTATTTTGATTTGCGTTTATAACTTACATCTCTTTACATTAAGGAACGAGACGAGCATTTGGGGGTGTTATGCGGTACAGGTCCTCTTCAATCATGTTTATTCTCGACATATCCTGGTGCCGCTCCTAGGATGTCGATAACGTATATTTGATTAGCCTGGTCAGGTACATATCGCCCCAGATCATCCCAACTATCACCTCTCTGATTTCAGTCATAAAACTGAAACGTCAACTTTTTTGTTTTACTGCAGTTGGTGTTTAAAAATCTACAATCGATAAATTTATAAAAAATGACTTTTATGTTTATTTACTCTTGGCAGGTATTCGAGCGATGCACATAAAATATTGATCATTAAAAACATAAAAATATTGAGCTACATGTATATATTACAAGAAAGTATCCCACGATCATGAAAATTCTAAATTTTCATATAAATTATTTCTATTGTCAGAAATCAGCAAGTATGAAATGTGAAATTCCTTGGAAACAAAATAAGCGTACCATTGTAAAACTAAATGTTTATAGACCACAAGTACGCAAATATGGAGACAATTACAAGTAGATTTAAAAAAAAAGAATTTCTGCTTTAGATCTATAATTCGGATCTATTGCATTTTGTTATCGATCACTATTTTATTATTACAGATCAAACTGCTTTAAATTGTGTATGGGTGCTGAATGAGGCACTCATGGATGCTTGTACATGTATTTGTAATACCTTTTGCTGCATGTGTAACATGTACATGTATTTCGATGTGGATGCAAAAATATTTAGGACTGAATTTAAAAAAAGATGTCTTTTCAAAGGGAAGCCATGCCAAGAAATCCCGTCCATTTTTCCACAGCGATGGAGTCAATAAAAGTGTAATTGATGCAAATCACCCATATTCCCCTAACGCTGGCGTGACAATTAACGGCAGCAGATTTGAGGGGGTGGATCCTAAGTTTTCCGTTTTCTGAGTCAAAGAAAAATAAACTTCTACCCCAGGAAGTAGCCTCCTATGCCCTGAAAAAAATAGTTCCTGTTAAAAACCTTTATTTATTTACAAAATATGTAAAATGCACTAGACACAGGTACCAAAATTGTAAAAATAGACTGGAAGGAAATTAGAAAAAAAAATTCAAAAGGAAAAAATAATAATTTTATATGTATGGAACTACAATTGAGTTCATTTTCATTGGTCAATTAGTGGTATGATACCTTAATAAGGCGCGAGACTTCCACAACAACCAAGTTCATCGTGCCCGATGTTAATTTATACTAGGAAAAAAATATTTTGATATATAAACACTGAAAAATTTGAAAGGCGTCTAATTTTTACTGAACAGTTAATTAGTTCACTACAATTTATTTCACTTTCTTTTTCATCTTTTTTTACTTTTTTAACCGCATATGATTTGCATGGAAAATCGCCCCCCCCCCTTTAAAAAAAACAACAGGAAAAAAGGTGCAAAGGCTTCTAAATAATAAGTATTCTAGCTTTAATTTCAAACCAGTAAAACTTAAGATCCTTCCCTCAAAACTGCTGACATTAATTGCCTCGCACACATCTCCCTGGGGAAAAATCACAGATTAACGCTAATTCCGCTTTTATTGAGTTCGCTCTAAAACTAGAATGCGTACCTTTTCTTGGCATGCTCCAGGGTCAGTTTAGTTTAACGGGTGAGAAGGTCGGTAGAACTAAACTGTTTCTTTTATTTGATGTTGTATTAAGTGTTAAACTATTTATTTTCTGAGAAGTTCCATTCCATCGAGCTGGGAAGCTGCCGAGTTGTTAGGGATTTACTAAGCGATTAATTGTTTTCCCATCCATTACGGAAAGAATGCATTGACCTTGCGAGGTAAAGGTTTTATCTATTCTTCAATAAACACCCATTGCTCAAAAACGTTCTCAGTAGATAGCACGCCAGAGAAACAGTAGTGTAGTCTGTCAATCTTTTGAGTGTTAAAGAAGCACTGCGAAGTGTTTTCCTGTAATATGCAAATTTTGTTTATGGCAGATAATTATGTTAATAACAACACCTATGTCAGTCTTGAATATGTTTAATTTGATTCTCTCATTTCTACACTGGGGGGTGACAGGAAACGGGATTTAGTGCAGTCAAGTGCTTTTGTCGGATGAGTTGGGAGATTCAAATCAAAATGACTCAAGAAGAAATATATAGTAGAAAATTTTATATATATATATATATAAAGATGGTTAGAATGAATGTTGTGATATCAAAATGAATGTTGTAATGTCAAATATGCTTCGGTGACTTGAGATATGCATGTGATACAAAGGGTCCATGTTTCCTTCTTTTTTTTTTTTCAAAAATACTTCATTGAAATATATTTTATTCTAACTGTAAAAATGGGATTGTTTTAAAATTTTACATGAAAT
Organism: Saccostrea echinata; assembly: GCF_033153115.1. Taxonomy (NCBI): domain Eukaryota; kingdom Metazoa; phylum Mollusca; class Bivalvia; order Ostreida; family Ostreidae; genus Saccostrea; species Saccostrea echinata. The sequence continues at coordinate 6,095,213 of NW_026889757.1, read as the reverse complement.
TAGTGCACTCCTCCTTCATACCTTTTTTTTTATTTCAAGCAAACATTTTTTGATAATCCTAGACACGTCAAAGGGGCTCTGTTGCAAACACTATTGAAACTAGAGACACTGTAAGCACTGAGCTCATAAAATGATGCCCTGCTCCCATATGGTATGATGGCAACGTCCATTTGTTGCTATGGGAAGCCGAAATATCTGTCCGATCAAAATTTAAAGTAGAAGGTGCACAATGGAACTATGTAATGAAGAAACTGTGAAAGTCTTATTAAATTTTATTCAGCGGTATAGCAGAAGTTGCGGATAAGAAATGGATACACCTGATGTTTTAGAAAGAATGTCAGTGTCCATTTCTTGCTATGGGAAACTTAAAATAAAGTCCCATTGGTTTAAGGGGAGTTGCGGATAAGAGATGGGTACCCCAAAGCGTAACGGATGCACGGACATACAGCTAGAAGAACGGACGGACACCCCTATCACTATACATACCCACTTTTCAAGAGGGGGGTATAATAGCTACTACTGAAACTACAGGTAATAATTATGAGCACTGAGCTCACAAAATGATACCCCTTAGTATAATGGCAAAGCCCAAATATCTGTCCGATCAAAACACGATATAGGAGGTCCACGATGGCACTATGCAGTAAAGATTCTGGGAAATCTCATTAAATTTCATTCAATGGTATAGAAGGAGTGAGGAAAAGAGATGGGTACCGCAAAGAATAATAGACAGATGGACACCCCCGTCACTATATTCCACCGCTTTTTAAGCAGGGGGTATGATAAATACCAAGGTACTTCCGTATATATTGGTTGAGAATGCATCTGCAACTTAGGCCAAGTCCAACATTTTATGTTGCAAACATGCATGGATTTATTCTCACTTCTGCAGTGATTAGTGCTTAGAAAATTATAGCCCTAAAAAAGCAGTTACCCCTAATACATGTAGATTGAAGTTTTTGGTTGAATAAATATGAAGTTCAGGAAAAAAGGGGGAACAAAAAGGGGGTATAAAGTGCACATCCAGATAGTAAAGCAGGCCAACATTAAAAAACTGACACACGATCACCATCCACCATGTCATGTACAAAGTTTACCCATATATAATATCACATTAACTACGCATTACTATTTAAAATAGATCGAGTTTCGGGTTCAGAGTAACTAGTTCATGAACCTGTTCACACTAGGACTTTATCAGAATGATATCAAATGATGTAAAAAAAAAAAGAAGATAGTGATATCTGAAAATATAGAGCAAAATGTAAACTTCAATTGATAAAATATATAAAATATATGTAATTGTTAAAGAAAATACGGTTACAAATTGAAGGGTCGACGCATACGAATAATCCCCCTTCCAAAAGTTCTCTCAGCAAAATATCACAAAAAGTAAACAAGATAAACTAATTTCATTATGGACGTGCATTTAAGCAAACTGCCGGGTTCATGGGCGGATACCGTGCACTGTGTGGGGGTGGGGTTCCCTCGTAAATTAGTCTAAAGTGGCTCTGAACATTCTGTACATAAACAAAGTAACCTCGCTTTAGTCAATAGAAGAAGTAAATTGAACTGCATGTAATTAATTTCAGGTTATCACGTCCTTCGTTAAAAAGAGGACGAACAGGACGAATCTTGTTTTATAGTACGTCTCCATTCCAAACCTGTTGCATTAAGATTAAATAAAAAAATATATACTTGCAGAAGTAGCATTTTGAAAAAAATTAAATTGGTAAAGAAATCAAGCGAAAAATAAAAGAATTATAGCAATCTTAAACAATTTAAGTGATAATTTTATTTTAGAAGTCATGACAAGAGCGTTCAATGAAATCATAAATCGATATACCAAACTAGGTACAATTGTCAATCTAGTTACTTGTACAAGGTTATGTTGAAATCAGACCCCCCCCCCCCGTCCTTCTGTTTTTATGCCCCCGTATCGAAGATTCGGGGGTATATAATTTTTGCCCTGTCCGTCCGTCTGTCTGTTTGTCCGCAAAAACTTTAACATTGCCCATAACATTTGATTGGTTGGAGCTAAGGCTTTCATATTTCACATGTGTATTCCTTGTGACAAGACCTTTCTTTGGATACCATCATATTTGACCTTTTGACCTTGGAGTTTGACCCAGTTTTAAAAAATTTTGCTCAACTTTAACCTTGGCCATAACTTTTGAACAGTTGGTGCTAGGGCTTTCATACTTCACATGTGTAATCCTTGTGACAAATCCTTCCTTTGGAAACCAACAACTTTAAACCTTTGACCTTGACCTAGGAGATTGACCTACATTTGAAAAACTTTAACCTTGGCCATAACTTTTGATTGGTTGGTGCTAGGGCTTTCATACTTAACATATGTAATCCTTGTGACAAGACCTTCCTTTGGATACCAACTTCTTTGACCTTTTGACCTTGACCTTGGAGTTTGACCTACTTCTGGAAAACTGTAATCTTGGCCATAACTTTTGAATGGTTGGTGCTATGGCTTTTATACTTCACATATGTAATCCTTGTGACAAGAACTTCCTTTGGAACTAACAACTTTGACCCTTTGACCTTGACCTAGGAGTTTGACCTACATTTGAAAAACTCTAACCTTGGCCATAACTTTTGAACGGTTGGTGCTTTCACATGTGTATTAACTGTATTTCTTGTGAGAAGGCCTTTCTTTGGGCACCATTAATTTTGACCATTTGAACTTGACCTTGATGTTTGACTTACCTTTGAAATTTTTTTAACCTTTTCCACATCTTTTTAATGGGCTTTCATATTTCACAGGTATATTCCTCGGGACAAGAACTTACTTTGGGTACCAACATATTTGATTTGGATTTGAGAAAGTTTAACCTTAGCTATAAGTTGCCATACGGGGGCATCAGTGTTTCACAAACACATCTTGTTAAGTACTGTAACACCATTCATAAAAATCAAATATTGAGTCACAAAATTTTGTTTTTGTTTATTTGTTTGCTTTGAGTCCCTCTCACGACCTTCGTTCTAACCCGGATGACCTACATATTTGTGTACATGTTATATCTTAGTATTGTTTTTTTTAATATAATCTTAGTATTTTTTTTTTTAAGTATAATTTTCAAGCTGAACTTAATGATTTTCAATTTATGCTTGAAAATTAATAAACAACAGTCACGGTACATATATAATACATTGACGTTTTTTTTTTTTTTTTTTGACGTTTTGAACACTTATCTATTATAAACGAAAATCACAAGAAAATATTAATGGACATTCGAAAAATATATATGAAAATGTTTTATTCCACTAACAACTATAGACGGCATAGCTTTTGAAATATTTAAGAGGTTGATAATGCATACAGTTAATATCCAACGCAATCTTCGTTCCAACCCGGATGACTTACATATTTAGGTACATGTTATATCATAGTATTGTCGTTGTCAAGCTGAAGCTAATGATTTTTCAATTTTTAAAAATTAATAAACGGCAGTCACGGTACATTTATAAAATATTGATGTTTTAAGCACTTATCTATCATAAACGAAAATAAACAGAAAATATAAATAGACATTCGAAAAATATATAAAAAGTTTTATTCGACTAACAACTATAGCAGGCATAGCTTTTGAAATATTTGAGAGTTTGATAATACTATACTTAATAAACAAGTTAATAATCAAGGCAATGCGTTCATTTACATAAAAAGGATAGATATATTGATTCATAATAAATATCTTGTTTACTTGTGTAGGAAGTTTCACAAAACTATTTCAAAAGTTATTGAATACTAGTGAGAGTAGGGGTAGATTTTCATTGTCATTTTCTTTTAAGATATTTTTGACAGTATAAGGTGGGAGGGCTCGAGCATATTGCAACAAAAGGTGGGGAGCTATTCGGCATTTGAATAAAAATTTCCATATATAGTTTACAGAAAAAAAAACTAGAGGTACCGTGAGCAGTGAGCTCACAAAATGATACCCACCGCTCATATATGAGTATAATGGCAATATTGCAAAATCTATTTTTTGCTATTAAAAAGCCCAGTTATCTGTCCGATCAAAATGTAAAATAGGAAGTGCACAAAGGCAATACAAAATAAAAATTCTATAAAAGTCTCATTAAATTTTATTCAGTGGTATACGAAGAGTTGCGGATAAGAAATAGGTACCCCCCTTCGATAATATTGAAAGAATGATATCGTCAATGTTTTGCTATGAGAAACCCAAAATATATGTCAAATCAAAAAGTAAAATAGGTGGTACACAATGGCATTTTGTAATGAAGATCCTGTGAAAGATTCATCGAAGTTTATTCAGTAGAATAAGAGGAGTTGCTGATAAGAAATGGGTACCCCAAAGCGTAACGGAATGAGGGGCCCCCTCCCCCAATTTACATTCCGCTTTTAAAGCGGGGATATAAAATCCTCTGAAAAAAGTGCAGGACTAGCCCCTCATCCCCCCCCCCGCATGTACTAACTACGTATACCTGAGACACAGAGACGGACGGACAACGGACACGTGTTCGTCTCATTTAGGATCAGTAGAGCTTAAGAGCATTAAAGAGAATTTTCCAAAGAAATCAAATCAAAGCTTTGTATCTATATAAAAAAATCTAACAATTTTAATTTACACGCTCCCTGTAGTACTCTTACTCCTACTTTAAGAGAGATAACTCTAAAATAGTTTTGTTACATCATGCCGGTGAAACGAAGGGAGGGGCGGATTATAAACATCTCCATTTGTTCTCCTGTCTGACACTTGGTTTCAAAAAGTTTGTTTTTTTTTAGTACACTCTATGAGTAGCAGATCAAGACCACGTTTTATATAAGGGGCATAGGCAAGAGGCCAGACGACATGTTCCTCAATAATATATAATTTTTCTCACGAATTTGTGACTGAAGTATTGCTACTTTTAGAAACCTCCTCACAAAAGTTGGGGTACATTATATTTTTATGTGAAATAAAATATGAATTTAAAAAATGCTGTTTAATAGATTTGAAATATACGAGGCCTTCCATGTTAATTTCAATAATCCCCGCTCACTGACGTCAGACACAAAGACAGCCGCACGAGATTGACATGCATAGCAGGTTGCTCTCGCCGTGTAATAATTATTTATTAAACAATCATATACCGTAAATGATTTTTTAAATAAATAATTATTACACGCCGGGAGCAAGCCCCTGTGCCTGCATATTAGGTTCCTGACCTTTCACTTGGCGAAAATTACATTAGAAATGTAAATATTAGTCTAAATCTTCTTAGTTGTAAATTTAAGTTTGTTCGAATCATGGCACCCGGGGATAGGGAGGGACCTCAGTAGGGGATCAAATTTTTACATGGGAATATAAAGGAACAAATCTTTAACAATCTAAGTATGAACAGCAGGACCATGGGAAGTCATATTATATGGAAACATCCTCAGGTATTGGAGATTCAAGTTTGTTCAAATCATGACCCTCGGGGGTAGGGAGGGACCATAATAGATCAAAGATTTATGTAAAGGGAGAAAAATCTTTTTAAAAATCTTTTTCAAGAACAGCAGGTTTTGTTCTTATCATGGCCCATGGGTAAGGTTGGCGCCACAAAAGCTCATTACAGAGAAATATATAGGGAAAAGTCCTTAAGAATCTTCTTCTCAAGAATAGGAGTGATTAGTCATCTTCATATGGAAGCACCCTCGGGTAATGTAGATTTGAATTACTAGTAGCTCAAATAACCCCTCCCCCCCCCGATGAGTGATAGGAAGGGGCCAAATAGGGGATCTTTTAAAAAAATATTTTTAAGAACAACAGGACCATGGTAATTCGGAAGCATCCTCAATTAGTGTAGATTCAAGTTTGTTCAAATCATGGCCCCAAGGGGTAGGGTTGGACCACAAAAGGGTATTAAAAATTTGCATGGAAAAATATAGAGAAAAGCCATCAAAAATCTTGTTCTGAAGAACAGCAGGGCTATGATTAGTCATATTAATTTGGAAGTATTCTCAGGTAGTATAGATCTGAATTTGTTTAAATCATAGAACCCGGGGGAGGGGGGAGGGGGTAAGGGGGAACAATAGGGGATCAATGTTTTACTTCGGATTATATAGCAAAAATTTTTAAATATCTTCTTCTCAAGAATAGCAGGGATATGATAAATCATACATATATGGAAGCAACCTCAGGTAGTTTAGATTCAAGTTTATTCAAATCAAGACCTCAGAGATAGGATGGGATCACAATAAGGAATCAAAGTTTTATATGGGAATGTATAAAAAAAAACTTACTTAAGAATCCTCTTCTCAAGATCAGCAAGGCCTTTATTAGGAAACATTGTCAGGTAGTTTAGATTCAATTTTTATTGTATCAAGTCCCCGGGGGTCAGGGTGGGGCAACAATAATGCTTTGAATTTTACAAGGGAATTTGTGAAAACAAACCTTTTCAAGAGTAGCAGTGCCACACTAAATCATATTAATATGCAAACATACCTAAGTTGTATTAACCCCATTTTTTAATTACATGTATCTACCTGGGGTATTGGATGGGGCTAAAATCTATGATTTTTTCACATTGCGCATGTAAACAATAAAAAAAAATCCCACTGTTATTCAACTTTGATTTTATGATAACCTCTTGAGGAAAAGTTGGGGCCACAATATGGGACGTTTTTTTATGGGAGTAAAGAGTAAAAAAAAAACTTTTAAAAATATTTTCCTGAAAAAAAAAACCCAGCAGGGCCAAGGTGACTCAGGTGAACGTTGTGACCCATTGACATCTTGTTTGAAGTTTGTATTGCAGAGATAATTTCTGGAATTTCTGGTGGGTCCGCTTATGTCTGATTCTGGACGACTGATATCAGGCTCTTGAGTAGGGGGTGGTCTAATTGAAATTTCTAAAAATGTTTTGTTCATCGTTCCTAAATCTCTTTCTCTGATGAAAGTAACTTTCCTCTTTTGTCTTTGACAGGTAGATTTGGAGATGGGATATTCGTGCCATTCACTGCTTTTGTTTTTTGTTAAGGTTTCCTTGCTCTCTTCTGCTTTTTTTTTTTAAATACCTCTATGTAATCTCTCTTAACTTGCAGAAAACCTTTTCCCTTTTCTTCTGTATATGAGAGTTGATTCAAAAGTCATGTCACAACTACTATAGAATCTTTAAAAATCGAAATTTATCAATAAAATTTTGAATACATTTACCTATATTTTTTTTTACATTTACTTTAAAATTTCATTCAGATATATGAAATACTTTTTTAAAAAAAATATTTCAATAAACACAACGTGAGGTCTCGACAATCGCCACAGTGCAATAATGTTTCCGAGTCGTTTCGACGTTACTTTTGGGCATTCATTTTCAGGTCGTCCACAAATCTTCAAAATCTCACACATACCCGTATACGTTTTATTTTATTACCCTCTCAACTTGTGCTAGAGCGTCTAGCTTTGAGCTATTAAAAATAACTTTCCATAGTTCATTTGCATATCCATTCCACTACGCATACATTTAGATTTTGCTTAGCGGTGGATTCAGGTGGAAAATAAAGTGAAAGGATAATCTTCAACACACTTTCTTTATCAAAGCATTTTTTCCCATCTTTTTACTTCCATTTACATGTTTTTTTTTTTTATATATTTTATGCAACTTTTGCACCTTTATAATGTGAATTATTTCCCTCATGGGTTGTCAGTGTTTTGAACGTCACGTCTGGCGTTAAGTAAGGTTACCAAACTTTTTTAACATTTCAACAGGGAAAGAAGAGAGTGATGGGGGCAATCACTCAACCTTTAACATCACTTACTCTTGAATCTGATTACAGTATACCTGAGATCTACGCAAAAGGAATAAATATGGAAATAACGTGTGGATAAAGTTTAAATAATTTAATTTTTAAAACTACAACTCAAAACAAGACGTTTAATAGCAAAACGACAGTAAAGATTATTAAATAGAACCATGTAAGAGGTTATAAAGATTTGCAGACGAAAAGAAAATGAGTGCCAAAAAGTACCGTCATAACTTTTGCCGTGCGGCGATAGATAAAAACGTAACTTTGTGTTTATTTTAATATTTTAAAAAGTGTTATATATAATTGAATGAAATTTTAAGGCAATAGTTAAATATTGATAATTCGATCATTAAAAGATTTTAAAGTAGTTGTGACATTAATTTTGGATTACAGCCCTGACTCGTGTCACTTTATTCCTATGGTTGTCTCATGTTTGGAGAGTGTCAGGCTATCTTATAAATATTTCGACGGGAAAAATAGTGTTCTTCCAAACATAGTTGTTGGTGGTACGTAAATCTGCAAATTTCTCTTTATTCTCATTCATTATTAAACAACCTTGTTCTCCCATTGCTCTGATGTATAATTTATTATTTTCTCAGACTTTGGCATTTATATCACCAATGGTGATCTTAATATCTTGGTTTGGTGGGTTCCAAAAAGACTTCCATCCATCAAAGACTTTTAAGGCCCCCTTTTTAGTATAATTCTACATTTTCATGATATTGTCCATCTTCTCGATCAGAATACAGAATGTATATAACCTTTTGTGGTCTTATTCTTCCTGAATCAGTACATTCGCTCTCACTAACTCATTGCACATGAAGGTTGTATCTTCTCGTTCTGCTGTTATTTGTGCAAAGAACTCTTTGCGGGGGGCATACATAGTGTGTATATTCTAAATCCTATTTTGATCCTGGTCTTTGCAGTGTTGAGGGCCACCCTGTTCAAGTTGGTAGTTTCCCAATGGCTTTCACTGCCTATTCATACTGATTCCAGTGATGATCCTTGAGAGGCTTTCATCTACAGATTACGTAGAAATTTTTCTTGTTACTCCTGTATCCTATAACAATGAAATTAATACAAGTTAGTTTATTAGCCCTAAGCTCCCCCCATGGACCCGGAGGACGTGATTTTTCTGTTTAAGGTGTCCTTCCCATAGCCATAGGTTTCAGCTTTTTTAGGATGCCTGATACTCTACGTTTTGCCTTTGCCACTCTGCCATTACTTGTACCGCATTTCCAAGGCCCCCGCGATGAGGTGTACATGTGGCATTTGACAGAACTTATTATGAGGAGATGGGAATTAATTCAGGTTTTAATGGCATTTAAGTATCACCCCTTTAGACCAGAACCAGCATTTAACCCCCGTTAAAATAATGTTATGTACATAGAGGATATTCAATGTTTTGTAGTTGGATATGGAATTTATTTCACGAGTGGGACAGGATTTTTTCATATTTTCACGAGTGCGAAGCATGAGTGAAAATATGAAGAAAAAAAATCCTGTCCCACTCGTGAAATAAATTCCATATCCAACTAAAAAATATTGAATTTTCTGTTTATTAAATTTTCTTTGATTTTCGCTTTACTTTTGTCTTTTCTTAACACAGTGCCATAGGCTATGAGGTCATAGTTGAGCGGTTGAGACATCATAGTTTAGCAAGCTATGTTAGTTTGGAAACATTGTAACATGGATTTAAGCAACATATTTGGTTAGAAATTGCAGTTTTAGTCTCTATCAAGACAGTTTAGTTACTATTTCTTTCTTATTAAGTCCAGAAATTCTTTTTTACTTACTTTGATATCCTTTCACACTGTGAGAGAATATCACTTTGGTATCCTTTCACACTGTGAGAGAATATCACTTTTATTCATTAAATAAATCACAGCATTTCACTGTTGAAAATGTAATAAATGTACTTATCTCATTCTATAAATGTGTGTGTTTTAACTATGCATTATAAGTAATATATTTTATTTTCTCAGTCTATAGAGGCACTTGAATTCTTTTCTGCTATCATGCAGTTTTAAAGTGTATCAAATAATTATCAAATTGATATACTTGGTATCTCAGGAATCAAACAACAAATAATCATTTTTAAAAATATTTTATTGGACATATAGCTGTTTTGCAATGGAGGAATTATTGTCTCAAATGAATGTTTAATTGTAACTTTAATTAATTACGATCACGTGACTTTTTCCTCAATGAACAGAGGAAATCAATTTTATCTGACCTGGCACTTTAAGGACAGATCAAACAAAAAAACTTCCCCCAAATTATGAAATTTAGAACTAAAATAAAATTTATTCTAGATAAGTGAAAAGTATAGTAAGTTAAAGCTGAACACGACTCGTAAATAGGCATACGCCATTTTTGATATTACTATCTAAGATATCAGCACCAGGGTATACGCTTCGCATTCGTTACACCTGACTGCTTTATTGTCACGGGTATCGGCGTGGAATGGCGACCCGTGTTCTTGCTGGTTATCTTGCATTACTTTTGTTTACATTTTATTGCAGTTACGTATATTTGTGTTTGTTTGTATACTGCACTGACCTGTGCAACTGTTGTAAATCTCTTTGGTATCTTACTCTCCTGCATTAGAAGAAGCACACAGTTATTTTTGGCGCTACCAAGTGCTTTATCGCATACGTCCGTCTACACCGGTGACAATTGATTACACTGAACAGTGACCAAGTGAGCGACTCTATATATAGGGGCTCTCAGATATAGCAAGAGTCCAGTTGAATATGGCGGACAGATTCTTTTTACGAAGCGTGTTCAGCTTTAAGTGTATAAAGTTGCATTTTTCATCCATAGTTTCTCAATGTCCTACACAGTGATACAAAACTATATAGATGTATAAGAATAACTCCTCCATGAGACCATGATACCTGATCCAACCTCTAAATGTATTTCAGAGGTCCGTGTTTGCTCTTCTCCCGATTTGTATTGTTTCAATGGGCTTTTCAACTTGATTACTGTTCGTTATCTCCATATTTCATGGTAAAAAGGAAGAAATTCCAATATAGTCCACAATTTCTTAACATTATAAAGATTTGATGTATGCTTATTACATCCAAAATAAGTACAAAAATATATACTAATATATGCATCCATTTTTTATGCTTGTAGTATGTTCTCAAATGGAATATTGGCGAGACTTTCATTATTTGTCTCTCTTATTTTCAGCATCATACATGACAATATATATTTTGCATTTCTGGACGTGTTTTACCAGTTATGTCATTACATTAAGTGCAAGTTATCATTACTTGTCAAACAATGTGGATTTTTCAATTTAAATGCCTTCGATGGGTTTGCTGTTCACATCCGACCCCCTATCCCAATTCCCCCACCCCCACCCCTACCCCCATTAAGTTTGTCCCATGCAGAAAAAGCCTAAAAGATATAAATGTCTCTCTAAGATAATGAAATATAACACAGTATGTATTTTTTTTTTACACTTCATGTACCTCACAAATGCTGAGTCATGCATTCTTTTAAATTGTTAAAAATGCAATGGACTTTGAACTGATTTTCAGTATGAGATTTAACTATTTTAATCCAGGGTCATGTAACGTGGCGTCTTTGTTTAATCAAACGAATCTTTTATTTTTCTGCTAGCCTTAGCATTCACTCAAAACCATTTTTAACTTGGAGACGTATGTAATTTTTAACCTTGGAAAAAGATATGTTTTGCAGGTCAGTTAATTGTCCCTTTTTACTTTTTTGGTCACTTTCCAATTACTACAATTAGTAATTAGATTACATAGATTTAAATCAGCTGATTTGTAAGGCTTTGGAACACGGACCGAATTCACCAATTTTCATACCATGCACCAAACAGCCTGTGAATTATTTCATTCTTTTCTTGTCTTACTTTTCCTTTTTAAATTTTTAAATTATGTAATATGTAAATTATTTTGCAACACATAATGACTAATTTAAGTGCGGATTACGTGTGTGACACAACAACTTCTCAAACTTTACTAGTATAACTTCCGTATGTGATATTTATGTAGCATGCGTTCCGCACGTGATCGAGTTTGTATTCGTCTATTGATTTGTAGGTAGCGAGATGCATGCGCATCACAACACAAATTATGTGAACGAAACTAAACAATGTGGCTACATTGAGTATGCTGCCGCCATAATTAAACGAGGTAAGTCCAGGATTATTTAGTTTTCACTTAAGATCTTGTCACATTCGTTCCGGAGGCTGAGTCTATCTAGCCTCCTTTACTTGTGTAATTTGTTGATGAAATCACATTAAGGTTAAATTAATATTACATATTTTTAAGTCTCTGTCAAACATCTTCATGTGTTTTAGAGTTGTGAGGGAATGACACAGCAAAGATGCAGAAAGTGTTATTAACGGAGAGATTAGGGCATGTTGAGAGTAAATGGGTGTGGGAGAAAGGGGGTGGGATGATGAGGGAGTGGGAAAGGAGGGAGTTAAGAGAGGTAGACAAGAAATGGACCTCTCGATGTCTACCCTAATAGTAATATTAATGAGATCCTGTTTACAAGGTGACATCAGCTGGGGGAAAGTCATAAAATATACAATTGGTTCAGATTTAAAAGGTCTCTGTGATATACCTCAACCCTATTTATATTTTACCTTCCTCTGTTTTAAAAATAAAACAGGTGCCAGAGAACATTAAGTGTCACTGAAGAATTGACCTTCTAGTCGGATACTCAGCAGTTCTCTACTTGAGTATACAAATCAGCTTAATTACTGAATAGTGAGAAACTTTGATCAATACTTACAAGTTATGATAAACATAACAGCGAATAAGCCAATACTGTACATAGTCATCAAGTGTTTTAATATGAACAGAGTGTTGATGGTTAAGAGTCCTCTCCACAAGTACTTGTAGTACCATCAACACTAATGTCAGCTGATGCATCTTCGGACATAGGTGGGTCGAAACTTGAAAGTGGAACGCTGCAACTTTTTTTTTTTAAATAAAATGGTATACATAGTCAATGATTTAGAACGTTTTTGTGTTCAGCATGAAACCTACAATCATCAAACCTTGTCGTTTATAATGCATCCTAAGAGGCTAAGAGGAAATTGTGTCATGATCCAAAAGTAGGTCTTGATAACGTCAATCTGAAATTCTATAGTTAATTAGTTATACATCATGTACATAGTCAAATCATATCCACATTAAATTTTGCATAAATGTGGGAATTAGAATCTTCAACCTTGTTGTTTGATATATCAAGGGGATAGTGTGCCATGGCTCAGAAGTATGGCCTGCTCTTAGGATCTAATCAGGAATCATCTGCTATAATCATTAACATCTTCTTTAGTTAGTTTCTTTTCTCGACATGTTGCTGCTATCAATTTTGAATTTCTATTTATCATATGTTTATGTGTATTATTCTTTACTTGTATCCGCTGAGGGGCCCCAAATTGGTATCAATAAATCTTATCTTATGTACTGACCATGCCTTGCATAATTGGATCTGAATTCAAACTTTATCAGTTGATGTTTTTTGTAAGGAAAGTGTGATTCAAAGGTAGATCAAAGAGGTGGATTAATAAAGTTCTTCCGAATCCGAATAAAATGTGATCTACACTATAGAAGAATGTCCCAAAATTAAAAAAATACAACAAAGTAGAGATTATGTTACCTTTAAGTATTCTTGAAAACATCAGCAAAAACAACCAAGCAAATTCAATTATACACAGAAGTATATTGTATATAAATCAAGATTCTCAACATTTATTCAAAACAAAAAAAATCTGAAAAAGAGATTCATCGATCTACAGATTAAGAAGGTTCACAAACTTGGAACCTTGCAAGACTCAGACTACGACTTTGGTGTGCACAGAGATGTACTTCATCTTGAAAATGACGAATACGGCATTCAGATTGCACCCAAAGGATTAATATTCAGAAAACTTTTTTCTATATATAAATGCTACTTAGACAAAAGGACCATATAATTCAAATTCATTTCCAAAGCTGAGACAGATGAAGTGCAAACAAGAGAAGGCTTTAAAGTATTCCATTTAACTCCCCAAAGGCCTTCATTTTTACTTTCCATCTGAAATTTACTGCAAGAAAGAGTCAAGCTTGGACACATCCAATACTAGTAATAGACTATACACAATCTAACATTACAAGATCATTAATATCTTAGATTAGTTTCTTCAGTTTCAGACTATGAGGGTAACATTGGAGGAAATACACATGCGAAGTGACAAGTGAAAATGACAACTTCTTTGGGTAATGTGTACTACGGATGGGTCGTCGTGCTTGCAGCCGCGGTAATCAGAATCCTGGTTTATGGAATCTCATACACTTCTGGTGTAGTTTACGTTGTCATCCTTGAGAATTTTAAGACTGGGGCTGCAGAGACATCATGGATTTCTTCACTTATCACAGCAATGACTTTCCTTATTAGTAAGTTTCAGCAGACGACACTGTCACAGTAGAGGTAATTTTGCAAATTTTCAGGTAACTCCGTGTATGAGACCTTAAGAGAGGTACGTATACAACAAACAAAAATGTCTTTGCTTTCAAACTAAAATTTCTCTTCTCAACGTTTTTTCCAGTCCATATTGGTAAAAAAAGGTTAGGAGTATCGGACGTTTTGAAGTCAGTTGTACGACGTCGCATTCTAGTAAGTCTGATTTCTAGTAGTACAGTGTATACTCTCTTTGATAAAAAGGACATCGTTTGTGATGGGTGGCAGTATCAGTGCTTTTGTCACTTGACAAGCATTTATACATAAGGCAAGGTAGAAATTTTTTTAAGTTTCTTTAATGAAAAAAAGGATTCTGACTTATGAAAGAGGAAGCGTCACTTCGTATTGTCACACCAAAAAATGAATCGTTTCCCCTTGGAAATGGGATATTCATAAAAAAACACATTCCCGAAAATAGTGAGTGTTCATTAATAGATTTAATTTCACTTTTTTTACACTCATATACATGTAAACCTTTTGATATACCATATAAAACAATGACCTCAAAATTTTAAAACTGCATGTTGGCTTATAATATGACGTCTCTACATGAGTGAAAAATTCTCGAATTGGACGTAAAACAACATGCAGTCCATCATTCAATCTTATAATATGTCTTTGAATCTTTCTTGTCAAAAAGGACTCTTTAGGCACCTGATAACTTTCATTACAGCGCCTCTAGCAGGGGTGTTGGTGAATAAATTCGGATGGCGAGTGGTCACTTTTTGTGGGGGACTAATGACCTGTGGAGGCCTCCTTCTGAGTACACTATCGACCAACCTCATACTTCTATGTTTGTTTTATGGAGTAATGACAGGTAGGTATTTTGGTTTTATAATACGTAAAATCTAGCTCAAAACTTTTTTAACAAACTGTCGATCATTTTTAGCTCACCTGAGCCGAAGGCCCAAGTGAGCTTTTCTGATCAAAATCTGTCCGTTGTCTGTCGTTGTTGTCTGCGTCCTAAACTTTTTATAATGTCATCGTCGTCTCCAGAACCACTGGGCCAATTTCAACCAAACTTGGGACAGACTATCCTTAGGCAAAATTATTCAAGTTGCTTCAAATGAAGGGCCACACCTTCTTCCGAGGGGAAATAATTTAGAAATGGTGAAAATTAGGTAGGATCTTTCAAAAATCTTCTTCTCAAGAACCACTGGACAAGAAAAGAGAAAATTTACATGTAAGATTCCTGACATAGTGTAGATCGGAATGGGCCACTTTAATTGGGTAAAAAAGTTTTACACTGGTATATATAGAAAAAAAAATCTTTAAAAAATCTTCTTAAAAACAGCAAAACCATGATCATTCATTTTTATATGGAAGCATCCTTAGGTAGTGTAGATTCAAGTTTGTTCAAATCATGTCCCCTTGGGGTATTGTGAGGCCACAATGAGCATTAAAAGTTTTAAGCTGAAATACATAGGAAAAATCTTTAAAAATCTTTTTCCAGGGAAAAGCAAAGTCATGAATAGTCATATTTATTGTGAAGCATCCTTAGGTAGTGCAGATTCAATTTTGTGCAAATCATGAGCTCCGGGGGTAGGATGGGGTCACTTATGGCAAAAAATTTTTATATGATATATATATATATATATATATATATATATATATATATATATATATATATATATATATATATATATATATATATATATATATGAAAAATCTTTTAAAATCTTCTTCTCAAGAACAGTACAACAATGTTCAGTCTTATTTATTTCGAAACATGCTTAGGTAGTGCAGATTCAAGTTTGTTCAAAACATGACCTCCCCCCCCCTCCTTCCGGGTGGGGTGTAAGGTGGGTCCACAATGGGCAGGAGGAAAACATACGAAAAATCTTTAAAAATCTTCTAAAACAGCAAAACCTTGATTACTCATATTTATATGTAAGCATCCTCAGGTAGTGTAGATTCAGGTTTGTTCAAATTAGACCCCCTGGGATAGGGTTGTGCTACAATCTGCGATCAAAATTTTACATAAGAATGTAATGGAAGAAAAATCTGCTGATCGAGAAGAAGGGCCATATTTACTCAGGTGAGCTATGTGGCTCATATTGACCTCTTGTTAGAAGATAATTTTAAAAAAAGCTATTGATGCAAAAACATAAAGACACGTGCAACTTCAAATACCTTTTCATTTAACTAGCGTTAAGGGCAATTGATAAAATACTTTTTTCCCGATTTTTGAATTATGTAAGAACTGTTTGTTGTCAAAATATGTTTACTCATTATAAAACATTCATCATTAAACTACAGTCACTCTGTCTTTGATGTGAATCTCAGTGGAATAAAAACAAACGACCGTTAATTACTCGTAATCAAAATTTTACAAACATCAATACTTTTAATCTTTGATAAATTCAAATGGCCATTTTTCTAAACTAAAAGATATCCATGACTTGTTTCTGCGAATCTACGAATTCATACAAAATTCAAATTTTAAGAAAAACCCAGTCAACTATACGAGGCTCAATCTGCATTTGCTCCTATATTCCCTGAGAACAGGGTATGGTAAAAGCCGAATTTGGTCCCTTACTTGATATAAAACTGAACACTGAACAGAACACTGTTAAAGTTATGATAGTGTAGAGTTAAGAATTTTAAATGATGCTTATTTTAGAATCAGCATTGATTGCGATTCAAAGTATACGCCGAGGTCACATAGGGATGACAAATTGAAATATATTTTACTGAATTTTCTCAGATCCTATCCCACTGAATTACGCCAATTTGAGATACTTTTCACTTCAGGAAATATAGAGCACAATCTTGCCTCAGTATCTGAGATTTTCATTCACATATATCTGATACTAGTGAAAAAAAAATAAATTTGGTAGATAGCTGTGTTTTCTGGAAAAAAAAAGTGCTTTAGAAATGATGAAAATAAAAAAGAAAATTCGTACTTCTGCGCACCAAATTCCTTAGAATCAATATTGATTTAAGGACAGGTATAACAAGACGTTTCTGATTATGAATTATTGCATCATTCTAAGAGACATTCCAAAACAGGGGCCAGGAAGGGGTCTTACCCTATCTTGTCCTTCCAAAACCCAGGCGGACAACTGCTTCTTTTTGAGACATATCAAACATAATTTAACTAAAACAAAGCCTTCAGACAATTTTTTCTGAAAAAGTATTTTTACATATTGCAGCATTAGTGGGTTATTTTTCATATTAATTACAAATTTGAATTTAAAGGTGCAGGTTGTGGAATTGCCTACATGAGTGGGAGTCTTGCTGTGCCGAAGTACTTCCAGCATAAGAAGATACAAAACCTTGCCGTCGGTTTGGCATCGGCGGGTGGCGGAGTTGGTGCATTTATTTTCCCTCCAGTTGTTCGATATCTGGATTATGAATATGGCTGGAAGGGAATGTTTATGATTTTGGGAGGAATTGCACTTCATATGTGTGTTTTTGGTCTTCTCTATCGTCCGATCCCAAATACAGATGAAAACGAGAATCCAACTAAAAAGAAGAGTCGACGAGCGTCTTCACACGTGCCTGAACCAAATGACTGGACGTTTCTCAAAAGATTAGTTTTCCACTTCGTTTCAATGAATAATTTTCTCTTTTCATTTGGTTCTTCCATTATATATGGACATCTTGCAGCATACGCACAGTTTCATTTGAATATAAATAAAAAGGATGCTGCTTTTTTGTACTCAGTCATTGGAATCTCCATCACAATTGCTAAAATATCACAGGGACTCATTGCAGACCACCACAAGGTCCATCCTATCTTCAAGGCCATCAATCAGTATATTATCTTTTATTTAATCGGTGGCCTGGCTACCTCATTCTTACTGGTGGTCACCGGTTATGGCGGACTAGTGGTTTATTGTATTCTGTTTGGAGCGAGCATGGCTGCCAATGGTGGATCTTTAATTCCAGCAATACTGATGGAAATGTTTGGGCAAAATAAACTTTCCCTTCCGTATGCCGTTGTATTAGCTGAAATGTCTATAGGTCAAATTCTTGGAGCACCTGTGGCAGGTAGTAATAGCTGATTTTTTTCTCTAGTAAAATTACTGTTCGTCATAGATTAAAACGCAACAAAATATTAAAAGTAAACTAAAATAAAATTTCGAAGAGGTGCATTATCTCATAAACACAGTATTTTTTAAAACCTAAAAGCATAGCAAATTGTTTTTTTTTTCTTTTCAGTTTACTAGGTCTACATTTACCTTAAGCAAAAGACAACTTTCAGCTTCTTCTTTCATGTCTAATAAAATAAGCGTAAAATCCAACAAAAATGTTCTTTTTTCTGGCGAAAAGTATCACATGCATTCTTCTCTCTCTCTCTCTCTCTCTCTCTCTCTCTCTCTCTCTCTCTGTGTGTGTGTGAAATTCAAAACTTGGAAATATATTTTGAAATACATATTAATTCTCCCGTCTTTTTATAAAAAAAATATGTGAAAATCGACCGTACGGTAATTACATTTTTGAAATACTTTCAAATGTCACAAGATTAAAAGAAATGCAAATTTTGATAATAATAAAATTAGTTATGACTTTAAAAAAAAATAATTTTAGGTTGGATATACGAGGACACCAAGAATTACCACTATCCATTTCTCTTAGCATCGGCGTTCATGATAGCTAGCGCAATCATCATGGTGTATCCACGCCGATATCTGATGAGGCCACACGAAGACAAAAGCATAATCGTAGTAGATATTGACATTCCAAAAGTACAGGAGTTCGATCGATTTTTGAGTGAAAATGAATCAAAAGAAGCTACAAGTTTCATTGAAAACAATGATCATATCAAAGAAGAAAATCCACCAAATTTTATACGAACAGACGACAAGGAAGATCAACAGATTCAGGTGAAGACTGTATCTGAGAGGACAAGCTTAATTACGCCACAGGCAGAGGAAGTGACGTGTTGACACAAACCAAGGTAGTCTGGAACACGAACGGTCGTTAACTTCGGGTTCCAAAAAATATACAATAATAAAGGCTAGGGCCCTCAAGTTTTTTTTTTTCATTTATATCAGAGAATTTTGATTATAAGAAACCCCTGATATCAACATTTTAGTTGTGAGAATGTTACAGTTTCAAGTGCATTTAAATGGTTTGAACGTACTAATCCTATGTTTTTTTTATATCAAAGTTTAGTTTATTTGAATCTCAATGCAATGTTTTTGAATACTCCTATTAATTTTCATTTCATTATTCTTTGTACATGTTAGAGTTCTGTAAAGTCTTGTTCTTATGCTTCGTGCTTATATCGTTTGAAATTTGCTTTCATTGTAATAAGATGTTTCAAACTTATTAATTTCAGACCCCTTTAATCAAATAAAGTTAAATCAATCAAAATGAAGTCTTTACAAAGAGAAACGTAATCTCATAGATTTACAATACTAATGAGGAATCGGTTTTACTCACCAAATCTTACCTTTAATAATGTTATCTGGATGACTTTGCATGGTTTTATCGAAGACATACTCTTTTATAGATTTTTACAAAGAAAACACAATCTTGTCTGTTCAGTTTGAAGGCCAAAGCACTGCTGCATTCGTTTATTTATAATGGCATGAAAAATGTTTGATTCGTTATTACAACATTGTTGCTTATTAGTTGAAATAACCTTAGATTAATATATGTATAGCTTTGTACAAAAGCTTCCGGTGAAAATTTATCAATGATGTCAGGGGAAATAACGTTCTAACCTGTATATTTGTTGTACATGTAAATGTTACGGTACGTAATCTGAATTAATCAAATCATTTAGAATTAATGAGAGTTTTACAGTGATGTCAACTGCCTTATCTTCCTTTGTCAATGTTTTGCAATGTCTTCAAAAGAGTTGCAAATCTACGATCTGCATACACATAGTGGATTATTAAATCCTATGCAAAAAGTTTACTATGAAGGGATTGTCTAGATACCCAGTATGTCATAACGTGTTTGACAAAAAATCAAGGAAGACGGAATTTATATTCACCACTTAGTTGATTATACATTACTTTGCGTTGTTTTATGACTTTTATTTTCAAGTAATCTCAAAACATCTGGTCTATATATATCTATTAGATATCTTTACTTTGTATTGAATGTCATGCTCTTATTTCTTAATTTTTAATCATGTCATTTTTTGACATGCCTGTTATACTCCAAGATTTGGTGCATTCATTTTTGTGTATATTATTGACGACTGTGATTGTATTGTGATATTGGTTACACTAATATCCATATCATATTTGTTATACAAATTTTATAGGTATATCTTTATAAGATGTTCCAAATAAATTTCACTTTGTGGTTGAAATGTCTTTAAATTTATTTTTTCTTTTTTATTACCTTTTCCACCCTGACAAGTGTTGTAACAAAATGTACAGTAAATGAACAAATCATTAGAATTCATAGAGTCACAATCTTGCAAAAACGATATTCTAAACCCGCCAACGAAAACAAGAATCATATTTGATAACTCATTTTGATAATAACCAACAAATGAAAACTTGGCCGGTCCTTCGGATGAGACCGTATAAACAGAGGTCCCGTGTCGCAGTAGGTGTGGCACGAAAAAGATCCCTCACTGCTCAATGGCCGTAAGTGCCGAGTATAGGTCAAAATTTGTAGCCCTCCACCGGCAAGTGGTGGCGTCTCCATATGAGTAAAAAATTCTCGAGAGGGACGTTAAACAACAAACAAACAAACAAACAAAATTGTTTGTGTGGGGGGGATCCTTGAAAAATTACTCGTGACAAATACAGAAATGCCAACAAAAATATCAGTTAAAAACTCGCATGAGAATTAGCCTCAGATGAGCAAACGGGGTACTTCGACAAAGAGTAACACTTTTTCAAATCAAATACTTAACCCTTTTTGCCAAATCAATCATAGATCATTTTTAAAACAAATCCACACTACAGTTTTGCATAACCCTGATATTAAAGAGAAGCACACCTTAAAATGCAACCTTCAAGAACAGTATTTGTGCTGAATAACTTATTATTTCTCTTGTAAGAGCATTTCAAGGGTGAATGATACACTCACATGACTTTTTTTTCCACCTAAGGTCTGTTTTAGGTTATTTTTGATTTTTTCAATTGGAATATTTCATAGATATGTCATAGAAAAATAATTTAAGACAAAATAAGACAAAAAGCCTTGAGAGTACGGAATGGGAATAGGCGGTCCCGTCCCGATCCACTCTGCTTTGAAGGTTTTGTTTCTCTAATCTATTTGTCATCACACGCTTCTCCTTCTAAATACAATATCTTATCTGAGTTTTAAAGACTCTTGCAGTAAAAATATTATATATTTACGTTATAAAACTTACCAAAAGAAATCTAAATTATAATGGAAACGGGAACAATACCAGCATACCATGCGGTGCAAAATTTGACATAAATCGCCTTTTTAAAGTTTTTAAAAGGAATAATAGACATTAATCCCCATCAAAGATATCTCCCTTATCAGAGGGTCAGTAAACTTTGTAACGTTTGGGGAACAAGGGAAAATTCCATCGAGAAACTGGAAACCATCCAGCTAGATATTTTTAATCTGGTTTTGTCGAGTAATTTTTCTTTTAAATATTTCATTTTAAATATAATAGTTAAGCTTTTTTATAACATATAATGCGGATTAGATGTGAAACAAACGAACTTGTGGACAATGTTGTTTTTTTTTTTTATTCTTACGTTGTTATTAATAGTGATTCATGTAGCACATGCTTTCACACGTGAAAGAATTTATATTTGCCTATAGATTTGTAGGCGAACTGAGATGTATGCACATCACATAACACATTATGTGAACCACACTAAACAATAGGTAAGTTCAGGATAACGTTTCACTTTTGAAAGATATTTGGCTTTTATTGTCACTTTCGTTCCCAGGAGAGGAGGGGACATTGGGCATTCCTAGTAACCTTTAATTATATAATGAGTTGATTAAATATGATCAAGGTTAGAATTATGTAAGATTTTTAGGGAATATTTCTCTGCCAAGCGTCTTCATATGCTTTTAAAAATGTTAAGGAATGATATGGATAAAGAAGCAAAGCACGTAGAATTCAAATAAAGGAGGCGGACAGGGTATATTGGATTAGGAGAAGTGGTGGGGTGAGGGAGGGGGGAAGGGGAGAAGGGAGGAAAAAATGGTGAGAGAAAGGGAGGCTCTAACCCCCCTCCCCCAACACACACACACACACATTTAAGATGTCTTAAAAATTGGAAGGTGACATTTGCTGAGTGAAAAATTATATCTTCAACAGTAAAAGGAAAGTTATAAAGTTCTCTGTGGTGTAAATCATTTATATTTACATTTTTACCTTCATAAGTTTTACTTAACAGGTGCACGGGAACTTTTAGCCTAAAGTGTACTGATTATTTGGCATTCGCTCAGTAGTAGATATCAAAGGTCGTTTTAAATGCATTAACTACATAAGCATGCAATTTAATCAAATTGGTGACACGGTTTGTTCAATTTTAGTTGCAAATTACTAAGTATGATTTATAAGTTAGTTATTAAAAAGAATGCCATAGACATTAAATGCTTGTAGTGGTATAAGAACAATGGGGAAAAAACAAGAGTGGAGAGGGAAAGAGGGATGACAACATGTGCACTGAGATGAATTTATTACAGAAATGCAATGAAAATTTTCTGCAATGGCGAAAACGTGAGGTAAAGCAAACATTCTACTTTATGGATGCGGAATCTGAGAATTTACAATGGGCTACTTGTGTCACAGGTTTTGAACTTTAAGACTCCTTTCTGAAGGGCGCTTTTATGCATGGTGGGGATCCCGTTTGTTGCCTTTTGTGCCAGGGTCTGTCGTCAAAACATGCTGCACCCTAGAAGTAAAACGCTGTGGCCTCATATTGGAATTTTGTGGTTATACATACTCAATTCATCTCGAGATTAAATCAGACTGAAACGTAGAATTATAAGAACTTGTCAATTAATGCATCTTTGGGTGAGGGCATGTCATATTCCATAAGTAAATCACGATGACTGAATCAAAAATCTGATATTTGGAAGAGGGATTCAAACTAAGGTAAGGCTTAACACACTATATGACACCCGAAAGGTCTACCGCCCGGGATATAGATATAGGGGGTTGGTTACGTGATCACGTGTCTGTCCGTATCTAATCTCCCCATAGATGTGTAAAAGTGAAACCTTATTACTTACATGTACATTTATTACCGTATCATAGAATTTATATTTGCACGGTTACAATCTTGATTAGTCCATGACAGGCATTTTTTCCCGAAGAAATAAAATCTTCGGTCCTTTATGACGTCACTAAGAAATTAAGTCAACCATTGAATTTGTGGTCATGTGACAAATCTATATTTATACAGTGATAGATATGCATATATAATTCAAATGGTGTTATATAAGGAAAAACATTTGCAAATGTAATCTCTTATGCACACTACAAGTAACAGTCAAGCTAGGACACTTATCCAATTAAAATAATGGTAGACACCATCCAACATAAAATCATGAATACATGTATCTTAATTTTTTCTGTAATTTTCAGACTATGAGGATAAATCTTTAGTTAAACTATTGAGGGGAAATACACACGCAAAGTGGCAGGTGAAAATGACAATGTGTTTGGGTAATGTGTACTACGGATGGGTCGTGGTGCTTGTAGCTGCTATAATCAGGATCCTAGTTTATGGAATCTCATACACTTCTGGTGTAGTTTACGTTATCATTCTTGAGAATTTTAAGACCGGGGCTGCAGAAACATCATGGATTTCGTCACTAATTACTGCAATGACGTTCGTTATCAGTAAGTGATTGCAGATAACACTATTGTTGTGCAGGTAATTTTGCAAATTTTCAGGAAACTCAGTACTTGAGAGGTAAAAAGAGGTATGTATACAACAAACTAACAATCTCTTTGTTTTCTAACTAAATTTCTCTTTTCCAGTCCATATTGGTAAAAAAGGTTTGAAGTAACGGACGAATTCAAGTCAGTCGGACGAATTCTAGTAAGTCTGATTTTAAGTAGTATACTGTCTTGAAAAAAGGAAAACAGATTTGTTTGGTAGGAGTATCTTTCGTTTCGACTGTTGCCTTACTACCTAAGGTAGAAAATGTCTGAGCTAAGAGTAATTATATTCAGAAGAACTAAAAATGTATTATGAAAGAATGAGCATGCAATTTAATATTAAAAATTGAAACGGGACTTCATAATTTGAAAATACAAAATCATAAGAATCACAGACCCAATAACAGTTAGTTTTTATCTGCAGATTTTATTTCACCATAGAGAAACTTGTATATTTAATATTACGCACTTACATAAATTGGTAGAATGACAAACTGCTTGTTCAAATTTATTCCTTCTAGCATAATGAAACCCTAAACCCTGAATTACATGTAACAGTTACTAAATTTTCTCATGTTGTCTTTTCTTAGAATATGTCCCCTCTATGTATCAACTGATTATACTCTTAAATCACGCAATACCTTTCTTTACAGCGCCTCTAGCTGGAGTGTTGGTGAACAAATTCGGATGGCGAGTGGTCACATTTTGTGGGGGGTTACTGACCTGTGGCGGCCTCCTTTTGAGTACTCTGTCGACCAACCTCTTCGTACTATGCTTGTTTTATGGTGTTTTGACAGGTATCAGATTAAGATAGATTTTATTGCATATAATCCAGTTTAAAATATCTTTTCAAATTATCGTTTATATTAGTCGATGATTTCTTAAAACTAATGAAACAAATAAAATATTTTGAAAATTCAAGGTAGCTTTCAGTTTACCTATGAGGGCAAATGGTAAAAGTCGAACACAATGCGTTATGTATTATTTAGAGAACGAGACGGGTTCTGTATCGTAGATACAAATTTGGGGGTGGACGAGTGCGTAGTTTCCACCCCCAAATTTGTATCTACGATACAGAACCTGTCGAGTTCTCTAAATTATTTGTGACACGATCAATCAAAAAAAAAAAGAAAAAAAGAAAAAAAAAAGCAGCACCGCCCACTTTATAGCTGTGCAGCATCCAAACTTCCGCCAGAGTTCGTTTGTTCTCTCTGTAGATGAGGCCTCGACGGGGAGTATACACCCGCAGTATATATATTTCCACGGACAACGTAAGATTTAGTCAGATTAGTTTTGACAACGGGGTAGACGTAGCAGACTTGAAGTCAGTCTTAATTGATAGGTGGACGATTTAACATTGTTGTAGATGGAGATTGATCCTAATTTATTTCAGAGGTCTTGAAATCTCAGTTTAACTAGATACACATACAGGCGATACAGACAGTTTTTCGATGGACTTTGATGTTACGGATTTTTATTTTCTTATTGAAATGCGACATTAAAAACGAAGTGAAAGAGATGTGTTGCAGTCGTCAGCGATAAGGATTTAAGATGAAATTGAAGAAAAAAAACTTGAAAAAAAGGATTTGATTGAGTTTGCACGAGAAGAGTGGAAAATGGGTGGAAGGGGAGTGCGAATTTCACCTAATGTATGCTGCATCCGTGAACCCATTGGCTTTACTATTTTGAAGGGGACACAAAAAGCAGGGAAAGCAAACAGGTTTTCAGGAATTTATCCAACATAGGATGTTTTCCATAATTGCGAATTTTCCTTTTCGTTTGGATCGAAATAACGTGTAGATTCTGTGTGGAATATTTTTTTTTAAAAGTGATTGAAAAATTTTGACATTTTACATTCCTAAGGAAATATTTCTCCAAAATTTATAATAGTAAAAGAAATCAGCATTTACTATTTGTACGTGCCTTTGATAAATTGAATCAGATTTATTTTTAGACCGTGCTGTATTTTAGATACAGAACAGTTGGCTAATACAAGACAGTATATAGGGCTAATACAGAACGGAAAGTAGCTCCGCCCACTGTAGTCTCGTTCTGTATTGCTATACAGAACAGCAAACTTCAAAGAAAAACACCGCTATCGTGTCACAAGACAGCATAACGGTATAATTTCTTTAACTTTGGCAATTTGTATTTCTCCAAATTTCTAGAAATATATAAGAATTGTTGGTTAAATTCTCTTAATTCTTTTACTCAAATGAAAAATTCATTGTTTAGCAAAAGCCAATCTCATTTTTGATCAGAGGAACAGTAACAATGTGTCGTTGTTCACTTAAAATATTAATATTTAATAATCTTCCCTCAGCCATTCTCCAATATTTAAGATATACAAAGACAATTCGTTTCTGGCTTTCCAATTTATTATCCCGACTTATCTCAACTTCCTAGGAATTCATACAAAATCCTAAAGCAATACTTGTTGTAAAATAAAAGGTTAAGTCTGCATTTTTGCTCATTCCCCGAAAAGTGAAAAATCAAACTCTTTCTGCCTTACACTTATTTTGTTGAATTTTCTGTCTACCAATCTACAGCTCACTGAAACAAAACTAAAAGATAAAATAAGTGAAAGCAAAGTCCCAGCAGCTTTTTCGGCTAAAGAATTTTTGCACAGCTAGTGTAGCAATATTGAGTTTATTTTTACATTAATTACGATTTTGACTTTTAAAGGTGCAGGTTGTGGAATCGCCTACATGAGTGGAAGTATTGCTGTGCCGAAGTACTTCCAGCATAAGAAGATACAAAACCTTGCCGTCGGTTTGGCGTCGGCGGGTGGTGGGCTTGGTTCTTTTGTTTTCCCACCAATTGTTCGATATCTGAATTTTGAATTTGGATGGAAGGGAATGTTTATGATTCTGGGAGGAATTGCGCTTCACATATGCGTTTTTGGACTTCTCTATCGTCCGCTCCCAAATATAGATGAAAACGAAAATCCAACTAAAAAGAAGAGTCATCGTGCATCTTCACACGTGCCTGAACCAAATGACTGGACATTTCTCAAAAGTTTAGTTTTCCACTTCGTTTCTATAAATAATGTTCTCTTTTCATTTGGTTCTTCCATTATATATGGACATCTTGCAGCATACGCACAGTTTCATTTACATATTAACAAAAACGATGCTGCCTTTCTGTACTCTATCATTGGAATCTCCATTACCATTGCTAAAATATCACAGGGACTCATTGCAGACTACCACAAGGTCCATCCTATCTTCAAGGCCATCAATCAGTATATTATCTTTTATTTAATCGGTGGCCTAGCTACCCCAATCTTACTGGTAGATATTGGCTATGGTGGTCTTATAGCGTACTGTATTTTGTTTGGGGCAAGCAATGCTGCCAACGGTGGATCCTTAATTCCGGCAATACTGATGGAAATGTTTGGGCCAAATAAACTTTCTCTTCCGTATGCAGTAGTGTTAGCTGAAATGTCCATAGGTCAAATTCTCGGAGCTCCTATAGCAGGTAGACTAAAAGTTATTTTCTTGGGAATTATTTTTTCTTTCAAAAATTACTTTTCGTTATTGAATGTTCCGACAAAACATACATAAACAATAGAATAACTGCCAAAAAAATTTGTTGAGGTCTTTTCTTTCATAAAGTTAATGTGTTCTAAAGCACGTAAGATTTTAATAGTATTTCTTTTCTTTTACATTAACCTTTTCTATAACTATGAATGAAATATGAAGATAACGAACAGTATTCAATCTCGAAAGTCCAATGAAACAATACAAAATAGGAGCAGAGCAAACACGGACCTCAAAATTTAGAGGTGGGATCAGGTGCCATGGAGGAGTGAGCATCCCCTGCCGACCGGTCACACCCGCCGTGTGCTCCTTGTCATGATCGGGTAATAACGGAGAAATCCGTAGACAGTTCAGTGTATAAATAATGGCCTAACAATTGCAATGTAGTTGAAAAACGTCAGTCAGCATTTGACTCAATGATAGGTTGTATGTGCTGACAAGGTCATTGTATCGACCGTAAAACTTGCGAAAAGACTACTTCAAACAAGACTGTTGATATCCTCGTTTCATCAACTTGTTTGTCAATAGCTTGCCTCGTTTTAGAAATTGTTCATACGTAGAGCATGCTCTTGTGTATCGAATTAACTGAGAGACATAAACCCCTTATGCAGGTGATAAGGGTATATTGCTACATAAGTAAGGGAAGCTGACGATTGAAAAGTTGAAGTCATCACGTTTATCATCAAGCTTTGTTGTTAGGTTACCATTAACGTCTTTTTCTAGTAAAGTATCTAAATATGAAACAGATGTGTTAGAATCTGTGGTATCTTTTATTTTAAGCTCACTGGGATATATCGAGAATACATTTATTTTGATTATTACTAAAATTTCATAAATCATTCTTATGGCTATGATAACATTTAACTTTAGTATTGCAACGATTAGCTATATACATTGTATTTCCAATTGCTATGATTACATTTATCTTTCCTATTGCTGTGACTACTATTTGCCTTTCCCATTGCCGTAATTACATACCTTAGATAAAATATGTATACAATAAGCCTATTTTTCGACTAAATCTTTCTTCCCTGATATAAGACGCGTAGAATTCAATTGTTTTTTATGCTCAAATCATAAAATGGATCGAAATTCAATTAATACGAAATTCTCAAATATATTCCTTCAATATTTCAAATTATGTGATCAACTTTCATTTTCGATTGAAAATCGATCTAAAGGGTACTACACACACCCCACTACTCTCAAATGTCTCAGCTTTAAAAAATATGCAATTTTGAGAATTGTTATTTTCATTGTGCCTTTAAAATCTGTATACTTTTTAAGGTTGGATGTATGACAGCATGGAGAATTACCACTATCCATTTCTGTTATCATCGGCTTCCATGATAGTTAGTGCAGTAATCATGGTCTACCCAAGACAGTATCTAATGAGGCCACGCCAAGAGAAAAGCATCATCGTAGTAGACATTGAAATCCCAAAAGTACAGAATTTCGATAAATTTTTGAATGACTTTGAATCAAAAGAGTCCACAAGTTCCAATAAAAGTCATGATTATATCCAAGAAGGAAATCAATCGATTTTTCTAGAAAATGACAGAGAAGATGAACAGACCCGGGACAAGGTTGTGTCTGAGAGGACAAGCCTAATTACTACACAGGCGGAGGGTAAAAACGGAAGTGACGTGTAAATACAAACCAAACTGTCAAACAGTAAAATTCTGGTACACCAAAGAGCGTTTGTGTCTCAAAAAACGGACCATAATTAAGGGTCCTCATGTTTCTCTACTGGTTTTTTCACCGTTAACATAAAATGTTGATCATAAGTAAACAATAATATTAACATTTTAACTTCGAGAATATTATGGTTTTAACTTTGCTGTAAATGTGAGAAAATTAAACGATATTAATTCTTTATTTGTCCATCTTAAAGTGTAGCTTCTTTGAATTTCAAAGCAACTGATGTTTTGGAATACCTAAATAATAAATTTCATCTAAAAATTCTTCGAACTGGATTTGAATTTTTTCATGCTCATCATGAAGTCAACAAACCACTCGGAATGAATGAGAATTTTACAGTGATTATTAGTTATCTCTTCTTACTTTCTATATATACCAATAAATGTACGAGACATGTATTGCATTGTAATCCATATATACTAGCATTTGTCAACTATATGTCAACTGTATATCTATATAACTATATATCAACTGTTCTGTCTTCCGATTTCAAATTTCTGCTGGTGTTACTTCGATGTTACTATGCTTATTAAATGATTGAACATTTAAGTTGTCCCTTCTTTGTAAGTATTTTCAGCTTCACATAGTTGACATTTTATAGACTTAGAATTTACAGTTCGTTTAAAATATTTCCAGAATTAAGAGGGCGGGGGTATTTTTTGCCACTAAGTAATAAAAGAGACCATGCTATGTTTCGTTGAATTAATAGTTTCCAATCATGGTGTGTCCCTCTATATATTACACTTTAAAGAAAACAATGTGCTGTCATTGGCCTAGGTGCTAATAACTTTAATTGTTGCCAACATAATTATGACAGGGTTTAACTTCGAGTTAGGTAACTGAGAACGGTTCGATGATCTTTGAAACTAGAATGTGCTCATTGTAACGATAACAGGGAAAAGACATGGTTTTAAATTTTTCTTCTCAAGTTCAAGTTCAGTTTATTTCGCTCTCAAACCAAGAGTATTCGAGTATTGATTTTGGTATACGACCCCTTTCCAAGATTACCCGAGTAACGGTTACTCGATGACAACTATAGGAAAATGTATCAAGTATACTCAATACTTTTTATTCACATTGAACTCCTCTCAAACGGAAATGAAATGTTATTTGTGAACTTGTTTTTGAGATCAGTGAGTGCAGTAAGCAGCAAATTAAGAAAATTTAATTGAGTATGTACATTAAATGCCAACCTAAACTACAGAAATCATTCCTGTTAAAGCAAAGGACAATGTATTCTGTTTGGTTCGTCCCCCAAACTTTGAATTAGATAACCTGCACCGAAGGAAAGCCTTAAGTAAATGCTTTGAATCTTGCTTTGTTAGCAAAAGGAGATTCTTTATAACCTAGCTATTATCAAAGATAATAGTCATTTAAGATAATTAATATTAAAAAAAAATATCAGTATAAAGCTCTCAGGATACCTTTATTATCATGTACATATATCCCCCTCCGAAAGATAATTTTGTTTTCAAAGTTAGTGCCTAAAGAAGTGGTAATCAGAATATCCAATAGAATAATTATAAGAGGTCGCTTCTTAAGTTTGAAATGTACACGATTTACAAATTCAACTGGTTTTGGTCACTAACTACATGTAGCTGTTTATTATTCAAAACGTTAAATATACAATAAACAATGGAGGGAAAGTACTACTAAACAAAATAGCTAGTGTCCTCGTATTGCAGCTTCCCCTTGAAACCTTTAACATTTCCGCATCTAACTATTCTTTCTTTTTGTCATTAGACATATTCTGAGAGAAAAGTTATGAAAAGCAAATGTGACGAGTGCAAATTATTCTTCATTTTTCATTGTCTCCAAGCTACACAATATTCTAGATGAAAGGTTAATCCTCAGAAATTAGTGACCAGTAATCTCGGAGATAATGCCGAGTTGTGTTAGCTACAGATGGATTGTCGTTTTGGCAGCTATGACCGTTCGCGCCATTGTATATGGCATCACGTACACATCAGGGATTGTCTACGTCATAGTCTTGCGAAAGTTCCAGACGGGTAAAGCGGAAACATCATGGATATCTTCCATAGTTACAACAGTAATGTTTGCATCAGGTATTTATCAATGTTTTAGATTCAAAATACAGAGAAATATGTCGTTAGAATTTTCTAATAGTAGTACCGAGAATGCTGACGAAGAAAATGTATTTAATATTTAATTAGTGTAACAAATGAAAATCTTATTTATTTATTTATTTTGATAAAACTTTCATTCTGACATGTGCTGAACTCAAATAGAAGTATATCACATTCAAAATAGTAATTGAATGTTCTTAGTCTAAGGACCATTGAAAGGGTACATTGCATTTTATAAAGAGCTTTTTTGTGTTTATTCTAGGTCTTCCAAGCGGACGGTTGTTGAAAACCTTTGGGTGGCGGATCATTGCAATAAGCGGAGGACTAATTGCAGGAGTTGGACTGTTTCTCAGCTCATTATCTACACAGCTTACATATCTAATTTTGTCATATGGTTTTGTTACAGGTAATTTACTAATTACTTTGAAAATAGTTAAACTTGTAAAAAGAACTAATTATAAAAAGGATTTTAAAAGATTTGTATGCAATTTTTTTTTTTTTTTTTTTTTTTTTTAGAATTTTCTGTGTAGTGTTGCGTTAGGTATACTTACCTCAATGTTTTCGTGAGGCGAACCTTGAGCATTGAAACGACGGAGGAGGAGAAGTCAATGCCATTTTGCTATGCTTAATCTGTGAAAAAGCTTACATGCTGATAAAAACTCGCCACAAAATTATAATACATTGTATATAAATGTCACCCAACCCATGTATCCATTTTCTCCATCCTTTCAGGTTTTGGGTGTGGAATGGCATACATGGTAGCTACCGTCGCTGTTCCTGTCTATTTTCTTGGCCATCCCCGGCAGAAAATAGCCATAGCCTTTGCGTCATGTGGCACAGGAGTCGGGACGTTCGTATTCTCTCCAATTATACAACAGCTAGACTCTGCATATGGTTCAAAAGGCTTGTTCCTTGTTCTTGCAGGAGTCGCTCTACAGTTCTGTAGTATTGGACTTATCTTTCGACCAGTATCTTCCAAGAATAACGAAAAGTGTGAAAAATTTGTCGCAACATGGCATTTTCTGAAGAATCCAGGGTTTTATGTGACTCATTTTGGATTCTTCCTAGCTGGGTTTGGAGATTCAGTTATTTATGGTCACCTTGGCGAATATGCTGAAACTTTGGGAATCTCCACCGACAAAGGAGCGTATCTTTATTCCATTATCGGAATCTCAGTAATGATTGTCAAGTTACTGCAAGGTGCTGCTTTGGATGCCAAAGTGTCAACGTCATTGCCGATAAAGCTAGGCATGATTTTCTTCCTTGTGGGAGGTGTCTCTACCTCTTTTCTGCTGTTTTCAGATGAGTACTTCGTGCTGATAATCTACGCAGCTGTTTTTGGTGCGAGCACAGCAGCAACAGGAGGTGCTATTGTTGTTGGTATTTTGGAAACATATTATGGGCATGAAAATCTGGAATTGACTTTAGGAATGAATTTAGCCTTTTTTGGAGTAGGAAATCTTCTCGGTGCTCCATTGGCAGGTAAGAAACATTTTTTCTGTTAGAATAGTATTCCTTACATCAAAATTATATGTTAAGGTTCCTTTTATCGTCTCTATAATTTGTACAAAATAATACATGTATATAAAAGTTATTTTGATTCAACGTTTGTTACAAATTTAGTAACAATTCAGCTTCATTGTGTATAACATATAATAACAAGTGGAAAAATTCCGAAGATTTCTTGTATCATTATTGATATTCAAGGCAAAGCAACACAAAACCAGGAACTCTAATGAGACTGTATAACTTTATTGGATTTAATCCAAAACATTTACGAGAAAATATGCACTTGGACGTATACCATTTTTCTAAATTGAAATACAGTAACAGATTTTTATATAGATATTTGTTTTTTTTAACTTGTATAAAGTGTGTTTTAAACCAGGCCAAATCTGTTAAAGATGTAGATCCTGAAAGAATTTAACAGATTATACTGATTGAGTAATCACTAACACCCCCCCCCCCCCCACCTAATTTCAATAACACGTAGTACATACAATGTAAATAAATCACATTAGGAGACATACTTTCTAAATTTTTAATTTTGATGAATGATGTTGTCGTAGTAACAAAATAATCCTCGAAATTCGTTTAAACTGCCACTACTTTCATAGTGATTTAATATGAATTCAGTAAAACTAGGAACACAAAATCATATACTACACCAAGATACATAATGCTTGCATTCGGTGAATGATGAGGACATTTTTTTTTTTTAAAAATTGTGAAGTTCTTTTAAATTTTTGTACAATTTTGATTTGATTTTAATAAATCGTGGTAGACTGTTATGATATTAGGACACAAAATCCTATGTATCGGATTTTGAAGAACGGTCTTGCCTTCTAACCTATAACAATCTGTAAATTCTTTCAAAATGCTACTCCTCCTTTACTTTTGGTTTGATTTGCATCAAAACTTGGTAAAAAAAAATAATATCATAGAAAAAATCAGATAAATTCTATGAATGTAAACGTTTTAAATGAAAATAAATCTGACAAGTCCACTTGCAGCTTTTCTCCATTATTCAAATTTGTAGAGTTATATAGTTCTAGTTGAGAGTAGTATCTTAAATTAAGTTAAAATTGATTTTTTTTTTGTTTACCTACAAATCAATCTATATCCAGTAAAGATTTTGTCATCGAAAAATGAATATTATTAACCCCCTTTTCCATGTGTCAATACGAACAGCAACATCTCTGAAAATTGCATGTAGACGTTGCGGTGATTTCACTTGACAAACGCAAATATGAAGTTAACTGGTGAGAAATTGTACATAGTATTTTTAGAAATTTTCGATAATAACAGAGCTCTTTTATTTTGTGAAGGTTCATTATTCGAGGTCCAGGACTCCTATACCCCTGTAATGATTATGGTCTGTGTTACAAAGATCACGAGTAGCTTCCTGTTATTACTGGTTTACATCTTCAGTCCACAAGTACACAGTGTTCTACAGATAAAAATATGCAGTCCGGAAGAGGAAGGAAGCGAAAAACTAAATAAGGAAGGATTCCCGAACATGTGTATGGAAAATGAAAAGACGCCTTTATTACAAGGGGAGAATCACTCTGATTTTTTCAATGTCGCAAAAGAAATCACAGATAGCGAACTGGAGCTCGACACAAGCACACTACGAGGTTCTTAATCAACTTCAAGTTGCAGAACCTGTTCTGTGATAAGGAGTTGTTGCAATACTGAAATTTTTTTCAGTATTTTCTCATTCACAGTACATTTACATTAAATGTACATATTGTTTTGCTTTGAAATAAATTTTTTGAAATTCTCCTAAATACTTTTTAAAAATATTTTTCTACTATTAATACGAAAAAATATTTGAACATTATTTAAAACCGTTATTTATCAACTTTCCTTTAGTGACTTATATACATGAACTTCTCTCGCATAGGCATATACAGACGAAAAAAAATCTCCAAGTCACAAACTTTTTGGTGTTTGTTGTTGCGCAACTGTATAAATGGAAATCATTTTTTTTCTAACGATTGGTCACGTGTCCTTTTATTACCCCCTTTTTTCTCTCTGGTGTCACAGGTTCCAGGTTGGACAGTGCTGCTTTCTTGGAGACAACAATCTTGCTGTCTTTCCAGTCTCCCATTCACTTCTTTCTAATGGTGCTATATACAATACTTTGTTTTCATGTTTCATTACCTGCTTATTAATCTATTATGGCTATATTCACCATATAGTTTTAGTTGGCACATTATTTACAATTTGATAATGCACCAATAAAGATAATCCCTATAACTGATTTTCCATAATGATTTTCTGTAGGCCATCATCCGTTACGACAAAATATACTAGAGGAAGTGTCTTATATCTCAATACTGTAGTACAACCATTAGCAACATACCAAAATTAGTCTTGTATCCAAGGTCGATTGTCTGAAAATATTGATATGAAAGCCTTTTAGGATCAAATATTGGAAGAAAGAAAATGAAAGGCATCATAACACACGGTAAAAAGAAACTATAATGTGAAAAAATGCGTAATAACACAAAAGGGACGTTACTAAGCCTTTAATGTTTAATATTTACATTTCAAATTTCCCTGTCCAAGATAAAACGACGAATGATAAAAAAAAAACTTGATTTCTTCATAAAGCTTTTGGTTCATCGAAAGGCGTGGTAAAAAAAATCACGTGCTGGCCGGGGGTACATGTAAGAGACATAGAGAGCTAGAGGGAAGTGGCGGGGCTTGATCGAGCACGTGAATATACGGAATCATATGTAAATATAAGGAATATCTGTCAGTTTTTCTGGTTTTATGATGATGATAAAGCAATTCGCTTGCGTGATAATTTTATGCATAAACGCCTTCGGCGTTTATGCAAATTATCACGCAAACCAATTGCTTGATCACATCATAAAACCACAAAAAAAAAGTTATTCCTTAAATAACGCATTAATGCACGTAAAGACGTAATAAGGTGAATCAAAAGGCGTTATTCTGCCTCTCAAACGGTGTAATAACGCAAAGAGAATATTATGTCTTTTATAAAGCTTAGCACTGTAACATCTTTTGAAAGTCATAGTAAAGCCTTTTTGCGTTATATCGCCTTTTGATTCGCGTTATTAGACCCTTACTGGTATTAATACGCATTCTTATTTTACATTATTGTACCTTTTTGAGAAATGTTATGTTTTTTGTTTGTTTTGTTTTGTTTTTTTGTTTTTTGCATTATTTTGCCTCTTTTAAAAAAGGCATGATAACTATTTTTGTTTTACATTGTATCACGCCTTTTTCGCGTTATAACGTCTCATCACTTCGCCTTATAACATCTTTTTCCTTTACATTACCTTTCAATTTATTCCCCATAGATTGATCCTAATATTAGGCTTTCGAACGAGACAAAATGCATCTAACACATAGTGAATCGGGAGGTAGAGACAGCATGAAGAAGTCGACAGCACAAATACATCTGCTCAGAGATAATTCTGTGAACATGAGAATTAAATAGAACGTATGGTTTTTTTAAACAGAGAATGAACCTTCCAGTGTATTCACATAGCATATGACCTATGATTATTTGTGGAACAGGGAAAAGGTCAGTCATCCAGCAATTGGCTTTAGAAATTAGCGAATGCATTAAGGCAAATGAAAAGGGTGTTATTGAAGATTGTCTTTCAGAAAAATGTTTCGACACATACAAAGGCAGTCTGTAGATGGTAAAGTTAGATAGTAATCTCATTCAACGACTTGTTAATCATGTGAAACACTTTGTCATGTACATGCGGAGATGAATAGGAGACAGTGTCCTTAGAGTGAAGTGAGTACAAGTGACAAATAGCTTGTGAGTCAGTTATCTGATGACTAAGCATTGATGATCAGTTCATTATTTTCTGTCTCAGGTCAATGAAAATTTAAAATTTCAAGAAATCTCATTGAACATCAGCTTATTGTTAGTATTGTCAGCTTATTGATATACATCTTGCATAAACTAGTCAATGTCTACTTCACTTATTAACTAAATGTTGCGAAGATTAGAGTGAGTTTATATAAATTACTGTAAACGAATTACATTTAGCTGTGTGTATTCTTTTTAGCGCCTTTGGCGGAAAGCGATCCGCTAATTCATGTCTTGCACGTATACACATAAATAAGAACATTAAGAAATACGCAAAGTCAAATCTGCGCTATTTTTTAAGTCAATTTCCGCCAAATATCACACACGCTAAATATAATACATTTACAGTAGTATACTTTGAAGCCTGATATCGGTACAGAGTAATGTACTGTTAAAAGTAAATGTTTTAATAATCAGTATGTGATATACCTTATGGGTGAATTTAAAAAAAATGACCAAACACATATTTTTAACCTGCACTAAAAGTACAGGCAATGGGAATAAATTTCTATGTCTCAGAATATGTCTTTAGATAGTGTCTAAATATCGATCAAATATCTTATTGATACCTCAATTCATAAAAAAGCTATGCCCAAATTTGATGCTAAAAATGTCAGGAGTGCAACACCTTTTTGTGACATTTTGAAAATTCCATATTTATTAAAGATCTGTGAAATAAATGATAATGGTTTATGGTGGAAATGAAGACTTTCCTGATAATATTCAAAGTACTGAGCTTTAAGGTAGTCCGATCCTCAGGTTCTGAAAATCAGCTTCTAAGTAATTGAAAATGCTCACAAAAATGTCTCTGATATCACATAGTAACGTGAATTTACCCATGGAATTTCTTCAAAGTTCATCATTATAGTTAATCATATTATATAGGGAAAATTATCAAATCTCAAATACATTTTCAAGAAATGCGAATAAAAACACGAACTATGTATTTTCTAATTGAAAATTGATCAACAACTGTAACTTAGGATAGAAAAATATAGGTATCCAGGCATTTGGAGAAAATTGCATCTTATTTTATGCTTATACAGTATTTTAGTTCTGTTTGCTTCAATATTGTCATATGATACATAGTGTAAAAAGCTTGTGGTATCATTGCTAGACATCACATATCACATCTAATTTCATAAAATGCTAATAAGCAGTCGTACCTAATGCTAGACTAAAGATAATTCGATTTCTCTAAAAATGAATTCATTTTTGTTCTTTTATGGGGTACAAATGTCAAATTTTACAAGACTGTTTCTAAGACTTCAAAGAACCTTGAATCATATTAAGATGGATAAAATGAAAATTGTTGCACGAAAAGATATCAATTTCAAGCTTTATTTTGAGACTTTTTAAATAAGATAATAATTTTAAGAGTTATCCTTCCTGGCTGAGGATCGGATATCCTTAAATGTATACTGTAGCAACTTTTTTTTGACCAAGTTGTGGTCAGGGCTGATGTTGAAAAAAATGTTTTACCATGTCAGGAGTGCAAGAGAAAAAATGTAGTGCTCCAAAAAAACATCGATTTTAAAAATCTGAAAGACAATTAAGTCAAAAATGAATTTTGAAAGTGTAAAACAAGAACTGATATACAATTTAAAACTTAAAAATGTTATATAAATCACAAGCAGCATTAATGAGAGTCAAGTAACTGCGCATACCCAATAATGTCAGGAGTGTTTTGATGTTTTCTTTCCCAGCATGAAAAATCTTTTATCAGTATATGATTTTCTGATTTTTATTTTGGAAATTAAAGACACAAAGAAGATATGCCCGTGTTTCAGATCTATATTTCTATGGTCAGGAGTGCAACACATTTTTTAAAGATTCAAGTTATACGATGAAAAGACTTCTACTCATGCTAAGAAATTAATAATGATCTACTTGAATAATTCAGTACTAAATTATTGACAGTTTTATTATCAAAATCCTTCTCTTTTTCAATTTTATCAATTCAGATGTGTTTTTATCTTTTCTATGATTTTTTTAAGAATGTGAAAAATGAACACACTGAAAAATTGTTATTAAGTTCAAGTAGTTCCACAACAGCTTCACTGAAACAACAGAACAAGTTCTGATATAATTAACGCTTCACAATTCTACTTTAAAGACTCCCATGCTCTTGGTCAGGAGTGCAACAAATATGTTAGAATTATTGCTCATCAAATATGAATAAATGTAAATAAAAAATTAATGACAGAATGTTTCTGGTTGACCTCAGTTGCTTACATTGTTTGTCCTGTGAAGGAAAATATACTATAAAATACATTTATCCTCTAAATATATTTTTTAGCTAGTTTTTGACATAAATAGGGAATAATTCCAGATATAAAGTCAAGTTCAAATACTTTCATTTGTTTTAATTATGAATTATTGGACTATAAATATTGCACAATTTCATTACCACTTGATGTTCTCAACACTTTATGAATTTTTGTGTTCTGTGGTTTTATTTTAAATTTTATTGCAGCCAGGAGTGCAACAAAACAGTTTTATAATTATCCATGATCATCTATCTTTACTAAAAATTAAATTGAAAAAAAATGTTTGATACTATTTGATGTTCAAAACATTATGTCTATTAACTAATTACAGACAATTTACAGTCAATTCAGAGAATAGTTTTCATCACTTAACGTATATTTTTAAATACACTAACGATAAATATATATTATACATTGCAAATAATCATGTTTTGAAGTCTTGAAAATATGAAAAACTTGTCGTAAATTGATAAAAAATATCAAAACGACAGACTGATTTACAAACAATGGGTTCTTGTGTGTTTCAATTTTTAAAACAATGTTAAATATAATCGGATATCAGACGTCAGGAGTGCAACGCAATAATGTAACAAAGGGTCACTTCAAAATCTAGTCTTTTTTGTAAGAAAACTTGCATGTCAAAATTCTCTTTCGGCTTAAATTTAAAGAGCTGACTTAAATGGACAAAAATGATTTGGGGGGAAATTTGTTGTTTCATATTTCCTTTATATTAAACTTTTAAAATCAGAATTGAAAAAATAATGTTAAATAACAACCAAAAAGCCAAATTTTTTCCACCTATACAAGAGAAGAAACTCAATCAAGGTTTAGATCTAATCATTTATATCCCAGATACTATTTGGAAGCATAAAACACTATAATTTCTTTTGATTATGTATTTTAGAGAGTCTTTTAGGATATAGTAATATTTTCTTTTTTCAAATAAAGTTTTAGTTATAAAAATTCTGAAACTTTTTTTATCAAATTGTCTATTCTATTCCAACTTCGAGAATTTTAACTAGAGTGTATTTACAATATGATGATATAAGTAAAAAATATGTTATGGGTAGTTGAATTTTTTTCAATTTGGTAGTCTTTTTTTTTCTTTTTTCTTTTTTGAATTCACCCTTATGTGGAAGTTATAATTTATTATATTAAACTTTCATGTAAATTAGTTGAATCTGATTCGTCGAGAAACATTTGTTAAAAACACCATTACCCGCTGAATGATGAAGCCACGCCCTCCAGCGTAGCAACAGTGAACATTGCTTGACGACAGATGATATTCCAAACAAGAGGCCCATGGGCCACATCGCTCACCTGAGTAACTTTGGCCATGCTGTTCATGACCAGACTCCCCCCTTGTAATACCTATTGTGGCCCCGCCCTACCCCCGGGGGTCATGATTTGAACAATTTAGAATCTACACTACCCCAGGATGCTTCCACATAAGTTTCAGCTTTTCTGGTCCAGTGGTTCTTGAGGAGAAGATTTTTAAAGATTTTTCCTATATATTTCAATGTAAAACTTGGGATTCCCCCTATTGTGGCCCCGCCCTATCCCCTGGGTCATGATTTGAACAATTTAGAGTGTACACTACTTGAGGATGCTTCCACATAAGTTTCAGCTTTTCTGGCCCAGTGGTTCTTGAGAAGAAGATTTTTAAAGATTTTTCCTATATATTTCAATGTAAAACTTGGATTTCCTATTGTGGCCCCGCCCTACCCCCGGGGGTCATGATTTGAACAATTTAGAATCTACACTACCCCAGGATGCTTCCACATAAGTTTCAGCTTTTCTGGTCCAGTGGTTCTTGAGGAGAAGATTTTTAAAGATTTTTCCTATGTATTTCAATGTAAAACTTGTATTTCCTATTGTGGCCCCGCCCTACCCCCGGGGGTCATGATTTGAACAATTTAGAATCTACACTACCCCAGGATGCTTCCACATAAGTTTCAGCTTTTCTGGCCCAGTGGTTCTTGAGGAGAAGATTTTTAAAGATTTTTCCTATATATTTCAATGTAAAACTTGGGATTCCCCCTATTGTGGCCCCGCCCTATCCCCTGGGTCATGATTTGAACAATTTAGAGTGTACACTACTTGAGGATGCTTCCACATAAGTTTCAGCTTTTCTGGCCCAGTGGTTCTTGAGAAGAAGATTTTTAAAGATTTTTCCTATATATTTCAATGTAAAACTTGGATTTCCTATTGTGGCCCCGCCCTACCCCCGGGGGTCATGATTTGAACAATTTAGAATCTACACTACCCCAGGATGCTTCCACACAAGTTTCAGCTTTTCTGGCCCAGTGGTTCTTGAGAAGATTTTTAAAGATTTTTCCTATATATTTCAATGTAAAACTTGGGATTCCCCCTATTGTGGCCCCGCCCTATCCCCTGGGTCATGATTTGAACAATTTAGAGTGTACACTACTTGACGATGCTTCCACATAAGTTTCAGCTTTTCTGGCCCAGTGGTTCTTGAGAAGAAGATTTTTAAAGATTTTTCCTATATATTTCAATGTAAAACTTGGATTTCCTATTGTGGCCCCGCCCTACCCCCGGGGGTCATGATTTGAACAATTTAGAATCTACACTACCCCAGGATGCTTCCACATAAGTTTCAGCTTTTCTGGTCCAGTGGTTCTTGAGGAGAAGATTTTTAAAGATTTTTCCTATGTATTTCAATGTAAAACTTGTATTTCCTATTGTGGCCCCGCCCTACCCCCGGGGGTCATGATTTTTACAATTTAGAATCTACACTATCCCAGGATGCTTCCACATAAGTTTCAGCTTTTCTGGCCCAGTGGTTCTTGAGAAGATTTTTAAAGATTTTTCCTATATATTTCTATGTAAAACATTGATTCCACATT
The DNA here is from genome assembly GCF_033153115.1 of Saccostrea echinata. Lineage (NCBI taxonomy): Eukaryota > Metazoa > Mollusca > Bivalvia > Ostreida > Ostreidae > Saccostrea > Saccostrea echinata. Next base: position 6,053,340 of record NW_026889757.1, on the reverse strand, counting down.
GTGGCCCCGCCCTACCCCTGGGGGTCATGATTTGAACAATTAAGAATCTACACTACCCCAGAATGCTTCCATATAAGTTTCAGCTTTACTGGCCCTGTGGTTCTTGAGAAGGAGATTTTTTTAATGACCCCACCCTATTTTTGTCTTCTCTTGATTATCTCCCCTTGTGAGGGGACTTGGCCCTTCATTTTAACAATTTAAATTCCCCTTCGGCCAAGGATGCTTTGTACCAAGTTTGGTCAAAATTGGCCCAGTGGTTCTTGAGAAGAAGTCAAAAATGTGAAAAGTTTACAGACGGACGGACAGACAGACGGACGGACGGACGACGGACAAAATGTGATCAGAAAAGCTCACTTGAGCCTTCGGCTCAGGTGAGCTAAAAATAGTGACTGCGCAGATTATGCGCGCAAGGTTCACTGTTATATGTATTTGTATAAAACATTCTGTATAATATAATAAATATTGCATGTAGCTGAGCTTAACATTGAAAGTTTTCACCCCAAGAAAACCTTTGTCAACCAAGGCGCAGACTCGGTTGACAATAGTTTTCTTGGGGTGAAAATTTTCAATGTTACACTCAACTACATGCAATAAGTATATAATACTAACTGTAACACTAGTAGCTCACTTGCTTTGAGGTCTGTCTATATATTTAATGCATATTCTGAATTAAAATGTCTTCTCTTGGTGTTTAAGATTACTCCTAGTGAGATAAAGAGAGGACATTTAAGGCTCTTCGATTTGATGAAAAAATTGTTTGTACTTCAACGTATTGACCTCAAGTGAATTAAAAAAAAATTGTACAGGTACATAATATTGAAAATTTTGCTCATTATAAAAATAAAAAGATCTTCTTTAGAGACAAATAACAGCATTGTATATTAATATGGATCGAATTCTTTTACTAGATCATAGAACACTGCCATTCTCGCTTGAATTAACTCTTTCCTTCGATTTATCTCCACCTAGATCAACACTGACAGTACGTTTGTTAAATACGATTGGGCTGTTCCGGTACTTATTTGTAAACTGAGCATCGTTCTCACTGACAGTTCTGTCTCTTCCTTGGTATTTTCTCTCAAGTAAAATTTTGGCCACATTGTCACTGCTGATATCTAAAGCTCTCCTAAACGACTGATGACTGTATATTGAATCAGAATCTGCACGTGCAATGTTCATAGGGTCAACTATCAAGGACAGCGACCCGGAAATGAAGGCCGATCCCGAAAGAAGTCTTGCACTGTTAAGACTTACTAAAGACACGGCTGTCAAAAATTCATTTTCACTCCTCCAAAGTGACGATATCAGTACTAAAAGAGCTGCTAGTAAAAACAGTCCTCCTGTAAAAATCACTGATAAATAAATGTTAGGAAAATACTAAAAAATTTCCCAGAAATATAAATAAAAAGTGCGAATATTGAAAAATGTACACTAGAACAAATAACCAGAAATTCGTATGAACAAAATTAGGAATACTTTTTGTTTATGAGGGTACACTGACAACTTACCTGTCTGGTAAAATGCAAAGGAATAGTCGCTCATGGCATCCACCAACAATCCTAGGTAGAAAGTGGCATTGAAACATGTATGTCTGTATGTTATTCACCTCTTTCTAATTTCAAAAATATTCAAGAAAAAATGAATTATATCACGATTAACCCATGTATGCAAAATTTTTTTTAATAATTGAATGAAAATGTTTAATTAAAGACAAATACCTGTAAATGGAGGCCCAATAATAGATCCAACACCGCCAGAGAAATACGTAAACCCTACCGCCAGTGGCAACTGTTGTAAACCAACCAACTCCAAACATAAAGGGTTGATTAAAACAACAAGACCCCCACTATAGATTCCATAAAATAAAGAAAATATACACTGACCACTAAAAAGATTAGCATACAACGGAAACGTCAGAGTCAGAATACCAATGATACCTAAAAACCCGAAATCTAACAACAATGGATCGATGCCATTTGGTCCTAATGTTAACCCAGCTAGAAAACGATTCACGGTGCTTCCAATGCCCACCATTGTCCATAAGAAGGCCGCCTCTTGCTTTGTTGCCCCCTTTGAGTACGCATAATTACTGAGATTAACACTGATAATGGAATAAGCAGCATTCCATAAAAACGCACTCAGAACTATCAAAATGAATGTCTTATTATGAAGAAGTTCACAATTTAATTTACACTTGCTACTCGGTTGTGTTTCTTCATGTTTTGTTAACCTAGCACGACGTATATCAATTTTATGTTTCTTTTCCAGCTGAGCTGGTTTCATTAGCGAGCCGAGAAACACACACTGTAATCCAATACCCCCTAGGATTAGAAATGCTCCTTGGAGACCAAAAGTATCCAAAAGAAATTGTGTTAAGGGCCCACTAACAAACATCCCAAATCCAGCTCCCATCACGGCGAATCCAACAGCCATCCCGCGGTATTTTTCAAATGCATATCCTATCACTATTACTGGTGCTAAAACGATGAAGCTCATACCAGACCCTAGAGAACAAACAATGAATATCTGCATTATGTAAAAATCGTAAAATTTCTGATCTTCCGCCTCTAAGCTGCCCAACAATATGAGTTCAATAACATGCTCCATCATGAATTTATATTTTCTTTTTATACTTTTCTAACGTAATATTAATTTTCTAATCTCTTCAGATTCATAAGTTCTTCTCATGAACTGGAAAACGGTACATATACAATGTAACAGAAAAGTTTCTCTAAAGAAAAGTAAAACTATAACAATTAAAAGTTTATTCTATTTAAAATCAATTACTAGTATATGTTTATATTAAGCAATCGTCTGAATAATGTCATGCAAATTTTTTTTTCTAGCTATATCATTTACTTTCAATCTGGGGGCAACATAAATGTCTCGGTCGCTTTGAAGTTATCTGTGCCTTTGGCTCTATAGGTTACCTGAGGACCAGGAATTCAAGGTTTTATGTAGTACAGGTCACTCAAACTCTTAACATATCCGCAATGTCACTGTCAATGGCAATAAAACTAGGGGAGATTACAAATAGAGTGTGTTACGAAATAATAATTCACCTTGCTAAATACCGGTACTTTTCTCTAGGACGTCATATATTCTATATTATTGTTTAATACAAAACAAAATTCACCTGCTATGACGCCATAAGTCACAATAAGAACAGAAAGTCTCTCCACGAAAAAACTAGAAGAGATGCCAATACAAACTAGGAGGCCTCCCAATATTGTACCGACTCGGCAACTCCATCTGTTAACAACAAAGCTTACAGCCGGGCCTGTAATCAAACAAATTAACGTCAAATATTATTTAAATGAAATTTTTTTACAAAAAGGAAGAAATGAAGTAAAATTTAAAAAAAAGAAAGAAGAAGAAGCAAATGCTTTATAATTTCAACTACAGGCATGTATTATTATGCTCATCCTCCATGGCACCTGATCCCACCTCTGATGTTTTTTCAGATGTCCGTGTTTGCTCTCCTCCTGATTTGTATTGTTTAAATGGACTTCTGAGCTTGAATACTGTTCGTTATCTCCATATATTTCATTAAAAGAATTTAAACAACCTCAATGAAAAAAGCGTTCTGTGTAATATATATTTAAAACTGATTGACTTGATTGGTCGTAAAATCAAAAACATCGAAAGAATGAAATAGACTACGTACCCATAAGTGATAATAAGCTTAAGAACACAGATCCTATCAAAGAAGTGAAAGCTGCATCCTTTTGAAATTTCTCCAGTAAACCAACATGTATTACACCGGTACCATATGTAAGAATTGCTGCAACAAACATGCTAAAGAAGGAAGCCGCGAGTACCACAAAAGCCCATCCACGATCGACATCAGACGAAAAGATCTTCTCGTGATTTATGAAGGAATCTCTGTTGGTTTTCTCTTCATGTTTACTTTTGATCAAAGTAGAATCTGGATATTCTTTATCGGCCATTTTAATTTCCATTGATTTGTTGTCGGTGGAGATTTCTTTTTATCTTATATTTACCTTATCTTTCAAGTCCTGTTTATTACTTCGAGTCTAAGTATTCACAAATAATTTTGTTAATAATCAACGTGCATTCAACTGAACGAGGCATACTGCTGCTGTTTCTTCACACAATATGATTTTGTATATTTTTTATACTGACTAATAAAGCAACGACCTTTCCTCAGTAGCTGTTCAGCTAAATAATTGTTGATACAACTCCCTTTACAAGGTCGTTTGCTCCACTTCAATTAGGACCCTCTGAGTGCAGATAATGATCCATTCATCACATCAGCATTTTTTTTAAAAAGTTTGTTCTGTGCGATATGCAAGAATGCAAACAAAAATTGGCAGGTTAACCTATGTGCGTTATCAACGTTCTGTCATCGTAAATATGTAAATGATGAAATAGCATATTTATATTTCATACCATATAAGGCTACTTACAACAAAAACTTAATTCTAGAAAACATGTCTGAAACTCAACTGTACGAAAAAAGTATCTGTAAGCATAAATTCGAATCGTTACTTACGGTATTTAAACAAAGAGTCCAGAAAGTAGTGCGACACCATAAAAGGTTACAAGTTCGACAACGATGACAATGGCAGTAGACAACGGATATTTTATATCAATATATATACCTAGGCCTGTATGTACATTGAATTAGACTAATGCAATAATCCTTTGAACGCACAATGTTTGTTTTATTTTCTTCTGCACGTGGTCAGTGCCTGTAAGAAGCTTCGGGGTTTAATGCTCACGTGTAAACTGTTCAGAAATGACACAACATACGTGTTTAAAATTGAGTCAGATGTCAGTCGATTCGATAACAAAACAAAACCTTGAACATGAATATGGTCATGAGCTGTGAAGAATTAGACATATTAAAATCTCTTGGTAGATTCTTACAAAAGGCATTGTCATAATTTAAATTTCAGGCATTTGAACTGTTTCATGATGAATTGTATCAAAGTGTATACATACAATTGCGTGTGAGGGTAAATATTTGTATGTGTATGTATTTATAAACATATTTTAATTTTGCTCAGAACTTATATATATATATATATATATATATATATATATATATATATATATATATATAAAATCTGGTTTATTCCCTCCTTTTATGTCTGTTTTCCTCACAATCATGTAACTCTTTCCTACGTGTATATATATTGCATTAAAGGTATATGACCTTATTTGAATATTTACAATGTACTTTCTTATTGCCACTTCGGGGCCCTTCATTGATAAATTAACTAATTGAATTATGCATCAAGGGAAAAAAATCCATTGATGGTTAATCATTAATACTGTGGTCATTTTTCTCTGATTATGGTAACGAATGCAGGGATATTACAGTTTGTTTTATCTATTTATATTTGGTACAAAAAGGCATTACAGTGTTTTGAAGTCAATCTTAATGGTAAATGTGAGCATAAAATATTGCAAAATTTTAAGATTGACTGGCGTTTCGAAGATTAACTGTTAGAATTTTAAATCGTACATGCATATTTTCGTCTCTTTGGTCTGTGCACACAGGTCTACACCCTACTCTATTTAAATTGTTTTTTGGAGTATATCGTCTGTCAGCTTGTTATCATGCCATTAAGTTGTAGGTGTTTACATGTTTTTGCTAAAGGATATACTTGAAGGCGCTGCTAGGTGACAAGAAGTGGAGTCAAATCGATATTGACCCTACATACGTGCGTGTTCCGTACAAACAGCAATACATGCTTCATACCCCTGTCCTTTTTCTTTGTTGATTTACTCGAATTCTTTTAAGTTTTAATTCGTTTAGTTGGTGACTATAAACAGAGAGTATAAATTGAAACTTTCAGAATTTAGATTTAACTCCCCAAAAAGCGAAAATCTTACATTTTGATTAAAAAAAATACATATATAAGAGACTTCCCTGAAAAATAATAAAATAGCAATGCTAAAGAAAGATGTTCATTTGCCCTCATTTTCAACCGATATTGATTTCAAAGTATCAGCCTCCCCCCCCCCCCCCACCTTTAGATGTGTTTACTTGAAAACTAAATAAAGGCAATCATACTGCTATCACTACCCTGCATTTTTCAATTATAGATAATTTCTATTCTCCTTAGGTGCACATCAGTCAAACAGGAGACATATGAGGGGAAGAAGTTCAAAAAAAAATTGTTTGTTTAAACATGCAGGTAAATGGGTGTAAATTTCCTCCACTCTTCGAAGGTAGAAATTTCCAATATATATTCCTTCAATAAAAATTATATAAGAGAAAGATTATAAAGGATAGGCACACTTGTCAAGTTAAGTAATAGACTTTCTTTATTCCTTTTAAAATTCCTTTTGGCCATGCAAAGCAAACGGACAGTGATTGTGTTCGACATTTGTAGGGAAAACAATTATCGGGTTATACTAAATTTTCATAATTCAAAAAAAAAAAGATGAAAAGTTTACATGTAATGCCTTTCTCATCAGTAAATCATTAAAGATATCTCTTGTAAACCGTCTCCTTTTATGGCTAATTTCATTACACACCAAACAGCCTTGTGCTACAAGACCCTATGGGTCCATTACGATCAAAATAATATTTTTGAAATGTTCCTTCATGTAGTCACTCAAGGTCACCGATTCACTGTCCCCACGTCTGATTCCATTTTATGAATTTATTAAAATGTGTGGTTTACCAGTTACTAGTTACAGAAATGACTGTTTAATGCATTACTAAGGTAGTTATTTTTACACAATATTGAAATAAGTTTAAAATGTAAGATATATCTTTCTGTATTGTGACATTGAATTATAAATCACCTCAGCTGCCCGATTCATCAATATGTAGCAGTCTAATTTCCTGAATCTGTAAGCCTTCCTGTGATTGGTCCATACTCTGACCCGGACGTGTCAGCCATTTTCTTTTTGACTTTGGTGTGAAATTCTCCAGTATTAGTGTAGATGCTCTATCTGCGATTTGGGGATTTCTAACTGCATGCAGTGAATGTGTATCCATGAAGAGACTTTCCATGCTCGGATTACAATTAGATGTTTTTGCAACACTTTCGGAGCTTTTCTTTAATTTCTGTCTATTTTCAGCATCAACAATAACGGTGAAGGAGCCAGAGAAATAGGCTGATCCGGAAAGAAAACGGCTTTCTTTGAAGTCCACAAAGGAGGCAGCTTTCTCCTCTGGCTTTATAGTGTTGTACCATAGAGATGCACACAGAGTAGAAAAAGCGCCTAAAAGGCACATTGCACCTGTTTACAAGAAAGACAATAATATCAAAAATTATTGCGTCATTTGTAGGTATTAAAACAGTTTGCATTTCTTGTGTTTTGCCCTTCAGAAAGGATATTTTTAATGATAAATATAATATTTGCAATATGATATCAGAAGCAGATTTAATAGGGTTGTGGTATGGAAAACACATAACACCCCTCCATGGAATCCCACATTAAATCTGACACAAATTTGAGCCATGAATAATCCCCTCTTTCTCCCCTTTTGCGAGTCCTTCTCCTCTCTTTAAAAAAAATCTGATGGGGTTCATTCCTGAGAATTCAAAAATATTTTAAAGTCAGCTTCAAAAATAAACTATGTGGAAGATATATTTATCTCTCTAGACAATAAATTAACGCTCCGTCGGGAACCTTGAAATTAATCAATGGAATTAAAAGGTTCAGGAGTCATATCCTTTCCACTCTAAATTCATCAATGATACAATTTTTTCCCAAATATGCAAAAAATAATTAATGTTTAAAATATATTAACTAAGTATCATATTGTATAAAGGAGCTGCTTGTATTCAAAAAAATATATGAGAAATTTTTCAGAATTTTAATGATACACGTTTTATTACCTGACAGAAAAAATACGCCTTTATATGTAATGCCATTCTCAATCAAGAGACCTGTGAGAAAATTAAAAAAAAATTATAATCAACTTGTTGGAATTGTTCGATGTACATTCTAAAATATTTCACGCTGATTTAAAAGAATCCAACTCTTTTATCCTTACCTGCAAATGGTCCTGCTAATATACAACCTATCCCCGCCCACGTAAAATATACCCCTACAGCTGTTGACAGTTGAGAGATACCAACTATCTCTAAACAGAGAGGGTTTATCAAGACAATTAATCCTCCGCTATATATACCAGAAATAAAAGCATAAATATTTTGCCCAATGTAATTTGTACAATAAAATGGGAAAGTGACAGTGGTAAGACCAAATATTCCAAGAAAACCAAAGTTGAGAAGTAGAGGGTCTATTCCACCTGGACCTAATATCAGTCCAGCTAGGAGTCTATTTAAAGTGCTCCCAAGTCCTAACATTGTAATCAACGAGGCAGCCTCCATTTCCGTGGCACCGTTCACAACTGAAAATCGGGGGAGGTAAAGGTACAAAATGGCGTAAGGTATATTCCACAGGAATGCAGAAATAAGAATACAGAGAAAAGATTTTTTCTTGAGAATATCACAACGAAAGTTACACATGCTACTTCTCTTTTCTGGTAAAGTCTTTCCTTTATTCTTGTACGACATTTCAATTTCGGTTGGCCTCATCAAAGCACCAAACACGACATTGTGACTTCCGAAGGCTCCCAGGATTAGCAATGCTCCTCTAAGTCCATATTGATCAATCAGGAACTGAATTAAAGGACCACCAGCCAACATTCCAAGACCTGCTCCTGCCACATTTAGACCAACAGCCAATCCACGATATTTCTCAAAGGAATATCCCACTACAATAACAGCAGTTATTGCACTAAATCCAAGCCCGCTGCCTACAAATAAAAATAAAACTGTGTTTTGACTTGCATTGGGTATTTCATATATCACTATCGAATATTACTACATACCGAAGATTAATATATCCGCTTACACAGCTAGATAATGCATTTGTATGTATTTTGAGATGAAACAAGATGTGTTTGTGAAACACTGATGCTCCGTATTGCAGCTCATGGCGAATGTTTAAGTTTCTCAAATGCAAGTCAAACTCCAAGGTAAAGGACAAGAGATAAAAAATGTTGGAAGGTCCTGTCACAAGGAATGCATCTGTGAAATATGGAAACCCTAGCACCAACCGTTCAAAAGTTATGACTAAGGTAAAAATTTTCAAAAGTAGGTCAAACTCCAAGACAAAGGATTAAAGATCAGAACTGTTGGTACCCAAGGGAAGGTCTTGTCACAAGGAATAACCTGTGAAACATCAAAGCTCTAGCACCCACCGTTCACAAGTTATGGTCAAAGATATTTTTTTCAAAAGTAGGTCAAACTCTAAGGTTAAAGGGGCATAATTGTTGGTAATCATTGAAAGGTCTTGTCACAATGAATACATCTATGAAGTATGAAAGCCCTAGCATCAACTGTTCAAGAATTATGGCCTAAAGTGAAACTTTTTTCAAAAGTGGGTCAAACTTCAAGGTCAAGGTCAAAGTGTCAAAATTTTTGGGACCCAAGGGAAGGTCTTGTCAAAAAATATATGTATGTATAATATGAAAGCCCTAGTTCCAAGCATTCAAACTCATGGCCAAGGTTAAAGTTTTTTAAATAGGGCCAAACTCCAAGGTCAAAAGGTCAAAAATATTTCTACCCAAGGAAAGGATTTATCACAAGAAATACTCATGTAAAGTATCAAAGCCATAGCTCCAACCAATCAAAAGTTATGGGCAAGGTCAAAGTTTTTGCGGACAAGCAAACAGACTAACAGACAAACAGACAGAGCAAAAGTTATATGCCCCCGAATCTTTGACTACGGGGACAAAAAAAATGTTGCTGTAAAGTTACAAATAGCTAAGAATAATCAGAGATATGACATGAATTACAAGTCACCTGCAACAATTCCAAAGGTGAATATTAATGTGATTAGATTTGGAGCAAATACGCTTAATGTCAGTCCCGAAAAAAGGCAAATTCCTGAAATGATGCCAGCCACTCTACAGCTCCACTTGTTGATAACAAAACTCACAATAGGCCCTGTTAATACAGTCCTATAAATTAAAAGTTATTCAAAGTGTAATTTAACATTTTTCAAAGCAAATCATACATGTACTTGTATCAATTGAATTAACCAGGTTTACCACTGCAGCTCTTCTCACTCTCTCTCTCTCTCTCTCTCTCTCTCTCTCTGTGTGTGTGTGTGTGTGTGTGTGTGTGTGTGTGGGTGTGGGTGTGTGTGTGTGTGAGGGTGTGTGTGTGTGTGTGTGTGCGAGTATTTGTGTCATGCTACATGTACCTAAAAGACTTAGAAGACTTGCAAATATTGATCCCACCAGAGCTGTAATTGTCAAGTTTCCTTTAAATTCACTCAGAAATGCGTTGTGCAACACACCAACACCGTAACTCAATACCGCTGTCACAAACTGGCTACCGAAGGCCGCCATCATAACCACCCATGCCCAGCCATTATCTATATTCCGCATCTGAAATTTATTTTCACATTAGTAAACGCAATTTATTGATATTGTTTGCAATTTTAAATTTATAAAATGTCGACTATCATTTAGCACCACATTTCTTTTAATTTTTTAGCAATGTTATGCAATTTTAATATCTCTCTCAAATATATCAATAAATGATTGAATATATATGTCCTATGTATATATATGTATATTAATATTGTATTTTAAATGAAATAAAAAGTTAGAAATACCTTTTAAAGTTTTAATTCCGGATACATCTTCAATTTTCAGGTAATATTAGCGTAGGTATTAATGTTTTATTCTGAAATGATAGAAAGTCTCTATCAAATAGTTTTATTTTGTAAAATATTTGTTTTGCATATTGCACTTTGGTTTTTATTTCTTATATTGATGTCTAAACTTCCCACAATTTTAAGTCCTTTAAAATAAATTACCACTAAAAAGCTAACATCATATTATGACAGGAGGCCCAAGGGCCTTAACGGTCACCCGAGTATAACGTAACAATGTAAAGGATCCATAGATAGAAATATAAAATAAAAATAGGCTGGTAAATGAAGCTATGTTGCCCAAAAGCAAAGAAGATGATCAGGGATCAGCAAAATAATAATTTGGTACTCTGTAACAATTCTTAGAGTTGATCTTTTTACTTAACTGTAGCTGCTCTCATTTGTCACTATCCCAATGCGGACTAAACAAAACAATAGTTCTTGAGCACTATTAGTGAACCCATCTTGTTCAATCTCACATTGGCCTCTCTTGGTCTTTGATGAATATTAAATATGCAAAGATAATATATTTTGTCCCATTTTTATTTATCTATTATTTACACGTCTACCTGACCATTAAAAACTATGAAAGTACTTTTGTATTAAATATTATTATAAAAAAGTTTTATTTCATTCTGTTATTTAATTGACCTTTCATTACATTATTTACTGTGATAAATTATCATAGGTGGATAGCTAAGGGGAATAACTTCTTTCAGTAGCATACAAATTAATAAATTGTCCAAGTGCAGAATTTCAAAACTCTGGTAAAAATACCCTTGCTAATTAAAACTTTATATACTCTGTTTGCCTCCTAGAAACACAGGATCAGAGAAGAAAATATGAAAAAAATAATGCACTTCTAAATTCAACATAACCCCAGGCTAACACCAAAGCCCCTGACCCAAGGACCAAGAAATTTAAAATTTTGAAGAAGGCACTCTTGCTTAATATAACCATGCACTTAATGTGTTTTTTAAATACCCAGGGGCAGAGAAGAGGATTTTTCAAAGATGTAGTTCAATTTCACTATACAATTAGAACCCCGCACTACATTTAACTCAAAAACCTCTGGCCCGGGAGTATTGAATTCAAACTTTTTGAAAAGGCATCCTTGCTCAACATAACTATCAGTGGTTTGTCTGCTAAATACCCAGGGACAGAAAAGAAGAAATTGAAAAAAAATAAATGCATTTTCACTATATATTTACCCCCTCCTCCGCCCGAACCCCTGACCCTGGGGCCACAAATTTCGCAATTTTGGAAGAGACACCTTTGATCATCATATCCATCCAATTAATTTGTCTGCTTAATACCCAGAGGCGAAGAACATTTTCAAAGAAATAATTCAATTTCATTATGTATTCAACAGACACCCCCTCCTTTCACCTGAACACCTGACTCCGGTGCCACAATTTCACAATTTTTGAATTGCTTATCATAACCATGTACTTAGTTTATCTGATAAATATCCAGGAGCAGAAAGACTTTTTTCAAAGAATTAATGCATTTCACAAAAACAATAGCAATAGGTCATCTGATGACTCAGGTGACCTAATAAACCAATAAAAAAAACCTTTCTGTGTAAAAACTAACAGTGATCGATATCGAAAAACCTACAAACAATACAAATCTGTGAACACGGACCCCTGGAAATTCCAGAGGTGGGATAGGTGCCTAGGAGAAGAAAGACTCCCACTCACCGGTCACAACTACCGTGAACCCTATGTATTGATCTGGTAGACAGAATAATCTTAAGTCAAATTTACTATAAAAACAAAGGCCTAAAGATTGGTTTGAAATGTATGCATTCCAAATGCAACCCAATTACAGCTTATATTTGCTAACAAGGTCATCCAAAGGACCATAGAATTTATGAAATGCTGACTTAAAACGAGGTTGTTGAAACCCTTTAACACCAACTTATTTGTCAGTAGTAAAAACCCAACTCAGAGCATGCTTTTGTGTATCGAATATGTTGGGACACATAAACACCATATTCAGGTAATAGCGGAATATTAATGCATAAATAAGGTAAGTTGACGATAGAAATACTAAAGTAATCTCGTTTGTCATACATTTTAGTTATTAGTTGGTTCTATAGTCAGTAAAACATCCAAATATGAAACAGATGTGCAGACTATTGTGTCTTTTATTTCGGGTTTACTGGGATATATCGAGTCGATATAAGAATGGATATAATTTATCTGAATGTCGAGTTGAAGGCCACGGCAAGTGATTAAAAAAATTAATCCAGAACTCTGCCATATTTCAAAATACCTAAGATTTCATATTTTTGTACATATTTTTAATAATTCTAAAACTAATTTAGATTCTTCAGCAAAATCTTTTTCCATAAGCCTATACTAGTATACAGACAGAATCAAAAGCTTTTCCAAGGTCAATAGATGCATATAATTTCTTCTTCAATGATTTGTGAATTTCTATGATCGAGTACTAGTATGATAAAAATATATAGAAATGTTTGTGGAAGCCAGCTTGATTTTTCGATATATAAGAAATTTTTTCTGCTTATTCTTTCATTTGAAAAAGAAGTAATCAGTTTACACATATTACTAATAAAGGTAATTGGTCTATAATTCTTTAGATCAGTATTATCACTCTTATATTTTTATTATAAGTATTATTTTACCAACGAACTATTGCAATGGGAATATGCCCAAAATATACGCTTTGCCCGACTCAAAAATTTTAATTGATAACAATACATAAAGATTTATATATTCGTTAAATATTCGGTCTTTGCCACAAGTTTTATTATTTTTAAGCATGAGTATACCTTGAGATACCTCTTTGTATGTAATAGGTTGGTTTATAACACGATTTAATTCTGTATTAAAGAATCCCGGAAGATCTTCCTCGGTTAATTTATAATCGCACTCACTATATGAATTACCATATTCTTTGTAATGATATATGGAGATAACGAACAATAATCAAGCTAAAAGTCCACTGAAACAATAAAAATTCTGAGCAAAGCAAACATGGACCTCTAAAAGGTGGGATCAGGTGCCTATAGGAGTAAGCATCCCCTAACGACCGGTCCCATCCACCGTGTGCTCATTGTCTTGATCGGGTAAACGGAAAAATCTGTAGACAATTCAGTGTTTGAATAATGGTCTACCAATTAGTCTGATAAACGTCGGTCAGCATTCGACTTTATGATAGATTGTAATTACTGATGAGGTCATAGAACTTGCGAAATGATGACTTTAAACGAGATTGTTGATATCCTTGTTTCATCAGCTTGTTTATCAATTGCTTGCCCCGTTTTAGAAATTATCCGTACTTGGAGCATGCTCTTGTATATCGAATCAATTGGTATATATAAATCCATATGCAGATAAGAAAGAAGGATACATTGCTACATAAATAAGGTAAGTTGACGAAAGAAAAGTTGGTGTCATCACGTTCATCATAAAGTTTTGTTGCTAGGTTACCATTATCGTCTTTTTCTAGTAAAATATCCAATAATGAAACATATGTGTAAGACTGTGGAATCTTTTACTTTAAAATCACTGGGATATAGCGAGTCGACATATGAATGGAAGTAACTATTATCAATTGATAATACGTCGTCGATATATCTAAATGTCGAGTTGAAAGCCGCATTGATTGTCTGCTTCATATGAATATAAATATAGGCCTGTTTATTACGGGGTGCAATAAGTACCCATGGGAATTCCGACAGATTGTTGGAGACCTTATCTCCAAAAACTGCATAGATATTGTCAATCAGAAACTAGAGCATCTTGTTAATATCTATTTCAGAGTACTTGTGTGTACTATCAGAATTTTTTTAACAAAATAATTTTGCAAATGAAAAATTTAAAAGATCCTGAGGCCATCTTTAAAAAAATGTTTGGTTGCCCTATCCCGATCGACTGGCTGATTAGGCCCGACTCAAAACTTTTTTTAAACATCCAGGAAGCAATTATTTTTATTCATTTTTGAAAATAGATTTTGAAAATTCAGTATTGAAAGTGAAAATTTCTGGGGGGAAATTTTTTTCTCACATACCCATCGACCCAATTTTTTCATCATGAGTCGGGAGAGGGCAAACAAACATTATTTTAAAGTTGGTCTAAATGTCAGCATTACATTTTCGTTTAACCTGATTGATATTGAGTCAGTTACAACATGTTATATATTCTATTTCCATTAAGTTTTAACCATTAGATTTGGTCACATTCGTGTTCAATAATAGATACATTTGAAGCATATAATATTTTGAGCGCATAAAAAATCCACCTGATTTACAAATTGATAATAAACATCTGTGTTTACTAAAGGTTGTATATAGTTTTCTAAACCAATGCATATAGAATCTGGATTGTCTTTTATTTCAGAAAGACATGTGATGTCATATTCTTAGTTAAAATCTGTGATTTCTTCGTTCTGTAGTTTTGAACTTAACCCACATACATTTAGGCGTAGCTGCTAGGTTAGCCGCTACAATGTTGAACGCAGCCCATTAGGTCAATACCTAGACTCGCAATGTCATTCCAGTTTCATCTACTGAAATTTCTTAACATATTGAATTTAAACCAAGATATGAACGTTTGATCACACACACACACACACCCTCACACACACACACACACACACACTGTATATATATATATATATATATATATATATATATATATATATATATATATATATATATATATATATATATATATATATATATATATATATATATATATATATATATATATATATATATAATCTAGAGTTTGATCATCATTTTAACGAGCTTTTTAAATTTTAAACTTTATGAAAAATATGCATATTAACATTTTCGATTTTATTTCATTACCCTATAGAATTTTTTTTTCGATATGTACATCGACACTTTTTTAAAATTTAAAATTAAATTATAGAATTATTGAATTCTACGGTGTTTAAAAGCTTCAAACTGTCGAATATTAAGAATAAATTATACATACTGAGCGGGTAATAGACATCTCACCTCCATAATGTAATTTTGGTTGTCCACTTATCTGCTCGCTGGTGTTATTTAGTGTTATGTAAACTGCGCACAACGAGAAGTTTCGAGGATCTATCGAAGACGACACGCGCTATCAGTCGTTGACTCTCTGATCCTTTCAACATAGTGTTTATTCGCTTTCTTTACGTGAAAGAGATAACCTTGTAAAGTTCGTTGTCGTCTTCATGCACATTTGAGATTGCCAGTTCTGAATTCGCTTAAGACTTAGGGATTGTAGTAAAACCTGCGAATGGACCTCCCCCAGCATCCCCCACCTCCTCATTTCAATTTGGGTTTTGAATAAATAATTGGTCTATCTCCGCTCCTTTATTTAAAGATTAGTATCTTATATATCTTTTACAATGATTTTTTTCACAACTGAACAATGAAAACATTCTTTAGAACCCTTTATGTAGTAAAGTAGAACTAGATTTCACTCTGTCCATGTCAGAGTCGGGAGTTTATTTTGTGTGAATTGATCATTAACAAGCATTATCTAATACTTTATAATTTATGAAAAAAAATCATATAAGATCTTTTCTTCAGTAATTTATTTTTCTAGATGTACATCGATACATTTTAGAATTTAAATGTTCTCTGAATGCCACAATTTGAAGTTTTTTAAAGAAACCAGTTTGTCTAAGCAGTGCTTTAGAATTATTTTTGTCTCTCGCTCGAGGTAACTGGCATGTTTTAAAAGTAAAACATTAACCAACTTACCTATTTCCCGCATCATTCTTCTGATTCTTTACCTTCGGTATTGCAGATTTAATGTGAGATCTTCAAGTTAATAAAATCGGGGATAAAGCTTATTTTTCTCGATTGTGAGGAAATGGTTTCCCAAGAAAAAATGTCATTGGTTTTAAAGTAAAACCAAACTGTAAATCTGAAACCCCTAGAAGGTAAAGCATGTCTTTCAATAAATCTGTAATCATAACATATATATCTGAACAGAAAATATACTTCGCTCGTATGAGTCACACGTTATCCTATGTGTAAAGTTAAAATTCTGCATTGTTGTTTAAAGGTGCTTGGACACAGATTTGAAGTTAATATTTTCTCAAATTTTCTGTATAATTTCATGACTTATATGTTGCTATAGCATTTCATACTAAAATATAATAAAAATCTTATTTAATCTCGAAGTTATTAAAACTTCGAATTTCTCGACGCGTTGGATTGACACATCCTTGCGCTTTCACATATTTTAATTTTATTCTTAATACTTAAGAAAAGTGGCAATTTTGTTATGTATTAAAGAAAAATATTAAAACTATTACCCAGAAAATTCAGAGTAGAAATGTTTGAAAGCAAAACCCACTCACAGTATTGTAAGTCCGTGCTCAGTGGTGTGTGTAGAGTTTAACAATTGAACACACTTGGTGAATCGTAAACATTAACAATAACAGAGCTCGTGCCCTGTTTACAAAAACAGTTTACGTTTCACGGGTGTGTTCAATTTGTTAAACTCTGTACACATCACGGAGCACGGACTGACAATACTGGTGAGTTGGTTCTGCTTTCGAACATTTCTACTCTGAATTTTGTGGATTATAGATGTAATATTTTTCATTAATACATAACAAAATCGCTCCTTTTCTTAAATATTAAGGATAAAGTTAAAATTTGTGTAAGTGCAAAGATGTGTTAATCAAACGCGTCCCGGAATTCGTAGTTCCAATAATTTCCAGATAAAATAAGTTTTTGATTATATTTTCGTGTGAAATGCTATTGCAATATATAAGTCGTGATATTATACAGAAAATTTGAGAAAATATTAAGTTCAAATCTGTGTCTAAGCACCTTTAACCTCTTCAAAACTTCTTCAAAAATATGTGTTTGTAATATTCCTCATGATTCAATATTCAGCATATGAGCAACTTCTAAATATATTGTTTACTCTCTGAGCCTTCATAGAAAGTTAATAAAATACTATATAGTAAATGGGACTAATTCTAATTTATATCCGTGTAGTTCTTTTATACCCTAGATTATAATCAATATTTAGGTAGCTTTTTTCACCCTCAAATTGTTTTCTCAAAGAACTGATCCCGACAAAAAATAAAAAGTATATTAGTCATTGACAAACATCTATTAACTACTAGTATATCCCAGAATTGGTCGAAATAATTAAACCCTTTTGATGTCTTTGTAATAAGAGCTATATTTTGTCTGAAGTAATTTGCAACATACACCATAATTATGAAAATAATGGGAACAAATAGTTAAGGAAATTAAAGTTAAGAAATAAAAGAATTAATACATTATTCAGAGTATCGAAAGTCCCTATAGATTATGGCGATGAGAGACTCATCCTACCAATTTGGGGAATTCTGATCGCAATGTTATGTACCCATTTTAAATCGGATAGGGTTTTAGATCAGCAACGTTCCTACTTAATTGTCACAGAAATGAGAAACGTACCAAGAAAACAACTTCACCAGGTAGGTTTAAGTTTATACCAATTGTGATTCAAAGGTGTTCTCAACCCTAGTCTAACATCCAACTTATACCCATAGCTCCCTTTCTAAGGAGGAAATTCTTCAAAATCATATGTCAGTTTTGAATATTTTTAATATTCCAACAACCAAAATGAATTTGAATTATCATATTTATGATGGATTCCGATACTTCTTAAAAATCCTTACAAAGATACACAGTGGGTTCCAGTAAATGTTCTACCAAGCCTCTTTCCGTTCTCCTCGCTAAAATATGAACAGGAGTGAAGGAGAAACATCAGGAGTACTATGCAACAATATTTTCGAGAAGTGGTGTAAATCAGATGTGGATACTTAAAAAAAACCAAGGAACTTTGAGAAAATTTGAAATCACAATTTTACCAATATCAATAACATAAAAACTTACGACATTTCAACTCTGTATACAACCATTCCCCACGATAAATTAAAGTCCAGGCTTTTTGACATCATTGACAGCTGCATTTTCAATAAAAATAGAACTCGTTAATTTACTTGCCCTGTCATTGGTAATTTGCAAAATTATTTTGTTGAAAAACAAGCAAATACAATCTATCATTAAGTCATATGCTGACATACGTTTTTCATACTAATTGTTAGGCCATTATTTACACACTGAATTGTCGACGGATTTTTTCGTTATTTCTCGATCATGACAAGGAGCACACGGCGGATGTGACCGGTTGGCAGGAAATGCTCACTCCTTTATGGCACCTGATCCCACCTCTTAAGTTTTTGGAGATTCGTGTTTGCTTTGCTTCCGATTTGTATATTGTTCTGATGGACTTTGAGCTTGAATACTGTTCGTTATCTCCATATTTCATTTAAGGTATTACACAATAGAAAACCAAATTATTCATCACATTAATTTTAACTTTATTTAATTTAATTAAAGACATGAGTTTAAACTTATTTCGCAGGTGTGTTTCACTAGTAATCTATTCATTAAATTGTTTATCAACTTCAACTTGAATAATAAACGATAAGATGTAGTAACTTGAATGAATATAATTTTATCATACTGAAATTATATATATAAAAAAACCCTTGCAATATTAATATTTTTTCTGAATATTATTCATATTTTTCTTAATATTATTTATAATCGTGAATACTATGTTTTACTTTTAATCATTTGCACCTGTAGATTAATGCTTGGTCAAATGAAGCAAAAATAAGAGTGTATTTTGCAAAACTCCAACATTGACAAATGAAAGACATATATTTTAATCATATTAATATTGGATGTAACCAAAAATAATAAACATTTACCTATTTGTCTGTGTGTTTGTCTTTTTTTTCTCGGGGTGGGATGGGGGTATTTCATGTCACATTTTGGAAGTATTCTTCCTATTCATTGGAAAATTTAAACCAATTGCTGACTGTTTTCAATAATTCAGACGTGAAAAAAGATTTGGATAGATTACACGATCAATATGTACTGGTCCCAGCTGACAAAGCAGGTAACAACCTTGTTTTTGTTTGTAAGGCTCATTATTTTATTATTTGTTTTGTTTGTTTGTATGTTGTTTAACGTCCCTCTCGAGAATTTTTCACTCATATGGAGACACCACCACTTGCCGGTGGAGAGCTGCAAATTTTGTCCTATACTCGGCACTTACGGTCATTGAGCAGTGAGGGATCTTTTTCGTGCCAGCACCTACTGCGACACGGGACGTCGGTTTATACGGTCTCATCCGAAGGACCGGTCTCCACGTCCCACAGTGGGATTCGAACCCGCGACGTAAGGATCAACTCCTTACTCCGCCACTCTAGAGCAGACGCTCTAACCACTGCGCCACGCGGGCGACATTATTTTATTGTATTTTAGAGGTGTTGGGATTTATTCTGCGAGTGGAAATGCAACCTATACCCATAGCCCTCTTTCTAAGGAGGAAATTCTTCAAAATCATATTTCAGTTTTAAATAATTTTAATATTCCCAACAATAAAATTGAATTTGACTTACCATTCTTATACTGGATTTCTAAACTACATAAAAATCCTTATAAACAAGGTACATGGCGGTTTCCAGGAAATGCCCTACCAGCCTCTTTCTTTACCCCTCACTAAAATATTAACAGCAGTGATAGAGAAACTTTAGGATATCACAAAATTTTACCAAAATCAATAACATAAATAAATGCGACTTTTCAGCACTTTATACAACCATTTCACATGGTTAATTAAAGTTCATGCTTTTTAACATCATGGACAGCTGCTTTTTTCAATAAAAATGGAACTCGTTAATTTACTTACTTTGTCATTGGCCATTTGCAAAATTATTTTGTTAAAAAACTTTCTGATTGTACACACAAGTACTGTTTATGATGTTAAAAAGATGATTGAGTTTCTGCTTGACAATATCTACTTTTATGTAGTTTTTGGAGATCAAGTCTTCCAACAATCTGTAGGAATTCCCATGGGTACCAATTGCATCCCTTTATTAGCAGACCTATTTTTATATTAATTTACATGAAGCAGAATTTATTAAAAAAAAACTTCTACATGAGAAGAAAAAAACACTTGCTGTGACCTTTACTTTGACATTAAGATATATCGACGATGTACTATCAATTAGCGATAGTCACTTCCATTCATATGTGGACTCGATATATTCCAGCGAACTTGAAATAAAAGATACCGCAGAGTCTGACACATCTGTTTGGATACTTTACGAGAAAAAAACGATAATGGTAACCTAACAACAAACCTTTATGATAAAAGAGATTTCTTCAAATTTTCTATCGTCAAATTCCCTTATAGCAGTATATACCCTTATCACCTGCATGTGGAGTTTATGTCGTCCAGTTAATTCAATACATGCTCTACGCACGAACAATTTATCGAACAAAGCAAACTATTAACAAACAAGTTGATGAAAGAAGGATATCAACAGTCTTGTTTGAAGTCAACATTTTTCAAGTTCTATAGTTGATACAATGACCTTGTCAGCAAATAAAATCTATCATTAAGTTATATGCTGACTGACGTTTTTCATACTTATTGTTAGGCCATTATTTACAGTCTGACTTGTCTACGGTTTTTCCCGTTTGGCCGATCATGACAATGAGCACTGTTCTTTATCTCCATATTTCATTCAAAGCCTTCAACATGAAAAGAAGTATCTTGCTGTGGTCTTCAAATTCAACATTAAGATAAATCGATGACTTTTATTAATTCACACAATTCACTTTCATTCATGCGTTAGGGTTCATATACCCTCTTCTCACTCAAACAAAATTCAGCTTTAACTTTCACGACTTTTCTAAAGAAATATATTTTGTAAGTAAAATACAAACAATTCTATCGATATCATAGCTTGCGGGGCAAAATTAAACAAAAACGACATTTCAAATTGACAAATCTATAAAGAATAATGGGCATTTATGTAATTAAGAGTTACATGTATCTCTCTTATCAGAGTATTAATGAACCTTAATTCGATATATCCCACTGAAATAAAGGACACCACATTTTGAAACATCTGTTTCATATTTGTGGTGTTTTACTACAGAAAGACTTTATGATAAACGTGATGACCTCAACTTTTCTGTTATATCGTCAACTTCTCTAATTTATCTAGCTATATACCAGTATCACCTTTATATAGAGATTATGTCTCCAAAATGACTCAATACGCAAGATCATGTTTTTTTCGATGAAATTTGGAGATAACGAAAAATATTCAAGCTCACTCAATTAAAACAATACAAATGGAGAGCAGAGCAAACAAGGACCTCCAAAAATATCAGAGGTGGGATCAGGTGCCATGGAGGAGTGAGCATCCCCTGCCGACCGGTCACACCCGCCGTGTGCTCATTGTCATGATCGACAATTCAGCGTGTAAATAATGGCCTAACAATTCTAAAGTCAACATTTGGCAAATGATATGGTCTATATAATGACCTTGATTGCAAATACAGTCTGTCGTTAGGTCGAATGTTGACTGACGTCTTTTATACAAATTGTTAGTCCAATTTTTTTTTACACTGAATTGTCTACGGATTTTCCCCTTTACACGATCGTGACAAAGAGCACACGGCGGGTGTGACAAGTCCACAGGGGATGCTTACTCCTCATGGCAGCTGATCCCACCTCTGAGGTGCGTGTTGGTTCTGCACAACTTGTATTGTTCAATTGGACTTTTGAACATGGTTACTGTTCGTTATCTTCACATTTCATTCATGAAATCTAATAAATTTGATCATTTTCGTGGACTTCTAATGATAACTGCCTCACTTCTTTCTTTAACATCATGACGCTTCCTCTGTGACTCAAACCTTTTTGGGTTAGTGATCTGTTCTGGAACCGCTTGCCTAGGGGTTAATGAAGAGAAGAAATCCGGCTGCTATCACACACCATCTTCTAAATGAAGTGTTTATCAAATGCTACAGAGTGGAGCTGGAAAGAGTAACACAGAGATTAAGATAATATAGATCAATTACTTATAAATTTTACACTATTGCTCATCTGCAATTATGCACACAGGTCTCTACATTCGTATTCTTATTTAGAAAGGCATTTATCACTTATATAAGATAGTATGAACTACTCCTGCAACCCCAGTGACAAGCGCACCTGTTGCAAAGGAGATTTTGAATTGCTTAATCAGCTCTGTCATGATTATCCCATATGTATTAGCTATTCCTCCCATAATGAATGACGAAGTATAAAAGCCTGTATTAGACAGTACATTACAATCAGAGCGGCATATCTAATGTATAAAAAAACTTATCGATTTCTTGTTGCTTTTGATTTTGATCTGAAACTTTCTCTTAAAAGTAATGCGAGACAACCAGAGCAAATATAAATCGTAAATGGCAACAAAAACCAATTAAATATACCTGTACTTGTAAGATTGGAAATGGCTATTCTCATTATAGGAAACCAAAGATTTCAGTCACTATTATTAAGTCATACAGTCTGTGCAAAATAATGCCCATTTCTAAACCAAAGTTTCAGTCTACTTACTAAACACTAAGTGCATACAATTTTACCATCATGATATAGAGCTCAAACAGATTTGTTTTTTTACGAACCTATGACAAAGAAGACCCAGCCGTGATCAACGGAGAGCCTAGGCATGATCAACGGAGAGCCCAAGCATGATTCAGATTCTTTTATGTTAATCAGCCAACAATGACACGGTGTCTAATCTATATTATATAGAAAACTCAAAGATAGTGGAATTGAAACTATGATTTCAAGGGGCATGGACACAGATTTGAAGTTTATTATCTTCAAAATTTCCGGTAGAATTTCATGCCTTTCAAATATATTCTTAATATTCAAGGAAAGTTGGAAATCTTAGATGTATTAATAAAGGTTATCAAAAATATAATCAAAAAAAGGAAAGGAAAGGAAAGAAAGAAAACGAATATAAATCCAACACACCAGGTCATAGGATACCTATAATCCACAGAAAATGGTAATTTGATCATATCTTCTTGATTTTTTTTCATTTTTAGGCTGAAATCAATAGTTACCTTTTAAATTAGAGAAAATTTATATTCATTTGGGGATTTAATTTTTTCATGTTTTTGCATTAAATTCCAATAAAGATATTTAAGCATAGATCTTTTGAGAATGAAATATTAAGGCTGGTTTGATAGGGAAATTCTCAGATAAATACGTGTTTTAGGAATAACTAAGAATGTACAAATTGTTGCACAGATTTTTATAACTTTTTGTGTAAGCTATGTTCTTAATAAATTAATTTCTTCACCGGGAAATGAACTTGGTTGGTAACGTGATCAGTCTTTCTCAGTACATTTCCCAGTGCTTATTTAACAATGAAAGAAAAAAAGAAGGGGGATTGAATATTATAACTGTTCGTCGCTAAATTTTTTCGACACCTTTTTTCGAGATTATTATTATTATTATTACTACTATTGTATTCATAAGCAAAACAAAATTTTCACGAATTTGCGTTACCGATCTAGTTAACCTTTAATAGTAGAATTATGCGCGAGAATGAATTTTTCGCGAGCAGACGGTCTTGCTTCATTACGCAAAAATAAAGTTCTCGCTGATAAAAAAAAATGATTTATAGTATTCTCGACACACTGAAATATTATTTTTTAAGAAGTTTTTTAAAAGTTTTTTCAGCTTAATATACAAAAAAATCAGATGAGTTCCAAAACATTTAGATATGGTGAGCAATAAAAGCTGCCGATCTGAGGTCAGAAATATGTAAATTTAAAAAAGAAAATGACAGGCCACATAATTAAGAACACTCATAAAAATGCAGGATTTTAAAATAAGTTTCTGTCACTCACCATCTGTCTTTTGATACTGTCTAAATTCCTAGTAAAAATCTCAATGATATTTGGAGAGGCAAAAGAGTTATGTCCAAAAATGATGCTCAAAGTGTCAGGAGTGCAATACCTTTTTGTGTCATTTTAAAAATTTTCCTATTCTTCTTAGACCTGATAAATAATTCATAATGGTTCATTTTCGAAATAAAGACCTTTCTGAAATTCAAAATATTGAACTTTGAGCTTAAGACTGTAATTTTTTGTTTGTTTGTTGTTTAATGTCCCAAGAATTTTTCACTCATATGGAGATGCCACCACTTGCCGGTGGAGGGCTACAAATATTGACCTATACTCGGCACTCGGGGCCATTGAGCAGAGAGGGATCTTTTTCATGCCAGCACCTACTGCGACACGGGACCTCGGTTTATACGGTCTCATCCGTCCGAAGGACCGGTCTCCACGTCCCCGGTGGGATTCGAACCCTCGACGTAAGGATCAACTCCTTACTCCGCGACTCTAGAGCAGACGGTCTAATCAATGCGCCACGCGGGCGACTTAGACTGAAGTAACTTTGCTTTAACCAAGTTATGGTCACAGCTGGTGCTGAAAAATGTTATGACATGTCAGGAGTACAACAGAAAAAATGATTTTCTGCCAAAAACATTGATTTTAAAGAACTGAATGACCATTGAGTCCAAAAAAGAATTTTCAAAGTTAAAACAATGACTGATATACCATTTAAAAGTAGGGATGAAAATTTCTAACCGGTTAACCTATTACTCGGCCGGAACGATGGCAATCGGTAAGAAAAACTATAATCGGTTAGTCCAAAAAAAAAACCCCTTTAATATATGTAAAAATTAAGAAATCTTCGTAAAATTCATTTAATTTTTTCTTGTCTATTCAAATAAAAATATATATATGCATGTAGTTTTCTGATCAAGAATAAAGACAAATAGAACGTTTTGACCTCTAACATCTTTTTTTAATACAATAGAACTACCTGGAAAAAAGTCAAGAAAACCGGTTAATCGGTCGGAACGTTTTGTGGTTAATTGATTAGCAATTCTGTATTCGATTGCCATCCCTATTTAAAAGTTTAAACGTTTTATGAATAACAAGCATCAATTATGAGAGTTAAGTTTCTGTACACATTCTCCTATACGTCAAGAATGCAACAATTGATGGTCTGTTCCATAAAATTGTAAAAACGTTCAACAGTATATAATTTTTGGTTTCTTTTCCAGAATAAAAGACTCAAATAACTGTTTTACTGTATAAATCTATCAATTACAGGACCTGTCTGTGTTTCAGAACCATAATTCTACTGTCATAGGAGTGCAACACCTTATTTTGAATATCCAAGATTAAAGTTGAAATTATATTAATTATTATAATTTGATCATATATTTGGGTGTATTAAAAAATAATGACCACCAAATTGATTTTTCATGAAAGAAAATTCAACTACCCATAACAATTTTTTTTTTACTATATCATCTTATTGTACATGCATTCTAGTTAAAATTCCTGAAGTTGCAATAGAATAGACAATTGGATAAAAAAAAGTTTCAGAATTTTTATTTGTATACTATTTCAAAAAAGAAAATGTCACTACATCCTTAAAGACTTTCTAAAATACAAAATCAAAAGAAATTATAGCTTTTTATGATTCAAAATGGTATCAGGGATACAAATGATTAGATCTAAACCTTGACCGAGTTTCTTCTCTTGTATATGTGAAAAAATGGCTTTTTGATTGTAATTTTACATTATTTTTTTTCAATTCTGGTTTGAAAAGTTTTAATATGAAGGAAATATGAAACAAAATTCCCCCCAAATCACTTTTTGTCCATTCAAGTCAATTCTCTAAATCTAAGCCAAAAAGGAATTTTGATATACAAGTTTTCTTACAAAAAATACTAGATTTTGAAGTGACCCTATTTTATATTATTGCGTTGCTCTCTTGACATCTGATATGTATTTTATTTAACATTTTTTTAAATATTATAACACACAATAACCCATTCTTAGTTTGTAAATCAGTTCGTCGTTTTGATATTTTTTATCATTTTTGTCAAGATTTTTATATTTTCAAGACTTCAAAACATAATTATTTGCAATGTGTAATATATATATATATATATATATATATATATATATATATATATATATATATATATATATATATATATATATATATATATATATATATATATATATATATATCTGTGTTTGTGTGTGAGAGAGGGTGTGGGTGTGTGTGTATTGTATTTACAAATATATGTTAAGAGGTGAAAACTATTTTCTGAATTGACTGTAAAATGTCTGAAATTAGTAGTCAAAATGTTTTGAACATCAAATAGTATCAAACATTTTTTTCAATTTAATTTTTAGTAACGATAGATGAAGATCATTGATAATTATAGTACAGTTTTGTTGCACTCCTGACTGCAGTAAAATTAAAAATTAAAACCATAGAACACAAAAATTCATAAAATGTTGGTAACATCAAGTGGTAACAATATTGTCCAATACTTCATAATCAAAACACATGAAAGTATTTAAACTTGGCTTTATATACTGAATTATTCCCTATGTATGTCAAAAACTAGCTAAAATATATATTTAGAAGATAAATATATTTCATAGTATATTTTTCTTCGCAGGACAAACACTGTAAGCAACTGAGGTCAACCAGACACATTCTACTCATCAATTATTTCTTTATATTTATTCATATTTGATCAGCACTAATTCTAACATATTTGTTGCACTCCTGACCAAGAGCATGGGAGTCTTAAAGTAGAGTTGTGAAGCGAAAATTACATCAGAACTTGTTCTGTTGTTTCAGTCAGAGATGGAATTACGTGAATTTTATAACAATTTTTCAGTGTGTTTATTTTTTACATTCATAAAAAAAAAAAATCAGAGAAAAGATAAAACCACATCTGAATTGATAAAATTGAAAAGGAGAAGGATTTTAATTTTGAAAAACTGTCAATAATTTTGTACTAAATTATTCAAATAGATCATTATTAATTAAAGAATATTTCTTGACATGAATACAAGTGTTTTCATCATATTACTTGAATCGTTAAAAAAAAATGTGTTGCACTCCTGACCACAGAAATATAGATCTGAAGCACAGACCCTGTAGTTGATAAATCTATTTGGTAAAAATGTTTTTTGTGTCTTTATTTTCCAAAATAAATACCAGAGCATCATATACTGATAAAAGTTTGTTTTTTTTTTCATGCTGGGGAGCAAAATATCAAATGTTGCACTCCTGGTATTCTTGAGTATGCACAGATACTTGACTCTCCTTAATGCTGCTTGTGATTTATATAACATTTTTTAAGTTTTATATTGTACATCAGTTATTGTTTTACACCTCGATAATTCTTTTTTGACCTAATTGTCTTTCAGATTTTTAAAATCGATGTTTTATTGGCAACACTACATTTTTTTTTGTTGCATTCCTGACATGGTATAGCATTTTTTTAACATAAGCCATGGCCACAATTTGGTCAAACAAAAGTTGCTACAGTCTACATCTAAAGCTCAATGCTTTGAATATTATCAGGAAAGTCTTTATTTCTTACATAAACCAATATTATTTATTTCACACATCTTCAAAAAATATTGAATTTTCAAAATGTCACAAAAAGGTGTTGCACTCCTGACATTTTTAGCATCATTTTTGGGCATAGTTTTTTTGTGAATCGAGATATCAATGAGATATTTGGTAGGTATTTAGACACCATCTAAAGACATATGCTGAGACATAGAAATCTATTCCTATTGCCTGTACTTTTAGTGCATGTTGATAAATTTGTGTTTGGTCATTTTTTTAATTCGCCCATTTCATTATTAAACACTAAATCAATGCCAGTGTTATTACCGGTATTAGAATCTGTCTCCTTTTCAATTTTATCAATCCAGATGTGTTTATTATTTTTTCTTTTTTTTCTTTTAAATTTAGAAGCAGAACACAGAAAAATTGATATAAATTTAGGTTAATTCCACAACAGCTTTATTTTGATATACAGAACTGAACATCATTTTCTGATGTAATTTAATGTAATTTATGCTTCGAAGCTTTTCAGTTTTCTTTAAACTCTTATATATCCATGATCAGGAGTGCAACAAAAAATGTTAGAGTTATCAATTATGCATTAATGCAAACAAAAATCGATATTTAAAGTTGAACTCATGTGCAACCAGTGTTCCTTCCGTGAAGTAAGATGCTCGGTATTTTTTCCTTTCTCAAAACTTTTTAAAGGTGTTTTATGACATTAATATTAAATAATTTTTAATTCTAAATCGTACTTTAGTCTGGAGTGCAACAAAATTGTTTATATATTATCTGCATGGCCTTCATATTGGTTAACATTAAAATTAATTTCAGGGAATACCTATAACTAGTGTAGTTGCTATCAATATATCTATTCCCATCTAGCCAAAATTTTGAATTTTATTATTCCCATCTAGCCAAAATTGGGATTTACACACCAGGGTGGTCTCCCGTGTACAGTCTGTTTTAGGCTTATTACCTGTAATTCTTACCTGTGTTGTACAAGTTCATTCTCTAAATACCTATCATTTATATTTCTTTTATTAGATATTAATTAATCAGATTCTACATAATTATAATTTTAAAATACCTACATATTTATCAATATTTTACAAGCTCTCAAAAGCATTATTATCAGTACCTTACTTTACATGTATTTATAATTATCAGAAATCTGTGATGCATATTTTAATAGAATTGACACTAAAACATTTTATTAAGTTAAAATACAAATGTATTATCAAATCATTAAGAGTATGAAAATGAATAAAATAGAAATATATCTTTTTAAGAAAGGGAAGACAAATAAGTTAAAATACGTATCAATGACAATTTGTCATCGATAGATAGATAGATAGATAGATAGATAGATAGATAGATAGATAGATAGATACTTTATCAGTTCTGCATTTCTGCATCATAATAAAAAGGTTGTTCTAGCAATGGTTACATTCTCAAGTAATATGAAAAGATTTACAATTTTGCCTTCTCAAGAAGATCAATTATTACTGCACATACATCAAATTTTATTATTTTATCAATTTAATCAAAAATCCATTCGTACAAAAGGGACCGCAATGGATAAACTTTGGGACAGTAAAAGAAAATATGCCATAACTTTTAAATGAGAAGATAGGGCTTTCGCACTATACATATGCATTACCCTCGACAAGACCTTTCCTAATATACAATACTGTACATGTACTATATTTTTTTTTATTTTGACCTTGAAATTTTACATATTTTTCAAAAGCAAACCTTGGCTATAGATTTTGAATGAGAAAAGATAGGGCTTCAAAAACTTTGCTTGGCCGTAGATATTGTACCTGAAGAGACAGGACTTTCATATTTTACATGTGCACTGCCTGTGACAAGACCTTTGAGATGTGATTCATAAACTTGAAGGTGAGGTTGGACCTCCTTTTCAAAAATGTTAACATTGGTCGAAGTTTTAGCAACTGTAGAGACAGGGCTTTCATATTTTTCATGGACATTACCTGTGACAAGACCTTCCATATGTAGTATGATTTTTTTTTACTACATAACCTTGACCTTAACGTTTGACCTACTTTCAGAAATGTTAACCTCGGTCGTAACTTTTGCACCAGATGAGACAGGCCGGACTAGTATTTTCAAAGTTTCACCTGTGCATTACTTGTGAAGATCTCTATGATTTTTGACATCATGACCTTGAAATCGAAGATTGACTTTCAAAAACTTTAACTTTGGCGACATTTTTGCACCAAAACATATTACTTCTTTTATTTATTTTTTTTTTTAGTATGATGGACAGACAAGTCTTAAAGCTCTTCGCCCCTGGCCACCCTCCTCCAATATGACCTGCTGTGAAATCTCGTGACCCCACATCGATTGGGAAGTCGCACGTCTACCATCCTGCTCTCCAGAAATCAGTTACCATAATTATAAGATCAAATCGTCATATTCTTTGCACGTTTGCCGTTCGTGGGCCTAGCTCCTGACTGCGAGTCTTCCATGTACTTAATTAGTTCTACATGTAAGAACAACCAGATTCTTCATTAATACTTTCTGAAATTAGTAGGCCGGATTTCGAGTCGTTGTTAGTCTCTATTACTAAATCTACTATTGGTGGAACTATGAGCACTGATTTTCGTACTAAATTAATATCTAGTAAAGAATATGTTCGAGATTATGCAGCCCCCCTATACCCCCTCCCGATAAGTGCTTTTTTGAAACGTGTATTTTAAGGAGGGATTCTTCTCATATTTCTTGTATTTAAAAATTAATGAAATTTTCATAGATCCAAGAAGACATTATCATTAAGAGATGGTATCAATTAGGTTAAATTTGACCGTTTTATTTTAAAAGCAAGGTCAGGTCAAGGTTATTATCTTTTCCTTGTTCCCTGTTGCCAATCATGCCATGCCCACTTCTATTTTAAAAGATTAAATGTTTTTCTTTTTGCTTAAAAAGATATTACCATATATAAGGTCTATTAGATGATACTAGCTACCAAATTGACATAAATAATTTAACTAAAATAGATATTGGCTAATCCGAATTTCCTCTGTTTTTCCTATATTTTTAGGATATATTAGTTATTTTTATATCCTTCGTATATTTAAATTTTTCTTATTTTCACATATGGTAAAGTAGTCATATAAAGATACAAATTGATACAAAAACAAAAAGTTTTGACGGGTTACTAAGAGAGAAAAAAAAACACTTTTTACGGATTATTTGCTCAAATCTGTATTTAGATTGGAAGCTTTTAAAATCCAACAAAATTGTAGTTTGTTTGGAAAATCATATTTATTTGATACATTTTTTAAACTTCAGTCCATTATTATTAATATACTTACATTTGAAATTTTCTTGAAGTCTTTGATTGTTTAAAATTTTTTAAACTAAATATTCATTGTTCTATAGTAATTTTGAGAAGCAGAAAAGGAGATATTTTCATACACCGCCGTTCCGTCAAAAATATAGTCTCTGCTAGATTTCAAACTCAGTTTACCATTTCTATTCAAAGTTGTACAATTATGATGAGGAAAGAAAAATATGATCTTTCAAATCCCTTACATCTAAATATATAAGACATATAACGTTAAGCAAATATACTTTGAATATTTCATCTAGAAACCAGACAAGAATCCCTCCTTAACCCACTGACCATGCTGACCCCCATCCCACTTCGTCGTTTATGATGATGCGTTTTGTCTCATTATCTGTTTTCTCGTTTCTGACCGAAAAAAAGATTAAGAAATATTATTAAGACATTAGAGTCCAAAAATTAAAAGAAAAGATTTTTAAGTCAAAAAGACCTTTAAAAAAAATCACAAAACTATGTGAAACTTTCCAAGCAAGGCAAGCTAAGTGTATAAAAATAATCAATACAAATTGAAATGCATGCATGTGTGAACATTTCTTTAGAATGATCGAATTCAGTTTCATAAGTTTCTGCGAGTTTTTAAATTTAGTTACATAGAATGAATTTCATGGCAATCATGCCTCCAAACAGTGTAAATGAAAACGAAAGTAATGACACTCTGTCACGTGATCACTTGCTGACATATATAAACGGACACGGGCTCTCGTTGATTGGCTCTCCCAACACAGTTTTCTTGTGGAAGAAAAGAGTGGACTTATGATGTCAAATGTTCATAATCAAAATGGTCAAGGTCTAGAGCAGCAGGTTAGTTCGCTAAATAGGTTAGAAAGAAAGACTTTTAACTGGATTTTGCCATATTTATTGGTCATTAAAGCAACAGACGGAAAGAAAAAAAATCATTCTCTCCCCGGTCGATCCAAAATGGCGACGACCACAATGGATATAGAAAGGAATAACATTCCCTGTTTCAAATTACGATGGGAAATTATCAGAATTATATTAAACTATTCACTGAGAAACTCATTTACATGAATTTGAAGGGGTTTTTTTTCAATATATTATAAGGTGCCCTTTGTTCAAAATCAGCTGATCAGGAACAGTAACTCTATTCAATTTTCTTGCAATTTGGGCCTTTCCTTAAGATATGTGCAGTCCTGCTGAAGAAGAGAAGGATAAAATAGATTAAGTTATATGCAGAAAGTGTATATTTTAGCCAAAACTAATGCCATGATGAATGTAACTTTTACTATTAATGAGGAAAGTTTTCATATCTCTCTATGGATATAATAGCCATTTGGGAAATAATATCCCAAATTGGTTATAAATTTACAGAGCAAAAAATAAAGGTTTTTTTCTTTTAACTATAAGTACTGTAAATCTGCATCAAAATACCTAAAAAGCAACAACTTTTGGATAGCAAACTCTTTCGTAGTCCCACTGTTTAAGAGATTGGTCCTTTGGAAGATCCTAAAACTCTTGGGGATCAATCTCGTAAACTGTAGGGTTATAGAAAAACTTGCTTGCCAAAAGTTATTGCATTCAATGTATATTTATGTGAATTTACAATATTTATAGTCAAAATAATGTTTTTCATTTTTGTGTACTGTAAAAATTTATATCCCATTTGGGATATTATATCCCAGATGGGCTATCCCATTTGGCAAATTGGTTCCAACCTGTAAAATACATTTAGGAGTATCAATTCACCTAATTTTTGCCCAAAGTTCATTTGCGCTAGTATACATTTGATTCAGTATACTGTAAATAAACAGTCTTCTGTTCCAACATGTCCAAAATCAATGATTATAAGATTATATATGTTCTTCAACACTGAAGAATCATTGAATTAAGGGCCAGAAATGTTGCTAACTTCCACAGCTGATAGCATGCTGTCTTGGATATCTTGGATATTTTCTGGGCAGGAGATGGGGGGGGGGGGGGCTCAGTTATGGTTTGTTGTGGTCTGATTCTATGTTGTTAAAAATCCTGTGAGATCCTAGGATTAGTTGTATCTGAATAAAAATTTTGCTCACACAAAAGTTTTGACCCCTGCTTATCCCAGATGATTTATTGGTGATTTATTGATACATAACACATAGGCCAATTGTGAAAGAAAACTTGAAAAGATATTCCCAAAGTAACATGAACAAAAAAGTGAATGGAATGGAATAGGTAGAGGTGAAATGATACAACGATACATCAATTATATTGATGGCAAAGGGTCACAATACTATCGTATCATCAGGTATATATCATGATAGAGTAGGAGTTAATTTTTATTATCTTGCTTGAAAATTCTAGGTAAAACCAAATGAATTGTCATGTTCTAAAATGGAGGAAAACAAGAAAGGTTTAGAAGATTCAAATGGTATTTCTCAACTTATTATGAATCTCTGTAAAACAAGTTCTACCTATAGCAACATTGCAGTTTTATTCTAGGCCAAGATATTTCCACAGGAGGGACTTAAGGTTCGCTTGTGGGTTTTTGCTGAGATTTGAACTACTAGCATCCGCCACTTTTGCTGTTATGAGTTGTTAACTAAAAGTAAAAACAAAAAATGTGTTGATTTTTGTTTAATTCCGGAAAAGTAAACATGAACCAAATAGTAATTTGAAGGTGTTGAATTGAAAATTGAAGGAATCAAATGTTGTGCATTGAGATTCAGGTTTACCACAATGAATTGTTGCAGTCCTATTACCTTTGTATAAAGAAACATCATTGTATAATAAGTTTTTCTTTTATAGTTTGCTGGTTTAGACTTAGGATCTGGTGGAAGACCATACAGTGGCAAAGGTAAGATTTATTTGTGCTTGAAAATATTCTGAGAATTTGGAGTGGATTTTTTTTCCAGTGGATGGGAGGAAGAAGACTCAATATAGAATCCACTGTTCACACTTGCATATCTCTCTTGTTAATGTGGAATAAAAACAATTTTCCATAGTTATGGTTTGTGTCTTTGGCAGTGTTTACAGGGCATTTTCAGTTGAATTAGTTTCTGTCTGCCTTTAAAAGTTTGGCTAAATATTTGACTGAAATATTCATTTTTATAAGAATAGTGATTTACATAGTATAAAGAAGGGAAACATGAACATAATTAAATTGGGCAAATAAAAATTTATTTTTGGGTTGATTCTAGACCCTTTTGTACACTGCTTCAAAATTCTTTGAGTCCCCAATTCAAGCTGACCATCTAGGGGTAAACTTAATAAAGTGGCAAAAAATATTTAACAACTTTATAATCCTACCCATTCATGGATTGGGAAAAATGAATTGATAAACAAGCTTTATGGCTTGGTTAGACATTTTTCAAGCCAATACATTGTTAAGAGAATTTTAACTGATCCCCCCCCCCCCCCACACACACACACATGCTTACACACAAGAAAAAAATTTGAGTATGATTTTATAGCAGTATGATATATAGATCTACCTCTAACATTTCAAGAACATGCAGTAATTTCTGGAATGTGTGAAAAGGAGGCATACATGGAAATTTCATGTCATAATTGGTTTGCCAATTGTGGTGTGAAATGGAAAGAAATGGAAAAAAAATATTTGCGTGTACTACATATATCCTGTAACTGTATGGGAAATTGTTTCTGATTATATATGGAAGGATTTAAGATTTAGTTTTCTTGCAGAAAGTTAAGTGCTGGTGTACTGATCTTATACATTCAGAATGCTATTTAAGCAGACACATCCTAGACTCCTAGTTGGAGTATATTCTTGTAAAAGTTGAAATAGCTGACATGTTGTGGTGGTTGAGCATTAAGATTGTTTAAAATGTCTATAGTTTGTAGGAGGATGGTTTGCAGTAACAATAGTTTATGATTTATGAAACTTTTTTTTTTTTACTCTCAAACTGAAATGTTGCACTTTCACTGGTTTACGGATATAAGATTATGGTCCTCAAGAAAATAAATCGCTAGTTCGGTTTGTTAGTGACTCCTAATGGTTATATATTGGGTTGATCAGTCTTATAGATGGCTCAACTTTTCCTTGCCATTTATGAGATTGATCAACTCAATATATTTAATAGACAGTTAGTAACAAACCTTGTAAGTAATATTATCCATTACTTAGTTGAAAAATGGAACAAATTTGTGCCATATCAGGATCTACAAATTGATTCAAGTCATTGATCAATGATTATTCTATTTTATTTCAATTCCAAATTCACAGAAAATGTTCATGGTAAACTTTGATTTGTAGATGGACGAAATTATCGACCAAACAGCGCAAACCCAAGATTTCAGGAACAAATGTTCTACATGCCAGGTGTCGTATTTTTCTTTGTACGACCACAGTATGTTCAGGATTGTCAGAGTTCAACTCGTCTGTTTCGAGTTTCAAAATCCGTAGTTAGAATTTTGATTCTAAAGTCTGACAAAATTTTTACAATTGGTATAGAGTTTTCTGAAATCTGAAAAGCTAAATTTTAAGCATTAATATAATGTAAGGATTTTTGAACTGATAATATTAAGGATAGATGATAAAGTAACCAAGTCTGAAATTTTGCCAAACTATGCAGACAGATGTAATATTGAAGTGTGTCTGATTTGTCCTGTTTTAGATGGTTGAATGGGTATTAACTATTGATGTGTGACTGGCAAAGTTTAAATTGCCTAGGTGAACTTTGATAACTTGGTGCTGTTTATGCACTAAGTGTGGCAGTTGCAGTATTAAATAGGCACTAGTATAAAATTTGCTCCAACTGCTTGGCTTAAGCTAATGGAAAAAGGGCAAAAAAATTTCTTAAAGGTATTAAAAATAAATAAAATATGGCTGCAAAAGTTGATTTAGGATGGTGATAGTTGCTTTAATAAACAATGAGTGTGTTTACCTGTATGGAATAAATACTCATAAAAAAATCCATGTTAGACTGATATTGACGAGGTGGAACGTTTTATCCTGATTCATACTGTAGTTTTTCTTAGCTTTAGCATGATCTATGTTATTATTATTTTCTAACCTTAAAATTGACTCCTTGAAAGTGATGGGTCTCAAAACTAAATAATTATTCCATTATCCCTTGCATTTGAACATCGGTAATTCAAAGTATGTTTATTTATCATTTCATACATGTAATTATTTTGTTAAACATAGATCAGGATTTGTAGAATAAATATACAGCATCCTATAGTTTACATAGTAGAATATACATATGTAAATGTAACATTTTTAAGAGAGTTTCTGATTGATTACAAGCATCTATGATCTAGTGCAAGTCAAAACTTGTTCAGTGTACAATGTTCCTGTATACGGAAAACCTGTCCATATCACAACTGCAGCTATATCTTAACTAGGAAGTAAACAATTTAGTGGGTTCAATTTTACCAAAAAGAAAAGGTAGTAGATTGTGAATAAAGGATTGAATTGCATAGGATAGCCCATCACCCCCAAAATCTCTCTATGCATCTTTTATGATTTTTCATTGGTTATGCTTTGAATTAGTACAATTCTGCTATCACTGCAGTATTGTTTATATTGCATGGTTTGTTGTCATGTTATATTATTTAACTAATTTGATGTGTATATAAAGAAGTGAATATTGTGAAAAATTTAAATAGAAGATTTATTTCCATTTTTTTCCAGGTCAGGGTAACCAAGGGCAACAGGGTCAGCGATATGTGCCTCCTCACATGAGGAATGCCCCAGGGGCACCTGCTCCTCCCCCATTAGGAATGGTGCCAAATTACCCTCCACCCCCACTGCCAGATAATAGAGGGGGCAGAGGTAAGGAACTTCCTTTCGCGTTAATCATAATATACACATGGGTTAACATTTATCCTCTTTGGTTTTCTCTAATCAGAGATGGTTTTTACAGTCACAGATATATGTAGAAAGTGTAAATCCCTTTAACTTCTCTTTCCAAGAAACCTCTGGCAAAGGTTTTAAGTCTCAGGTCTGTTTGGTTCTTTAATTTGCTTTAAAAATCTGGATCTTGGTAATATTTTCCAAGTCCCTTTATCAGGTTTATTGGCTTTTTGAAAAAAAAACCATTTTATTCTGTTCCGGATGATTCAAAGAACCAAATGGTTGCAAAAGGGGCAAAAGTAGGGTGCCATTATTTTATAAGCACAACTTGAATGGGGTTATTGCATATTATTTCTTTACAAATTTGTTTTGCAGTGAGTACATCACATTAATTTTGCTTTTCAGATGGAGGCTATAGCAGAGGAGGATATAATCAGGGCCGTGGAGGATACATGAATGGGGGTCCTCCCCAAAGCTTCAGTCAGCCCAGTAAGTATCTTGTTGTCTTGTAGTGTTACCTGCAATTTTAGTGTTATGATGGATTCATTTGATATTGAAGAGCAGGAATTTCAGTTTTCATTAGGTGATTGTTGATGTCCATTGTTTTATTACAGACATGGGTGATAGAGGTGGATACAATACTTACAACCGAGGGGGATACAATCAGGGTGGAGGTAACCGAGGTGGTTACAACAATTACCAGAACCGTCGTGGTGGCTATCAGAATAATGCACCAGGAAGGTTAGTTAGAAATTTTAGGCAGAAAAAAATTTAACATCATTATGCAATGATTAGAAGTCTTCAATTAAAATGGAGCTTTGTTTACTTGGAAACATTGGTTCCTAATCAAATCCTCCTGATAGGTTATTATGAATTACATCATCTACCAGATGAATGGCATTAGTTATATATTTATGGTAGTATGGAGAACTACTGTAAAATTATGCAAAGATATATTAGAATATGGATTGCAGTAGTGTAATCAGCATAACATGTTTTGATAGAATCTTCTTCAGAAGCATGATTTGTTTGGGATTAATCATTTTAAAAATTGACAGCTAATATAAAAAATTATTTTTGTACATTTTAGATATGGAGGAGGGGACAGATACAACAACTATGGAGATGGGGATCGCTTCTCAAGACAGAGCAGTGCCCCTCCAAGTTCTGGGGGACGTTGGGATAACCTTGAAGATGATCGAAACTTCAACAACCAGAGATATCAGAGTGATGGTGACTTCAGCACAAATAACAGATGGGACAATCGAACTGATTACAATACAGGGGGCAAGTACCCCCAAGAGACTACAAAGGAAAACTGGACTATTCCCCTACCCCCTAATCCCCGAATGGAAGAGTAAGGAAGAATTCAAGCATTTTATTCATGATGTGACTGATTTTTATAGCTAAGCAAACAAAACAATGATCTCAAATTGAAACCATACAGATAAAATTTGTTAGTAACAGCAGTTATTATATTTCATCATTTTGTGCACATTCTTTTTCCTGTGATAATGCATATATTTTATTTTACTGATGAACAGGTAATTGGATTCACAGGTTTCACATTAAAATGATATTCTTGTAACAAATGCACTATTTTGATAAAAAAAAATGCCAGAATTTTGCTAATGATTCAGTATTCTGTGATCTTTGAAGGGAGCTGTTTGGAAGTGGAAACACTGGTATAAACTTTGACAAATATGAAGATATTCCTGTGGAGGCAACTGGAGAAAATGCCCCCAAAAATGTGGAGACTGTAAGTGCATGTACAGTGTAGAAAG
This sequence comes from Saccostrea echinata, assembly GCF_033153115.1. NCBI lineage: Eukaryota > Metazoa > Mollusca > Bivalvia > Ostreida > Ostreidae > Saccostrea > Saccostrea echinata. The sequence goes on along the minus strand of NW_026889757.1, from coordinate 6,014,436 downwards.
AAATTATCATTGTATATATATATATTAGGCGGTCATAAAATTTGTATAAATCCATTGACATAGTATATACATGTATAAAACATAAGCAGTCAAATTTTATCGTTTTCTTACAAAACATGACATTTCTAAATTTTGAATGCATTTAAATGTAACTTCTTGGAGTTTTAAAGGAAGGTGACTTTTGGGTATTTCAGTTTGAGGAGTGTAACTTGGGAGAGATTATCAGAAACAACATTGTGCTGAGTCGCTACTCAAAGCCTACTCCAGTACAAAAATATGCCATTCCTATTGTTCTGAGTAAGAGAGACCTAATGGCCTGCGCTCAGACAGGTAAGAATTAACATACATAGCTCAATCTTTGCTGTTTTCATTCTGTGTTTTCCCCCTCTAGTTTGTTTACATTTTCATTGTTGTATTTCATTATTTGAAAATTAATCACAAATGTGACCAAAAAAAAATTATGGAATTCAAATTTGTGTAGGAAAAGAAATATGCTTTATGCAGAATTTGAAGAAGTTTGAAGTAATACACCTTTAAAAAGTAGGCAGATCAGTTGTTTTGCCCTGTAGGTTAGAGAGATTGGACATTTTCACATATTGAATAGCATTGGTTTGTTTAAAATACAAGCATCCTTAGGAACTACTTACAATAGTGATCCATTTGAAAATTGTTTGTTTTAGGCTCTGGAAAGACTGCTGCTTTTTTGGTCCCAGTGTTAAACAGAGTCTATGAAAATGGACCCGAAGAATCAGCAGTAAGTAATCATATAAATGGCCATGTCACTATCGGTTACTGAAAAATATGTAAGCATGTGCAACTTAATGTAGATGGATGTACATACATGCATATACTATGCTGAAGATTTATGAAAAGATTTTATTTTCATAGAAGTATTTGCTTGTGAATGCTCACTTCAAAATGTGCTCAGTGCTCCCAAGTTGCACTACAGCCAATGGGGAAAATACATGTAGGTGAATTACAAAGTTTTGCAGGCTTAAATGTCATGCAGAAGTAGACAGCAAATAATTAACATACTGTAATTGTGCTAATTTGAACTTTAAATTTAAAAATGGTCTAGTGCTGTAAACGTACACTTCTCCACAGGGTCTTATTTCCGTGGAATTACAATTTATGTTCAATCCCAGGGTAGAAAATAAAGCAGATTTTTTAGATTGCCCTTGTATGTCTTATTTGTAATTTTAAGTACACATTGACAAATTTCTGTGGAGATTTTAGTGTAAATTTATACCACGTGGTAAAAGGTACCTCGACAGTATTTCTCAACATTTGTGACTTTGATATGACAAAAATAACAACATATTCTTGAATTCTGTGATGTCAAATGCAAGACCTTATTTGTGCGTAATTTTTGTAGAATGTGTCCTCGTCCAGACAGTATGGGCGTAGAAAACAATATCCACTGGCTCTGGTCCTGGCCCCCACTCGAGAGCTGGCTTACCAAATCTTTGATGAAGCAAGGAAGGTTTGTGTCTATAATTGCATTGTCTTAAGTCAACTCAGCCATTTTTTAAAGTTTTTTTTACCTCCTTTATTTAAGTCTGTCACTTTCAAAAGTAAATCTATATATTTTACTCTCAGTTTGCTTATCGTTCCCGTGTGAGGCCCTGTGTGGTATATGGAGGAGCTGATATTGGGGCCCAGATGAGGGACCTTGACAGAGGATGTCATTTACTGGTGGCTACCCCTGGAAGACTGGTAGACATGCTGGAGAGGGGCAAGCTCGGTTTGGAACACTGCAAGTAGGTGTCTCTTGTAATTTGACTCTTACACGAATGGAAAATAATTGAAGTAAAATTAAGATAATATAGTTCCTGTGTGAGTGGCAAATGCTATATATACATGTACCTTTCTGATACTATACCTTGCTGATACATGATTTTACGGACTACTAGGTTCCTGGTTTTGGATGAGGCAGACAGAATGTTAGACATGGGATTTGAGCCCCAGATCCGTCGCATTGTGGAGAAGGATAACATGCCTCCGAGTGGTGTAAGGCAAACTCTCATGTTCAGTGCCACATTCCCCAAAGAAATTCAGGTGAGCTTTTTTTATCAACATGTACCCCAGTATTAGTTTTTGATCATTTGAAAAAAAAGGTTTAAGTAAAATTTGCTTGTTAATATGCTGCATTTGAGAAATCCTTTGAAAAATCCTTAAGTTTGACACTTGATGATTTGTTTATTTATGTTATAGATGCTGGCCCGAGATTTCCTGGACAACTATATATTTTTGGCAGTTGGAAGAGTGGGCAGCACCAGTGAGAACATTACCCAGAAAGTGGTTTGGGTGGAAGAAATGGAGAAACGTTCCTTCCTGTTGGATCTATTGAATGCAGCAGCAGGTCCTGACTCACTGACTCTAGTCTTTGTGGAGACTAAGAAGGGTGCCGATTCACTGGAGGATTTCCTGATCAGGGAGGGATATCCCGCTACCAGTATTCATGGTGACCGCTCTCAGAAGGAGAGGGAGGAGGCTCTGCGGCTGTTTAGGAGTGGGGACAGGCCCATCATTGTAGCTACAGCTGTAAGTTTATAAATATTTGGTGGGATAATTAAAGCATTTGTGGGAAAGAGAGTTTCAGATTCAGAGAAGGGAACACGTTGACAGGCAGCTGTCTACAAAAGGGAATCAACCCATGATTTTGAATCACATCAGTAAGTGTTGAAATATTTGGTAAGAAGGGTTTTGGAAGTAAGACACTATGGAAGGATAATGCATATATACCGGTACAAAGACTTAGTCTTGAATGTCTTGTCATTCTTGTATGTTGTCTTTGTTATGAGAACCAAAGCACTAAAATTTATTGATAGAACAATATTCGTGTATAAATATTAAATAGTCCATGGACTTACAAAAAAAAATTATTTTTTTTCAATAAAAGGTGGCTGCAAGAGGCTTGGATATCCAAAACGTTAGACATGTTGTGAACTTTGATCTGCCAAGTGACATTGAGGAATATGTACATAGGATTGGAAGAACTGGTAGAGTAGGAAATCTGGGTGAGTCAAGTTAAAAATGATCAATTTCCTTTTTAAAAAGTTTCCTTTAAAAGGTAATGATTCCTGAGGAGTGAAAAAAAAATTAGATTGATTGCATTTGTTTAAAATGACTTGCTTTAAGAACAATCAATTTTGCCTTATTTTGATAATGGCATGGGACATAATCATAGAAGTTTTAGAAGGAAAGGGCTTACAGACATTATGACATTAAACTTTTGACATACTTAAGTGAAAATGAGCACCAGGCACTTAAAAATTTATCATAGACTTTTCTTTTGATGGACAGTGTTATGGTATACTGTAAACTTTTTATTCGTGTGTGAGAAATATCCGAGAGTTTCTCGACCTACTTTAACTCGGGAATATTAATCGCTGCGAACGATTTATTTTGCTTTGTATTTGTAGAGAATGATTCCTCAGTCGCGGAAATTAATCCTTGCGGATTAATTTCAAACTGACGAATTGCAAATAAAAGATGACGCAAATAATAGTTGGTTAAAAGTAGGCTTTCAGTCTGTCTGTTAGCAATTTTTAAAATGTATGAGTCATTCTTTGCACACTTTAAGGCTCAGGGCCATAAAATCTTGTCAGTTGATGCATCTTAGGGGGAAGATGTGCTGCAATTCAAAAGAAGGTCACAAAGGCCCCATTTTGTAATTATAAATTTATTACATTTGGCTGTGTATTCTATATAGCCCCTTTCCACTAAATCAAGCACTCACATACATGTAATGTCATGCATCTATGTATACGATTTGAAAAATCATTTCCTGCCAAATGTCATACAGTACATGTTAAATAAATTTATAATACCTTTACATTATATGGCTATATGTATTGAACTGTTAAAAAGAGGTTGAGTCATACATGTATATGTATGAAAACTTAGCTAGGTGTATTAGAATTGGTTATTGAAATTGTTTTTTCAGGTTTGGCAACCTCGTTTTTCAATGAGAAGAACAAGAACATTGTGCGGGACCTCATGGATTTGCTTGTGGAGGCCCATCAAGAAGTTCCATCTTGGCTTGAATCCATGGCTTACGAAGCTCGGCCCACTGGAAGTTCCAGAAGGGGAGGTGGAAGAAGGTCAGTCCATTTAACCACCTGTTAAAGCTGAGCATGATTCGTAAAATGTCCCCCATATTAGTCTTCTCAAGACTGATGTTCTCCAGCCCCTATATACATGTAAGCCTCAGCTTTGTTCAGAGTTCAATGTATTTTGCTTCACGATCTCCACCTAAAAGGATGTCTCCTTCATTGTCATTGTGGTATACTTGGGCACAACAAAAATGACTTCTGTATGCTGCTGCCATGTCAGGAAAAAAAAGTTACCCAAAAATTCGGTATCAACTGCACAGTTCAATGTTGCAATGTGAAATAAACCGTATGCACATCATGAAATAAAATGTAAACAAAAAGGAAAATATAAGATATACGTGTACTACACGCAGCAGCAACAAGGTAAAAGCAATCAGGCGCAATGAATGTGAAGGGTTTATACACCCCAGTAATGATGTAGGAGATAGGAAAAATAATATGGCATATGCCTATTTACCAGTCATGTTCAGTTTTAAGCAGTGGGGTAATTAGGGCCCCACATAGAGATATGGGTGCCTTATATAGAAATCATGTTCATTCTGGGTCATAAACTACAAAAATACATGTACCTTCATGTTTATAATGCCAAGCATCAAGTTTTAGGCAGAAATCTTATTGATGCTTGTAGATTTGGCAACTCTGGCTTTGGATCAAGAGATTACCGACAGCAGAATAAACCCAAATCTCAGCAGCAACAACAGCAGGGTGGTGGAGGATACAGCAACAATTATAATCCTATGGCCAACCAATACAGCAACTATGGAGGCTCCTACGGTGGTGCCTACTCTGCCCCCAGCAACAGTGCTGCCCCAGACTGGTGGGGCAACTGAAGAGCCCAGCAAGCGACAACCACATTTTGTTTAATTTGACTGTTGTAAATTTTGCAGGGTGACAATATGGTAGAACCAGCCCCCTTAAAATTTAAATTCAAGGCTTTAGAAGGCAGTCTGGTAGCCTTTGGAGATGAGTTCAGATAACTGCAGTGAAACGAGAGCTTGGATTGTACAAGAGGATGGTATAGGTTTCTGAAGATAACTGTGTTTGGAGAGCCCTCGTTGAACTGTGTCATAAATATACTATTTTAATTCACATTTTAGCAATGTCAGCATTTGTTACCAAGAATACATATCGTTCATTGTTGTGTCATTGTTTTAAAAATGGCAGAAAAGTGAAATGGCCATACTGATTTCTCACAAATTTATCTTATGTTTTACAATCAGTGAACAATTGTCAAGCAGACTTCTGAGATGATATATTTTAAAATTTCCCCCCCCCTGACCATTACATTTATTAGACTGTGAGAGGGGAAAGGTGTTTGCATGAAATTATTGATGAATATTTTGATTTTTTTTCATTATGATCTGTAATTAGTGTTGATGGAGGCATTTGTCATCACTTTTTTACCAGATCATTAGGTTTTAAGGGAAAAAACCTAAAGAAAATTTTTGTGCTGACATTGTGATTGCTTAATATTTATGGATTTAATAGTGTCAATTATTGATGGTATTTCACATACATTTCCAGTATCTCGGTAATATAAATGAAACTTTAATGTAAAAATGCTACTGCACTGCAAACTGAAGACAGATGTTTGCTGGTTCTATTGTATATTACCATGAAGCTATTGTAAAATTTTTCTAAATATTGTAGTCTTGTAGTTCCAATATTTTTTGCTATGATGCCGTCCTGTTTCCAAATGTAGAATTTTTGGAAGAACGTTATTTTTGGAAATTGGAATCAAAGGAAGACAGGTTCACTTCAAGAATTTTTTTTTTTACTTGAATATTTATGAAAAATGAAAGCTGGTGAACTTATTCATCCAGAGTTACATATATATATATATAACTCTTTCTTATTATGGAGAACATAACTAATACAGCATCTGTGATTTTTTTTATTATAGGAAGGAACTTGATCTTACTTCTTTTTTTAATTAAAATCTGATGCTGTGACAAGGAATGGGGTTTTAATATACATGTATAAACACATTTGTGATGCTAGTCAAGTAAGTCATATATCTTGCCCCCTTTTTATTTGCTGCATGTGGAAATTCATGTGAAAGTTGAAAAAGATAAGAGTACCACCATGTGATGGTTATATATTTTTTGTTATTTTGTTTTCTTAAATGTACACGTATTGTGTATTTCTGTAAGAAGTGGTGGTACAATTGCCCTAGCATCCAATTTTCTATACGTATTGTAAAAGAATTTTTGATGTGCATGCATTTCCACATTTAGCTGCTAAATGGTGCATTATGTACATTGTACTTAGTATATGGTCTTTTTGACAACAATTTGACTGCGTATTAATTAAATATTTCAATTACATGTAGAAATAGTATTTGGAACTTTTTTTTTCACTGAAAGAGGGATTTCTTCTTTCCCTGTTAACTGATATTTAAGGATTTTAAAAGAAAAAACTTTCAACATGAACATGTTTAAAGTTTGAGATTTGCTATGCAGGTTCAAGTATCCTTTGTTCCATAATCTAAAGGAAGAAATGTAGAGTTAAGTTTTGGACATGTTATAGACACTTAATTTCAGGATTCTACACAAGAGTAAACCACAAAGGGCACTCAAACCTAGCATAAAAATGTTTGTTTGAACGACTAGTGTCACAAATAGCTATTGTATCCGTATTTTAATGATTGAACCACGTCTTTCAAAAGGTCATCTTATGGGGAGAGGACATGTTATGTGCCAGTTTTTTGTTTCTCAAGTATTTGTTGTGGAGATTTTTGGCAAGAGTTTGTGTTTTTTTTTCCACAAGCCTAGGCCTGTCAACCTTAATATCCAGACAATGGAGCTTTTATACAATATCTTGACCTATTGCGATTAATAGTCCCAGAACAAATACATAATAGAAATTTTTTCATCCTTCGTTGTGTATTTTTATTTTTCTGAATGTTAATTATTGACAAATATTTGTTATTCTTACATTGTGATTTTCCTAACTTTGTTTAAATGGAACATTATTTTAATCTTAAAGGCTCTGGATCCCTCGTTTTCAAAGTCTGTATGTTAGAGATATTAGATTATAGTGTATGATTTTAAAGAATAGTTCTTGTGCTTTATAATCAAAACTGCAAAGTTACTGTTTTCTTACAGATAACTGCTCTGAACAAAAGAGTTTTGGATCTCCATCATGTTAATGTTTACTTCGGTGCTTTTTTGTACAGAAACTTTATAAAAAGCTGTCAGAATTGGTGACTGTAGATCTTCTTCGACAGTTTGAAGTATGAAGCTGTACAAAAAGGTCGTTGTTTCCAAAATCGGTGCACATTGAATTGCATTGAAATATTATTTCTGTGTTTTTTCTGTATGGGAGATGGATATTTTTCCTAAGCAAATATTGAATTGTGTAAAGATACATGATCAATCCAGTTGTGCTTGTTATTTTTGGAGCATGCTTAATGCATGTATTTCCATATATCTCTTCAATGTGCCAAAAAATGATTTCCTATAGGAAATTTTATACAGCTTGTAGGGATCCAGAGGTATATATACGGTATTTAATGATATAAACTATTCTGTAAAAGACATTCCAAAATGTGTTCAAGTTCCTGTGTGTATATTTATGGGGTCTCACATTTTTTTCATTCAGATTATCTTGACCATTTTATCTTTTCGACTTACCATTGATAATATTCTCGTCACTTAACTTTTTTTTGTTTTGTATGTGTCTATTTTCACAGTGTATCCATATGATATTCATGCAGTATTGAAAAGGAAAATTCAGCAGTATTGCGAGGCTTTTTTTTTTTTTTTAAATAATAAACCAGGGCTTTCATCCTCTGCCATAAAGGTTTCCTCATAATCATTTTCACCCGCGTAAAAAATAATCGAGTTATATAGATATGTTTTATCATGTACATGTATCTTTATTGTTAGGGGAGACTTTTTTTGGTGCTGCCTTTATGACCTGGTGCTTCCTTTTGAAAAATGGAGGAAGCAAAGGATGATCTTGGTGCATGTTGCATCCTTGTTGCAAGTTTTCTGTGATGAGTCAAATTTGAAGTAAAAATAATGTGCAATTCTTTTTTTTTTTTATAATATTATATCACAGATGTTTTACAGTCACATCAATGGCAATCTTTTTTATATAAATATTTACAAATTAATTTATTCAGTATTTTTTTATTTTAAAAATGTGATGTGTGAATGACTTAATTTTACAAAGGGAAAAATAAGGGTAGCTGTATTTAGTATACATGTGCATGTTATTTGATGAGTGTGGGGGAATTTTGGCAGAGGGTGAATTTTTAAAGATCGTTTAGGAGGGCCTTGTAAATGGTTAGGTTTTCAGTAAAGATTTTTAATATATACCAGTTCGCCAGTTTTCTTGGGTACCGTTGACCTTCATAGTTACATGTAAATTACTGGTAAATGTGCTTTTGGTATCTCAGGACTTTATGATGAAATCTGAATTCTTTTTTTTGCAACAAAGTGAAAGTAAAAGCAATATTTTTCATTGTTTATCTCTTTAATGCTAGAGTTTTGAACTGTTTATCCAGAGAACCTTTTTTGTAATCTTGATTTGGCTGTAGACACTTTTTTTGTACTCATCAAACTTGTATACATTGAATGTCAGAGTCAAAACAGAGAACAGGAGAAAGTCAGATTCTGAGTGCAGAAAATTATTTAGTCTGAAGAATTTTGAGTCTTGGTATCCAGATGTTATGATTCTTTGTCCATTTCACAGCAAATAATCCTGTACAATGAATTGGCATGTCATGTATAAAACCCACGAATTTGTATGAGAGAAGATAACTTTTAGGAGAGAGTGTTTCAGAATGGGACGGCATATTTTGTATTAGTTATTTTTTCTTGTCTTTTTTTTGTGCTGTGCTGTATATTTGGGGGGAAATTAACCTGTAAACCTGCAGCTCAGACAATTCGAAACAAGTTTTGAATGTGGTTGTTCAAATAAAATCTTTCAATGTTGACTTGTAGTTTTAAATCTCTGAATTAATTACAGGATATAATGAGCTGTGAAAATATACTTGCAGTAACCTGCTATAACTATTCATCTAATCTAGACCAAAAACAAAAAAAAAAATTGTTAGCTTATTTACAGATCTATAAAATCAATGTGTTCATTGAGGCTAACATCGTCAGATACCCACGGGTGATCTCGTCACCAAATAAGAGACGAGATCACCTGTGGGTATCTGATGATGTGAAGCTAATGGAGAAGCCTTGAGAAGATTTGACCTGCATCACAATGTTAAGGCTATGCACAGGCATGATAATTACACAATTCTTCAACAGATTGGTGCTGAAAGGAAGTGCTTGTGATTTGGCAACATAAAGTTTTGCTATGCTCATGGTGTTGGCATCCAAGGTTCCTGGGATTGGCACTTGCAGGAATGATACATTTAGGAATGCTCAATACTATTCATGTTTCATGAGATGCTTTTGACCTTCACTTTCTTGATGTCAAAAAGGCCAAGTTAACATTTTCGGAGCAGGTAAATGCAAAAGTTAAATTTTAGCTGAACTTGCAGGGATGTTGCATCAAGAAATGTATCCTACTTCCCATGCTTCAGATTACGTCATACCTTTCCCTTTATTCATCAAATAGATGGCCAGTTAAAGAATTTTGGAATAGGTAGACAAATTTAAGAGCCCTACCTGGACCAAAAGTGCATGGAGGATGCATTCTGCATCAACAATGTTGCAATCTCCACATAAGTAACATACGAGGGGTTATCAAAAAGTTCGTGGACTAGCGTCATAAAATTAAAACCGCTTTAGGTACACCAATGAATTTTTACACATTTAGTAAGCATCATCTTTTCTATCTATAGAATAAACCATAAATAATTTTTATTTTTTAATAAATTGTTAGTGTTTTTGTAAGCAAAGGTATGTCCAGGCGGTGCAACCTCTAATATGACGTTTTTTCTACCTGAGTGTAACTGACAAAAACTCTTTAGATATGAGTATTTGTCATCAAAAAATCTCGTTAATTCAGGCATGTGGTACGACACATTTGTTCAGTAAAATTTGCAATTTTTACCCCATTCTGTAATTTCTATGAAATTTTATCGTAAATTTTATATGGAGTGTTCAAACAATTATGGGCTTGAAAATAATGTCAAAAAGGGTGAGAGGTTTCTTTTTCAAACACTCTATAGAGTTTCGCTCCTGGAAAAACTGGTATTGACCTAAGGAATGTTTAAACTGGCTACAGAAAAATAAAATGCATCCAGAGTACTTGTTTTTTAATGCCCAAAAAGATTCAGAGAGATGAAATATGCACAGTTAGTGTCGATTTGTAGTCAGGGTGTCAAAAGTCAGTCACATCGAAAAGTGACGTTGATCATGTGTGGTAGAAATTGAACTCCAACAAGCTAAGTATTCTGGCATAATCAAGTGAGGATCTTTCCCCACATAAAGATCCATTTACAATATTATATGCATTGAAAACAACTGCTCATGACATTGTAAATTCATATAAATAAGACGGGTTTAAGTCCTTACTTAACTCCAGGTAATCTCATCAAGATAAGTGTATGATGTAGAGAGAGCGGACATTAAGAAACAATGACGTTAAGCGGACGTCATGACACTAAACGGCGACAGCGCCGGGTGATCACATAAAGTCTTTTTAATTTTAGAATAATTTGGCAAATTATCAACGTATCAAGCTAAAATTTTCAACATTTCTTAAACTTTTGTTGTTTTATGTTCCGCATAAATTTTGTAAGCAAAGACTACATATTATTAATTTTATCGCGTCAGTCCACGAACTTTTTGATAACCCCTCGTATAGTATTAAAGTTGAACACAATGCATAAAATAACCATACTCCATATTATTTTCCTATCTCTGACATTGGTACTGGGGTATACGTACCCTTTGCATTCATTACAACTGATTGCTTTCTGGAAACCTACATGGAATGGACGACATGTAGATTACATTGCCTTCGTTTACATTTTATTGCATTTTAAGTGTTCGTACAGCAATGACCCATGCAACTGAGGTCATATTTCTAGAGTATGTTTACACAGGTGAAAAACCTAAAAAGTGTATGACATTGAACTGTTATCGTGTTCAGCTTTAAATGAAGAAATTAGCTCATAAGAAAGGGTTCCTATTACTCTAATTGCTCTGCAAGTTTATCTTGATAGGAAAATTAAACTAATGGAATTGATAACTTTTGAAAAACTTTGTATTCTGAATGGATCCAGGAAATTACCGATTAGGAAAATTATTTTCTTAAACGTGGTCCAGCATGCATTTAATGTGTATGTATGTAGGTGTATGGCTGCTGAAGGATCACAAAAGGCAAGAAAACTGAAACTCCTGTAAAATTTGGAAAAATAAAGTCCATTCAATTTTACTAGATAGCACCTTAGACTTCTTAACCCTTGATATCTACAAAATTCAGGTTTATAATTTGATATAGAGTGACAATTCATTGATTGGGCCTTCTGTGCATTATCTGAACCTACATGTTTATCAGTTTAAGGATAAAACAGAAGAAAAAGAAACTTGAGTAAGAATTATATTAAAGTACATAAGTATTCTTTAAAAATGAAATGAGAACAGTCACATTGCTATAGAATTATCACAGTGTTGATAAACTTCTCATCTCTGTCAATAGCACAAAAATATGGTCCTTCCACTGTCTTGTTATGAATTAATACACTAAACATTGAAAGAAGCTTAGAACTTTTCATCGTCCAAGAATCTTGAAGAAATATTCAACCTGTAAATGATAAAAATATGTTTTAATATCAAAGGACAAAGACATTCATAAATATAAGTATAAAAGATTATTGAATTAGGGAATTTAAATTCCAGTACTAGTGAGCACTTTTGGAACATGCTTTATAAAACAACATCACTAAATTTCATTTTGCAACATCTTATTTTTATGAGACAGTAATTGGGTATGTATAATTAAGATAAAAATTCACAAAGAAGATGGGAGAACAAGCCTTGAAAAATGTCTATGGAATCTCAATTATAATACAATTTCCTTTGATATTTCAGTTAGCATTAATGTAAACTTTATGTAAAATCTCCACAATTTGCAATGATCTCATAAGTGTTAAAATTATTTGTTCCTGAAATAGCATGCACACAGCAAAGAGGGCAAAAATGATGATTTCTTCATACTATAACATAATTTGTCTATATAAGTGAGACTTTGCTCTTAACTTTTGAAAGTATAAAGTATATCTTCAAAGTATGTTTAAAGGTAAACATTTTTGCATAAAAAATACAAAAATATTGTCAATTTGAGCAAGGACTCACTCTACCTTAAAAATACATTTGACACAATATGACACAAAATCTGTATCTTTCCAAGAAATATTTGAAGTCCAGTTATAACATACAAGATTTAAATGGGAACAACTTTTATGAGTTGTGTGGTGTAGTGGTTAGCATGACAGTCTCTAAGAAGAAAACACACTTAGGATTTTTATCACTTGGGTTCAAATCCCAAGAAATCCTTAAATTTTTTTTTTTACCACAGACTAATTTTTGCTGAGAGAATTTTTCAAAGAAAAGTTCTGTTTGTCATAATTTCATACCTTTCGATAATTAGAACTTTGTAAGTTATAAATACTAAGTTCTAAAATTGAATTTGATTTTAACATATTTGAAGCTATTGGCATTTTGCACGCCTTGTTTGCCTGTCTTCTTTGGTTATTGTTGTAATACATTAAATATATGCCAGATTGAAATTTTTACATGCAGTAGGTCTTGCATAATTATGCTAAAATCAAGTAAAAGGACAAGGTTTACAGTAGTTGGCTCATTCTTTACATCTAGATATATTTATATGACAAACTGACCTCTAATAATCCATCCTCCGGCAAATCTGTGCAATGGACTGCGTTGCGGACTTTGTCGACTCCAAATAAAGCTCTCAGAGTACGGGGTCGAAGATGACGAGCAATCTCCTGGGGAAGGAAGTGGTATAAACCAGTTATTTAATTTCTCAATAACATGTTCCTACCTAGCACTTATTTATTTACATATCTTATCATTAAGTTTAATTTCATCAGTTGACCCATATTCATTTTGTCATTTTCAACTGAAATTTCTCCATATGATTTGTCAAGACTAGAAATTAATCATTTTAAAAATGATCTGAGTGACACTGAATTCAAATGTCTGAAAGTGGCTAAATATCTTACAGGGTCAGAAGGTCCCACCATCTCCCTGAAAGCCTGTGGTGCATTCTGGGCCCGGATTTCCATGGCCATACATGGTCCGGATGTCAATTCAGCCACCATTGCTCCATATTCCTGAACTACTCCCTTGTAAACCTCATAAAATTCCTCAGCATTAGCCTTCTCCATGTGAAACATTTCAAGCATGGAGATTTCAAATCCTGCCTCCATGATGCTGCTTATTATCTTTCCTGCCAAACCTACAAAACACAATGATTTCTGAATTCCAATGCTGCTCTGTATATTGTAAGATGGGAGTCAATTTAGGTTCTTGTTAGTTTTAACTTTACATGTAAATAAATAAAACTGAATTTCAAATTGATCAAGGTTTAAATTCAGGAGTGTTTAAATTTGTGTGTTTTCTAATATGTTTAAGTCTAGGCTAGACAAACATGTGTCCCATACAAAACTTTTTTAACTAGAAAATCTTGGCTTCTCACAATTATCTTCAACTAATACATGTGGATATTATGAATAATTGCATGTATATCTGTGAGCAGATCAGGATTTGAACCCAGTCCCCATGAATCACTAGTCATGTGTTCTACCATCTGAGTTATCTGGCCACAGGCAATCAAATCTGCCTTACTGGCCACATATTAATTTCTCAATTAACTGACAAAGATACAATAAATCTATGTCAAATTCCTAAATATAGCCTTACTAACCTGATTTCACAGCATGAGGCTTGATGACACTACATGTACAGTCTGTGAATTTGGCAGTGTTCTGTCGAGAAGGGCCATTGCTGGGGAAAAAGAATTCCAGCTCTCTGGCTGCAGAAGCATGACTATCAGAGCCATGACAGGCATTCTGTGTCTTATCTGTAACACGGTTGTATCAATTTTATATAAACAAACAATTTATACAAAACTTTAAGAAAATGAGACAACTCTTTGATGGAATTTATTGAAGATTGATCTCCCTTTATACATTCTAACTGTGACAATGTTATAAGAATCTTGGAAATATTCTATTTTTCTTTTTTTTTTCTATATATTACAGTTGAACTTTGGTATCTTGAACACTGATATATCAAATACCATGAATATGTCAAAGTGAATTGGAAGTCCTAAGCACTTTTTCTTTATGTATTTAACCTCAATTGACTGTAGTTGAATGTGACGATCTTACCTTTGCCAAACCTGGCCCTAATTGACTGTGGAGCTTCTGAGCGAGCTAAGGCAGAGTCTGTGGGGCCCAAGGCATCCCTCCATGCTGATATACAGCCCTCCCCCATCAGCTCAAAGGCAATGACTGGTCCACTTGTCACAAAATTAAGGAGGGCACTAGAGAAAAAAAAAGATTTTTCTCTGAAGATGATATGTGCTTGAATAATGCATTATTAACAGATTTAAAATTGAATATAATATTTGATTTGGTTTTGGAAATCAAATTTGTCTTAGAAATTACTACAATAATTGTGCTTATGTAATATATATATAAACATGTTAAATTGGCATGTCAAAAAACTAGGGCTGTCACGGTTCCAAAATTTTTCGGGTTGGGTCGGTTCTGTAAATTTTCGGTTCGGTTTCGGGTTTTTCGGTTCGGTTATTTACATCTACCTTAATAAACCTTAATTTCATGAATTTAACTTGAAAAATCTTTATTTGTTACATTAAATTTACATTGAAAACAAGTCTTAACCATGCGAACGTCTAGACCAGGTCCAGCACAATACCCTGATAAAGCTATATAGCTTGATAAAGCTATATAGCTTTATCAAGGTAGTACAAATACCTTGATCAAGGTACTTTATGTAATGAAAATACAAAAAAAATTCTGAAAAAAAATACTGAAAGTCGAGTTTTGAGTTGTTGTCAGTACATTCACTCATGCATGTAAAGTACTCAAACACAAAGAAATCAGTATAAAATCATGTCATGTGAGGAGACGTTCTTTTATGCTGTCTTTTTAATACCTGAGTACTTTTCATGCACGAGTGAACACACTGACCACAACTCATAATTCGACTTTTAAAATTAATTTTTTAAGATTTTTTTTTGTATTTTCATTACATAAAATACCTTGATCAAGGTATTTGTAATACCTTGATAAAGCTATATAGCTTTATCAAGCTATATACCTTTATCAGGGTATTGTGCTGGACCTGTAGACATCGGTGTGTAGAACTACTTGGCCTACTATTAGCCACAACCTGACCATTCCTGCTCGTTTTGATAATTATCTAATACTTCCGTGACAAGTGTTTTGTCATGGAATGAAGTAGATTTCAGTTGTGATGTTTATTTATAACTGTTATCGTCATCATTCCTTTGATTTCGATGACATTTTTTGTATAGAAAAGAATCTAATATATAAACCAGACCCGAACCGAAATCCGGAAAAATGGAACCGAACCTAACAATTTGGACCGCGGTTCTCAATTATTTCGGGTAACTATGACAGCCCTACAAAAAACTGGCACATTTAAAAATAATAAAGCAAAAAATCAGCATGCACTGTTGAATTGATATTTTCTTTAGCATAATAAATATTCATATAAATAGACTAAGAACAATTTTAAGTCTAGTGTAAAAGTTCATATAAGTTTACTGCTTAAAAAGAGTACATTCATAGCATTAAATGGATGTTTTTCATCATGTCTTACTCAAAGTTTCAAAATCACCTATCAAAACAATGAAAGCCAGTTAACATGTCTCTATTAGTCTTCTAAGTCTTAACTAGGGAAATGCAAATTTTTTAAATCTTCATTTCTTTCATATCATGTCTGCATGTTACTTACTCTAGGAAAGGTTTTCCCTGGTGTTCCTGATAAAACTGGAAGGCCTCATTTCTGTTCAGCTGGCACATTTTTAATTTAGTGATCAAAAAACCTTTCTGATAAATAACATCTAAAATTTGTCCCATTTTTGAAACTGCATCTGGCTTAATCATTCCAAGAGTTCTGAAATAAATATATTACGTAAATTAATTTATCTATCATAGACTGCATGGTGAAGATATATGAAATATATTACTTTCAGTAGTTTTCTATCAGTAACATTTTTCTCTTTCAGCAGTTTTATATGAATAATTGCTGGAAATACTGTAAAAGTACATAAATTAGTGCACTCAACATTTAGCACTATTTTCATCATTAATTGATTACCATAATCATGATTTGCCACATTTGAATCTGTTTCTACATGTATTTGTTTCAATCATTTATTAGTGTGTACTTAAACTAGCAGACTTGAGGCAGTGCGAAAGGTGCTAAAATACAATTACCATTGAAATAGGTATAGTACGTTTACAGACCAAAATTTTTTATATTACTGACAGAAATATCATAAATTTTGTCATGATTATTCTAACCTTTCTTTCTTATGTGAAAGACGTGATCTGGTGAAATCATCCCCATAATCAACAAAGTTCATCTGTCTGGATAGAACATTCACAGTGTTTCCTATGTATAAGTCTTCTGGATGAATGCTTTCTATGCGAGTTTTCTTCAGAAACATTCTGTGGTTCTTTATGTCAAACTGAAAAACACACAGTTGAAAAAGTTTGATAATTGTACTTTTGTCAATCTTTGCTCTTTTACAATTCATTATTCATTAGTCTGTCATTTAATTACCATTTCCACTGTGCCATCTTTAACATAATACATAAACTGGTATCTCCTGATGAAGGCTGCATGTGGATCATACCACTCTGCAATGAAGCAGAATCTTTCTTCACCATCTCTCTCCTGTGTGAATAAAATAAAAAAAAGGATTATCATATGACAAAGATTATTTTTGATGCATGTAATATTAATTATAATCTGACCATGGGTATGTATCTATATGTAGACTCAAGTTGATGATACATGCCTGATATATGATATGATTAGATGATATATGCCTGATATAAAGATTAAAAAGCAAATAAATACACTGCTTCCAAGATAGTAATGTTACAGTCTACTGCATGCTCCACATAAACTACCTCATATGCTTGAATGGCCAGTGTACTCAAATTATGACTATTGAATTATTCTGAGAACAAGACACCAACAATTCGGCAGTTTTTCATGTAAAAACTACACTGTGGGTGATAACATAAACACAGGCATGGAGAAAAGCAACAACTTAATTTAAATATTTTGTTACGTATAAAATCCATAGATAGATCATAAATCTTTGATATAAGGTCTCCGCTTTATTTCTATGATTTAGTATACAATATGCGATATAAAACTTACCATCTTGGGAAATTAACACAACAACACAAGTGTCCACATGCAAGTTTCTAACTTGGCTCTGTTGTTGTTCCTGGCAACATCGGACATAGGAATTTGAAAGCCTCAATCTGATTGGACCAAGAATTTTACTTCCTTCAAGGTAATTTTACGTCCATTTCCGGAAGTTATAAGAAAGAAATAAAAACAATTTCAAAGATTGTTAAAATGTGAGCGTCGGTGAGATAATTTGAGAAGGTATTTATACATACAATTTCATACTAATTTCAAACAATTGATTTGAATAAGTTTTCCTTCATATCGGAAGGGAATTTTCTTTTTGTAGAAATATCCTAGAGAAAATTCGGGAGATATCAATTAATGACTCTGGTCTGCTTAGATTTAATTTCAAAATACAATTTCATTGGTTTATTAGCTTTTTCTTTATTCCAGGTAATGGTTTAGTTGATGTCTTTATTTGAAAAAAAAAATGACAAAAAAGAAACGATGCAAAATGCTTATGAAAATGGGATAAACCTTAAATTTTGAAAATTTGTAAGTTTTAAATTAAAATTTAAAAAAAAACTGTATCTGCAAAAAAATATCTGAATTAAGGACTGTTGTATGATAAGCTTATTTTTTTTTTTACTCTCTTGACTGTTTTGATGGGATTTTGAAGAAAAAAATTGTACTATAAAATAGAATAGAATAGGATTTATTACCAAATCAGGGCCCAGTGGGCATAAACATATAACATGTATAATTACAGATAAGATAACAGACAGAATACAACATATAATGAAGAGCAATTCTTCCCATTTAGTACATTGGTGATGTTTTGAGTTTCACATGTAGGCATAGGTTGTCTTTATTTAAGACATTTTTATTTTGCCATGTGCATTGTGGTTATGAAACAGGACAGAGAATAAAATGTAAAAATAACACACAAAATCAGGCTCAAAAGTCAAAAATCCAAATAAAGTTCCAAACTGAGAGCAGAGCAAACACAGACAGAGGTGGGATCAGGAGCCAAGGTGGTGTAAGCATGCCCTGCCAACCGCTCACACCTCCTTGAGCCATTTGTCTTAAACAAAGTAATCCATAGCTTCCAATTCAGTATGAAAATCAGTGACCTAACAATTTATATTATTTAAATATGTCAGTCAACATTTGACATAAGGACAGCTGGTAATTGCAAACAATATCATTGTATCTACCAAAAAAGATTCCAAACAGTTTATTTTAAACAAGATAGTAGATCTCTTGTAACACAGCTTATTTGTCAGTACCCTGCCTTGGTTTATGAATTCTTTGTATGCAGAACATGGTCTTGCATATTGAATCAACTGGGAGACATTTATACATATATATATGCAGGTGATGAAGGTATAAGATGAGATTTTTTTCATTATGTTTTACCCTCATTTAGTGACTACCTGTCTAACATGAAATGTGGCCATCATTTTACATTGTAAACAGTCTGAGCTCATATGAAATTTGTGACTTTTATCCTGCTTTTCATAACAAAACTAATAAAATGAACAGTATTTGTTTGACATTATTTTTCAGAAGTATTTTGTATTAATTTAACACACACATTACAATTTATCAGGAAACTTTTATAGATCAAGAGAGTCAGGTATTTAATACTTCTCTGAACATATTCTGTAATCATACTTGAAGGAAAACGTGTACATTGTGAATTTGCCGTATACATTTATACAAATTTGTTAGATTATGGATATAACGAATTATGGATATAGTGGAGTAAATTCACAGGTACCCAGGATTTTGTTCTAAATGAGTATTACTGGCGTGTATGTGCATAAATGTAAATATAGATAAACATTAAAAATGTTCAAATGAAATGTTGTTAACAAGTGATGTATAAAATCTTTGCACATAACAAAACCATAATTACATTTTTACCAACACACTTAACTTCATATGTGATTATCCTAGCGTTCTTTGTTTCCTTTTGGGACATCATTTTCTCAGCCTGTGTAAAGATGTGAAACACGGTTCAAAAAAAACAATCAGGTTTTGGATATTTTATTTTTTTTTTTTTTTTTCAGAATTAAAATTTACATTCAATACAATAATGAATATAAAAAAAACAGTTTGTATGAGAGAAAAAAATGGTTTTATTCAATATACTTTATTTATTAAAAAGTTTGAAAAAGATTCAAAACTATGAAGAAGGATGTGAAAAACATGTATATGTATTTATCCCATGTTTACCCCTTTATCCTGTGGATATGACTCATTGGATAATTTTTTCATAATCCACAGTTAAGTGCAGTTGTGACGTCACAATGGTTTTTGTGTTAGTGTGATGAAGTAAAATAAAGTGGAGTCCTATATAAAACAGTGTAAAACATTGTTTGTGAAGTATTGAACAGGGGATAAAAAGAATCTCCCATGATTTGTAGTTGGATATGAATTTTATCCAACTCGTTGTGTGTTTTTATCCCCTCGCCGGAGATAAAAAACACACAACTCGTTGGATAAAAATCATATCCAACTACAAATCATGGGAGATCCTATATTTACAGTATATATATACATGTACTTTAAAAAAAAAATTGTTAGAATCAATTTCATTAAGAGATATAACCTACCACATGTGACCTCTTTGGTATTTCCCTTGATAGGTTGCTTCATATAGGTTTGACTGTACTGTAAGCCTTTCACAATTCAAACTCATTAGACACTGGACATGTTTGATCCAGTCAGTTTTATTGGCCTGTAAATGCTCATTTTGTTTTTTAATTGTAGAATCATAACATTTTTAGTAAATCAGACCTAGAAAAGCTGTTGTTGCTATTTATTGGTTTTCTTTTGAAAAAATGTAAATGATGAAATCTGATAAGTGTATTTTAGCATATGTATTACTTAGGTCAACAAAAAAAAAGATTTTTTGATGTACTCTAACTGACCCGTCAAAATTTCCCCTACCCAATCATTTTTTTTAGTACTTTGAATTAATATTTTGTTTGTTTGCAGGCAAATACAGATTGTCTGTATAATTTTTAAAGTTAAGGTTTTATCATTTCTCTAAGACGCATAAGATTGAATGTTTTTAAAGCAATAAATAAGAAGTTTGACTAGTTGTCCAGAGTGTATAATAAAAACATCAATAAACTTTTAGTCAGTGATTTTTATTATGATTATCAATGTATAGGATAATTTTAATAAAAAGATTATACTACCTACCTACCCACCTTGAAATATGTAGATCAAACAAAATTTTTTTTAATGATGGCCTCAGGATAATATGGTGTATAATAATGTGGTTGAAAGGAAACATGCTACTGCAGTGTAATCTTAGATTGAATGAAACATATTTAACATATTTTTGATAATACATTTGTTTTATGGATAAACCAATAATTTAACAGAAAAATAAATGACATCCTGTCAACCCAATTCAACATCTTCAAGAAACTATATATTTAAGGTCTACAACACTTTAAACTGCAGTATTGGTAGGGAAAAAGGGAGACATTTAATATCCAAATTAATTTGTTGACAGACTTTTTAAGTGCCTTATAGGTTCATCGTAAGAATATATATAATACTAAAGTGGAATATAACAGAATATCCCTGAAGGGAAAGCATTAATTGTTTTGACTGGTTTATTGTTGTTTTAGTATACTGTAAGTCAATATACAGAAATTGTGGTATCCTGTAAGTGATGTTTTGAGCTGTCATGCATGAAGAGAAACATGCGATTTGTGTGACAATTAGTTAGCTTTGTAACGATTCTGTGACAGGAGTTAACAAGTATAGGAGGGGTTTTATTTTAGCTTTAGAACAAGTAAGCACATTAGGATTATTTGAATTTAGAGATTTTTTCCTTGGAAAATAGGGTTTTATTTGACAAATTTACCTAAGTGCCATTCTTTTGAAAGTTAATTAAATGTATAACATGTACTATTATTTAAACATATGTTGGTTTTATATATGTCACAAATTGGATTGCTATTTAAATTTTTATCATTTTCAAGGGAATGATTACCTAGTTATAGTAGTTGCAATTTTCACTTCTTGATATTTATTTTTGTAGTTGTTGTTTTGAGTCTGTTTTCTTTTATTCATTTCATTTTCTGATAGGTCTGGTGTGTCAAGATACTTAAGTTTGATGTTATTCATTATACAGGGTTTTAGTACAATCAAGATGGCCGAAGCTTTGGTCAGGCCTAAGACAATCATTGCCAATAGCCAGGTCATCCGAGAAACAAAAAGTGGCTCTGCTGCTAAAGGTAAAGAAATTAGGAAAAGCAAAGCAGCACTGGAAGAGAAAGGCACAATTCTTGTGAGACAGCCACTACCAAAATACAACTTCCAAACACAAACAAGAAAACCAGTGGAAAGCAGCAAAGGGGAGACAAAATATGTTCAACCTGTAGCAAATGTTGAGCCTTACCCCAGAGAAAGCTCTTCAGAAAATGGAGGTAAACTTGTATACAAAGTAAGTCCCCTGAAGACAGGGGATATGGACATGTCTAATAAAAGTGGAGATGGAAAGGAAGGCATTTTAGTGAGGAAAGCTCCTGAGTTGGTGGAGGATAATGGCAGAGATAATGCTGAAGAAGCAGGAGGAAGACTAGAATCTGAAGAGATTAAAAAACTCAGGGAAGAAAATGCAGCTTTAAGGAAGCAAATGGACACCCAGATTGCCAGCCTGACGAAACAGCTTGATGTACAGCTTCAGGTAAAGTCAAATTCTAAACTTATTGTATAAAGCTTTAAAAATCAAAAAAAAAAAGGTATTGTAAGTAGACAACAAATTCTTTAAAATGTCAATCCTGCTGAAAAGTTCCTTATCTCAGATTAGTTTGCAAGTGCTGATCCAGGAATTTTTTTCAAGGAGAGGTTCACACCAACTCAAACAAATGTCAGACTCGGAACTTTGAGGATAGGTGGAGGGGGTTAGGACAAGTTACTTTCTTAATACTGTCAACGTTTCTTCAGATACATGGCTCTTCTTACCATATTAATTTAGAAATTTAATTCAATAACTTTTACGATAGACTTTTAAAACCCTTTACTCTTATTTATCATCTCTTTATTTATTTCACTACTGTTATAAAACATTTACAGTGAAATAAAAGTAAAATCCCCTTTTTTTTTATAGATTAACACAGAGCTTAAGAAGCTGTTGGTGGCATCAGTAGGGGATGACCTGCATTTCACAATGGAGCATCTTGTCAGGTTTGTTAAATTTAGTGGTCAATTAATGTTATCCTTATTTCAGGTTTGCTAAACTGAATTACTAAAATGAATCCTCCTTTATTCAGTTTGATTCAAACTAGCCCTCTCCTCCTTCTAGGGGACTAGAAATAGAAACATGGGCTAGTTTTACTGATACTGAACTTTTATGCTGTAAAGAGAAAAAGTCATTTAGACTGTAACTTAGATGCTTATCTTGTTTTAAATAAGCCCAGAAGTTTGTTACTCTGAGTCTAAACTTTAAACAGGAATGACTTTAAATTGAAAAGGAAAATTAAGAATTACATGTATGAAATCACACAAACAGTCTTAGTATTCTATTAAGATAAGAGTGGAGATTTCAAACAAAATGAAAGTGCTGTAGTCCTTCTGTATTTTCTA
Source organism: Saccostrea echinata (assembly GCF_033153115.1). NCBI lineage: Eukaryota > Metazoa > Mollusca > Bivalvia > Ostreida > Ostreidae > Saccostrea > Saccostrea echinata. The sequence goes on along the minus strand of NW_026889757.1, from coordinate 5,991,338 downwards.
AGCTCATAATATTTCTTCATTATTGTGTGTTACAAAGTTGAATTCGTTCAATGTTCAGCATTTGTAATTATATTTTTTATTATGATGAAAACATTGCTAAATAATGCATTGTTAAATAATGGTTGGCCTTTGCATGATCTCATTATAGCATCATTTGGACTTCATTTTCAGAGACAAAGCTCAGCTCTCCAAGGAACTTGGTCATTTCTCCAAGAAGCTGTCAGATGACTATGAACATATGGATAAAATCTCAATCCAGGCAGACATGTGGCGCAGCAAGTTTTTAGCGAGTCGGTAGGTAGCACAAGCATTGAGGAGTGTTAAATTAGAACTGAACTGAATGTGAAATTTTTATCACCAGAAAAAGTAAGTGAATACATATCAGTCTTACTGAGGCAATGTAGAGTTCTAAATTGAAATTCCAGTTCATATCAATATACATTTTTGGATTTGCAAATGATTTACCTGATATAACACCATATAATTTGAGCAATCCCTGTTTATCATTGTATAGATGGATGTTCATCACATGGCCATAAATTCATTGTTAAGATATAATTTCTCAGTGACATCGTGACCTGTTTAGACATTTCATGAAGTACTAGGTGTACAGATCCTGTGACCTTGAACTTGACGTTTGAGTCACTTTAAAAAAAAATCACTTGAGCCTAACATCCTTTGGACTGCAAGAGTTTTGGGTTTGATATATAGCATGTTAATTGACCTTTTGTAAAATACTAGTAGGTTTATAGACCATGAATTTGAACTGTACCTAAGACTTTTTTTATTGATTTGACTAAGCCTTGTAAAAGATATGGATGTGTCACAAGGCATGTTTGGAGAACATATCACAGAAATAATTGAAGTATTACCTAATTAAATGATATGGGAATGTGTTAATTTAACTGAGATCCTCTGGGTTTAATGCTCACTACACTTTTGAGCCACTAATGATTGTTCACTATATACATGCATGCACATTTAACAATTCATATTTAGGTTAAGTTCTCAACAAACTTCAAGCTTGTCAACTCCACATTAAGTTAAATAGTTTGAAACTAATATTTTTTTCAGATTATCACACTGTACATATTGATACACATATTATTAAACTGTAATGTTGCTGCAGCAGGTGACAGTGTGCTCCTTGGAACACTTTTATTTATGATGTGTTACTTGGTAGATTAGATAGATTTAATTTTATAATTGTAGTAGTAGATTGAAATTGTGCACACTCAAATACTATTTCTAAAAGTGCACATGCACTTAAAGTAGAATGGCTCTCTTCTCACTACAGTGGGATTTTTTCTGTAATGAAGACAATTTTTCTAACAGAAGTAGGAGACAAAAATGAAACTTAAGGAAATGTGCATACCTTCCCGAATAATTTGAGACAAATCTTAGTTGAAAGTAAAAATTTTATGGAGGAAACATATTGATTTATCATTTATAGACTTACCTCTCTTTGCAGAGTAACACTCATACTTGAGCATTGCAGCAAAATCTGATTTGAAAAGTTTGTGATATGAAGGTTAAGTACATTTGGTTTTTGTTTTGTAGAGTTATGATTGATGAACTGGCTGCAGATAAAGCTTACTTTGCAATGCTCTGTCAGGAATCCCAGCATGCATTGCAACAGTTGCTAAATGATAGGCATGAACTGCGGAGAAATCTCTTCGAGACGTACAAGTAAGACTCAACAATATCCATAATTTTTAATTTCTAAATCCTTGATATTTGATTGTTTTTATGTCTACATCATAATTTAGTTGATTGTAAATCATACAATAGCTATTTAGTTACCATATCATATGACAAGTATTTCAGCAACTAGTAAATTAGCAATTTTATCCTAAAACTTGACATTTACATGTATTACAACCATGATTAATTTTTTGTGATTTTAGGGATAACTCATTTTATTTACTCCTACAATATTGATTGAATTATCAGCGACATGTATTTTTAGCATTGCTAAAACCATAATTAATAATGCCAAAATCAGCTGGTTGCTAAAAATCCCCATTATGCTGTATGGTATTTAAAAATCATCATATCTAATGATTGATTGGGAAGAAGACATGAAGAAACTCTTTCACAATAATTTTGGTACTGCTCTTTTGCAGGGAAAATTGATATAGTTTAGCAAAGCACTAACTGGCCTTTATCAAATGATGTTGAGTTCATTAAACAATTGCTGTTGCATCATATTTCTCCAAACTATATCAATTTGCCCTGCAAAAGAGTACATATGTAGTACATGTACCCCAGTTCTTTTTAAGACACATTTTAATATAACTTTTATATCTTAATTATTCATAGAGTTATTAAAGGTGAGATATATTAGAAATATTATAATTTCTAGGAGTTTAGAACAAATCAGATCTGCTTTTGACCCACTAACTGCCAAGAAAACCCCAAAGGTACCCTCCACAAATGCCTTGGACCTGGCTCGTATGAACCAGAGACTGGCAGAGAATATTCGATATCGACTACTGCCCCATGACACTGTGATTCAGATGGAGCCTACCCCACCATGGGAAGACAATCTCACCCTGGCAGAATCATATGCCCACCAGGTTTGTAGCAAACTGTATACATGTTTTGTTATCTTGTATACTAGAACTCTAATCATGTGTAATGAGCCAAAGACTTGCCCAATATAAATAACAGGACCACTCTAGACGAGCAATAGTGAAAGATTAGGTTCACTTCTGATGTTGAATAACTATTGAATTGATGTGTGTGTGTTTGTGTGTGTAGACAAACTATAGAAGTGTTTCAGTACTTCTTATGAAAATTGGTTTTCATATGTTAATGAAGTTGAAGCTGTTGATTTTCAGAAGATGGTTTTTAACATAATTTCTCTCTTTCTTTCTTTTTATAACAAAGTTGAGGATGGGACGCTTTGTCTTTCTGTCAAAAAATCTTTCTGATAAATGAATTGTGATTTGTGGTTGAAGTAGCAGCTCATTTTTCTTTTAATCACAAAGGTATCAAAACATGTTGCGTCCTTTTTCAATCAGTTCTTCAACACAAACCTGACTAGAAAATCTTGCTGAATAGTACATATTTTGTTAGAAAATAATTAATCTTTTATTGCAGCTGTTGTCTAGGGAAACAGAAAAAGAAACCAATCAAATGACCTTGACCTCAGCTGTTGCCAGTCGTTACCATCCATATGCCAAGTTTGACAATCTGACCTTCAACTGCTGTGAAAAATGCAAAGGAGAATTAACTTCTGTCTGACTGTAAGCATTTTGAATGATTTAAGATCTTCTTCTTATAAAGTAGGCTCTAATCAGACAAAGGTATGGATTCTTTTTTTTAATATATCAAATTTATACAACTACTATATTGAATCTAGGAAAGGACTTGACATCTATATATTTTTTGTGTTTTTAAAACGTGTACAATATATTTCTACAATATTATATTTGAATTCTTGCTCTGTAATCTCTTTAGATTTAAACAAGAACTGTTTTCACAGTGTCTTGAATTATTCCTTGGGAATTTTTTCCTCATTTGTAATTTCTTTCACTGCATTTTTCATGGATTTGTCATGAATGGAAAGAAATCAATATAAAAACAGTTATGTATTATGCAATGATGTTTTAAAGATACCTTGCATTGATATTCTTTTATTCTATATATTTGAGGTCATTATTGCAGACACCTTTACATGACGTTGATTTCTTTTTTTCTATCAAACTCTGTGCTGTAATTCAATATTTTAAGACAAAGTTGTGTGGCATTACCTTAAGTCTGACTGAGTGGTAAATATGGAAGAGGAAAGATCCACAATTAATAAATAAAATAAAGTCAAACCTTGTTATCTTAAACTTCATGGGAATGGAGAGTTTTAGATATTGAGGTTAAAAGAACGTGAAGAAAAAGTGGACAGAACTTCCAATACCCTATCCATGGTATGCGAGATATTGATCTTTGAGATATCGAAATTCAACTGTTTAATCTGTTTTTCATTGTTTTTTTTTTTTAGTCTTATGTCACTACCTTGGTTAAAAAGCCCATGTGATAAAATTTTAAGACATTCATCAAAGGATCATGCAATCACTTTAATTCATGAACATCATTCATGCTGTTTTAAATATTTCCATTTTATGTGAAAAAAGTCTTTCATACTGAATGGAGAATGTAGCTTTACATTTAAGTGATTTCTATGTGGTAAAGTTTTTGTTGTCAATTCAAATATAGGACTCACGATTATTTTTATGTTTCATTTGTCAGACTTAAAAATCTTTTGTTTGATATTTCAAAGGACTTCATACTTAGATGTTTAAGTCAAATTCTTATCATTTTTTAAAAAGAGAAGTACATGTAGAAGTTAGAGGAAAAGATATATTTAAATGATAAATATGTTATAGTCCTGTAATTATGAATCATTTCTATTACTGTAAATCACTTTTTATTTGTGAGAACTTTATTTTTTGTTAGTTACGGGAGACTGCCTGCTCATTAAAATTTCATTCTTGCGTACATGTATTTAAGTATTACTAAAGATAAAATAGAGCAATGACCGAAATTTGTGAAATTTTCTCTTGCAGTGAATACCATATAACAATCTCGAACACAAAGTTTCACGAAAATTAAGTGATCTACAGTATAAAAGTTAAAAATTTGATGCTCATGTATTTGCATCTAAAAATATGCTTTGATTTTCAGCATTCTCAATGTTAAATGCCATGTGAATTTTTTAAAAAGTCAAATATATATAATTGGTGCAATATGTGTATTATTTTAATATCAGAAATAAATTTTTGAATTATGACATGCTTTATGTTTTTAGAATTAAACTATAAAGGATAAATTTAAAATTAATTAAGATTTTATGACTTAGGGGTTACTTGAAATCCATTTGTTAGATGACGTGGGTAAGTGACCTAGAAAAATATGTAAGGAGATGGGTGAACATGACGAGCGATAAGCCTATAGTGTGACAAACATTAAGATGAAAAATTAAATTTCAATTATATCAAAATTTTCCTTGATATTTCGTCTAACATTAAAATATACTTTATGTAAAATCTCTACAATTTGCAAAAATCCCTCGAAGATTGAAATTATTTGCCTGTGAAATATTAGACACACACTAAAACGGGCAAAAACAGTCATTTTCTCATACTATAATACTATTTTTCGATATGAGTGGGTCTTCACTCCACCTTTTTTAAAGTTAATCCTCAAAGTTTGCATAAAAATATATATTTTTTGGTTACCAAAAATATGGAGCAATGACCCACTATACCTTAAAAATATACTTTTATGACATAACATTCGCATCTTTTCGAGAAATACTTGAAGTCCATTAAGTCAAGGGTCATATCACAAACATGATTTAAATGCCACACTTCATCAGGACTTGTGTAGTCTAGTGGTTAGCGTGCTAGTGTCGAAAGAAAATGATACTCAGGATTTTTATTGCTAGGGTTCGAACCCCACGAATATCACATTAATTTTTTTAATAAAAGAATAAATTTTGCCGAAAAAATTTTCCTCAGAAAAGTTTTGTTTATCATAATTTCATAAATTTCAATAATGAGAACTTTACTCTAAATACTAAATTCACAAACTGAACATGATTTTTAGCTCTTCTGAGCCAAAGGCTCAAAGAGCTAATGCTATGGCCATTTGTGCGGTGTGCGTAAACTTTTTAGAATATGGGCCATAACTCAAGAACCCCTTGGCCAATTATTGTCAAATTTGTCACAGGGTATCCTTGGCCCAAGGGCTCCCTTTTATACTAAAACTGGGGTTGTGACCCTTTAACAAGGGGAGATAATTAGGAAAATAGAAACAAAAGTACTGGTTGCTAAAAAATCTTCTTCTCAAGAACCACTGGGCAGATTATCACCAAACTTACACAAAAGGATGAGGATATGTTGTAGATTAAAATTTGCACGGGGATTTACCCTGGGGCAAAGGGCGTGGTCTCAAGGTCACTTCAAAGTTGACCAAAAATTACATTTTATTAAAATGTTGATATTTTGCTTACTATAAGGACTAGGATCATCAAATCTTGTCAGTTGGTGCATCTAAGGACCTCATATCATGTTGACTCAAAAGTAGGTCACGGTGACCTACTTTTTAAATTTTGCGGCCATTCTTTTTCAAAATGATTTAGAGGCATATTTTGAACAATTTAAGGCCTATGATCATCAAACTTTGTCAGTTGATGCATCTTGGGTCCTCAAAGTACTTCAACTAAAAAGTAGGTCACCTTGACCTACTTTTTGAATTTTATGGCTAATCTTTTTTAAAACAATTAAGGTCATTAATTCGAATACGGGGAGGCTTAGAATCATTAAATCTTGTAAGATGATGCATCTTGGGGCCATAAAACATATTTATTAAAAAGTAGGTCACAGTGACCTACTTTTTGAACTTTGCAGGCATTCGATTTCAAAGCATTTTAGAGGCATAATTTGAACATTTTAAGTCCTATGATCATAAAACTTTGTAAGTTGATGCATCTTGGGTCCTCAAAAAAGGTCAACTGAAAAGTAGGTCACCGTGACCTACTTTTCAATTTATATGACTATAATTAAATATTTCAGGTACTAATTGGCTTAGAATCATCAAACTTTGTCAGTTGATGCATCTTGGGTCTTCGGAGTAGGTCGACTAAAAAGTAGGTCACAGTGACCTACTTTTGAAAATTTATGGCGTTAATTAAATATTTCGGGTACTAATTGGCTTAGAATCATCAAACTTTGTCAGTTGATGCATCTTTGGGTCTTCAGAGTAGGTCGACTAAAAAGTAGGTCACAGTGACCTACTTTTGAAAATTTATGGCTTTAATTAAATATTTCGGGTACTAATTGGCTTAGAATCATCAAACTTTGTCAGTTGATGCATCTTGGGTCTTCAGAGTAGATCGACTAAAAAGTAGGTCACCGTGACCTACTTTTGAAAATTTATGGCTTTAATTAAATATTTCGGGTACTAATTGGCTTAGAATCATCAAACTTTGTCAGTTGATGTGTCATGGGTCTTCGGAGTAGGTCGACTAAAAAGTAGGTCACCGTGACCTACTTTCGGAAAATTTATGGCTTTAATAAAATATTTCGGGTACTAATTGGCTTAGAATCATAAAACTTTGTCAGTTTAGACGTCATGGGTCCTCGGAGTACAACAACTGAAAAGTAGGTCACGGTGACCTACTTTTGAAAATTTATGGCTTTAATCAAATATTTCGGGTACTAATTGGCTTAGAATCAATAAACTTTGTCAGTTGATGCGTCTTGGGTCCTCGGAGTACAACAACTGAAAAGTAGGTCAGGGTGACCTACTTTTGAAATTTTATGGCTGTATTTAATATTTTCAGGAATTATTTGGCTTAGAATCGTCAAAATTTGTCAGTTGATGCATCTTTGGTCCTCGGAGTAGGTTGACTGAAAAGTATGTCACTGTGACCTACTTTTGAAAATTTATGGCTGTAATTAAATATTTTGGGTACTTATTGGCTAGAATCATCAAACTTTGTCAGTCGATGTATCTTTGGTCCTCGGAGTACAGCAACTGAAAAGTAGGTCACGGTGACCTACTTTTGAAAATTTATGGCTTTAATTAAATATTACAGGTACTAATTGGCTTAGAATCATCAAACTTTGTCAGTTGATGCATCTTGGTTCCTTGGAGTAAAACAATTGAAAAGTAGGTCACTTTGACCTACTTATAAAATTTTATGATTATAATTTTAAAAAATATTTTAGGTATTAATTGGCTTAGAATCATCAAACTTAGTTGATGAGTCCTCAGAGAATGACAAGTGATAAGTAGGTCACCATGACCAACTCTCAGGTACTAATTGGCTTAGAATCATCTTGGGTTCTCAGAGTGTGAATTGGAATTTCAAGGGTTTATGTAAATATACAGGATACTTTGAGGCTTCAAATAGAAGTGATAGGTTGTACAGTTTATCAGAAGAGCGATTCAAGGCCCATGGGCCTCTTTTTATATATCTGAAGCTATAGGCTTTCTGTTCGCCCATCTCCTTTAGATGATTCTGTCCTTAAACATAATCAAATGATATCTCATTATACTCAATCTGGCATAGAATAATGTATACTTATTTAATTGGCTCCAAGCTGGAGAAATTTCTGGATGGGTTTATATTTGTAAGTTATATAAATTATAATGTTGGAAATAACAGAATTATATTTATGTTTTTTGTAAAAATAGCATTTCCCACTGATAGGTGTAAATGTCTGCGCATTAAACAAATATTCCAACATGAATCAGAAAGAGATTAGGCAAGAAAGAAAGACATTCCGGCGATTGAGCAATGAATTATTGATGAAGGTGCGCATCATCTTAGAAAGCTCCTCCTTAAAAATTCCAGAAGTTATAAAAATCCTATAAAGACCCTTACCAAAAAGACTAAAAAAACATCTCGTAAACTCGAACATACGGACGAAGTAGGTGAAAACATAAACTATTTCAATTTTTTTGTTGAGGGGGGGGGGGGGGGGGGGTGAAAGATAACAGCTAAGATTTTTCGTCTCTTGAAATTTTACTCTGGCACAAACTTTACGCGAAGCACTACTATTCGCAGCATTTTCGTGATCAAATTCAAAGCTGTACCACTATTCCTTATAATCACACACACACACACAAAACTTCATTTTTAATTCACCAATTTGCTACACAAATGTGATAAAATTTGATTTTGATAAAAATGAATTGAAAACAAGTAGGAAGATTATGTACATACTGTAAAACAACGATCTCTACCCCTGTCTATATGATAATCGAAGAAACATTTCATTGCCTGCATTTGGTAATCAATGCAAAATGGACTAAATTTTGTGATTCATCCCATCTTTATTTCCTCTTTTTAGAGATTTTACAACACTTATAATTTACATGTTATATCATGTTATGTTAGGAACATCAAATTGTAAATTGACAATAAAAAAGGGAAATATGTACATGATGTACATACAAACGTATTTACAAGAAGATCAATAATATACTGGAGAAAAGAAAGAAAAAAATTATGTTTGAGTGGAAGCCCTGTTAAAAAAGGCAGAGGCTTCGCAGATAAATTTTGTACAACAAATAAATTCTTTTTGACCATGTTTGTCTTTCAACGTTAATGTTGGAAGACCACCTAGTAATGATAAATAGAAGTCATATCACACATGTGAGTTAATTCTGCATATAAATGAACATCAAATTTGTTCACTACGCAATCAAATATGCTCTGTGGCGGAGCACCACAACACAGCATGCTGGAAAGGATCGCTATATATTTTTTTTTTTTTTACAGAGAACTCTTGTTTGTTGGCATAACTGAGGCGTTACAGTCCATAATTTTGCAACACATTTTATCAGTCTGATTTCATCAAAAGAAAAGTTGAATTTGTATATCCTTGCTGGAGTTATACACAATATAGAAATCCTGAGAGAACTCCTCCCTGTCTGACGCCCTGTTGGACGGAGAAGTATTTAGACATTTGATTGTTTACTACAATTGTACTTTCATTGTCCATATGAAAATCATCTATTAGTGACCAAATTTTACCTTAACCACCTAACTTATAGAGTTTTACCAAAAGATTGTTTCTCCACACAGTTTCATATGCTTTTTTGCAATCTAGGAATGCTACAAAGACAAACGTGGTCGTTGTAGTTCAGAACTGTTTCCTGTAAGTTAAATGCAGCTGTGATACAGCCTAGCTCCTTTTGAAATCCTTGTTGTCGTGCATTAGGGAATTTCATTTTGCTCAGTACATTATCATTTATGCGATTGTATATTATTTTTTCGAATACTTCGAGAAGACATGATAAAAGAGACACAGGTCTGTAACTGTCAGGAGAATGTTTCGGTTTATTATCACCCTTATATATGGGTACGATGGGCATCCCAATCGCTTGGTATTATGACGCTGTTTCCTCCGTATTTCTATGAGGCGCTGTTTTGGTATTTACTGCCAAAAAGTGATATCACCTATTCGAATAGGTGATATCACCTATTCAATTGGTGATATCACCTATTCGAATAAGTGATATCACCTATTCAGCTTCTGAATAGGTGATATCACCTATTCGAATAGGTGATATCACCTATTCGAATAAGTGATATCACCTATTCGTATAGGTGATATCACCTATTCAAATCAAATAGGTGATATCACCTATTCGAATAGGTGATATCACTTATTCGAATAGGTGATATCACCTATTCGAATAGGTGATATCACCCATTCAAATAGGTGATATCACTTATTCCTTTTGAATAGGTGATATCACTTATTCGAATAGGTGATATCACCTATTCAAATCAAATAGGTGATATCACCTATTCGAATAGGTGATATCACTTATTCGAATAGGTGATATCACTTAATCATTTTGAATAGGTGATATCACTTATTCAAATAGGTGATATCACCTATTCAAATTATTTATGAAATAACAACTGCTCCCAAGACTATAGCTTTAATTCTCATTTACTTTCACTTTCGTTTTATAACTTACCATTCTTGCAGACAATGGATTACAGCTTCGCATTTAGTTTTAAGCACCCCAGTAGAATTTGTTGTTTGTTTTGCTCACAAATTATATTTATTACACTTATCTATCATGTATACTATAGGAAAATTCAAAGGGTCTGTAAGTCTCGTTGACTTTCACTTTCGTTTTATAACTCCCGGGTACCTGAGCGTTCTTGGAGACAATGGATTACTTAAGTTGTAAGCATCGCAGTGGAATTATTAAACATGTAGTTTGTTTTGATCCCCGATTGTTGCAAAGAGGAAGAGAAAGTGGATTGATAGATGCAGGTAAATAGCGTTTCATTGCTTTATTTTTTCATTACATAACGTAAACACAAGCTATTCCGAGGGGGCCAAGATTAGCCAACATACTTAAGCAGAAAGGGAAATTTAAATCGTTTTTATGCTAAAATCGTCTGTATTCAAAAGGTACGCTTATCTACAGATTGGTTTCATAAATTTAAAGCATTGACTTAGCTTACAGTGGTATAATTTGGAGTATTGGACAGGTATACATGAGTTTGGGATATTGAATGCGATGTCATTGAAAGGAAATAAAAAAATAGATGTACCCAAATGCATCGACCATGGGAATACAAAGTTGAATACCACGTCTATAACATATGATCTTCGTAGAAAACACATTCTTTTTTTTTTTAATTACTACAATAAATAAAAATGGTCAGCTCATTCTGTAGGCTATAAGCTGCCCTGTCTATTCGGAAATAAAAATGGTCACACACACTCAAAAAATAATCATTTTTTATTCTACAAAGAAGAAGGCATTTTTTCATATACACATACAAACTGTATTAACCGCCAAGTTTCATGACCCCCCCCCCCTCCCCCTTGCCAATACTCCTACAATTATGAGACAGACTTTTTTTCTTGAAATAGGCATTTTTCTCCATTTGTCATTATATATTACAGGGCTGCACAAGGTACTGAAAAAGGGACAGTGCTTTGAGTGAATGTGTTATCCATGTATCTGCAAATGAAGCAGATCCCCCAGTGAAGAGTGTGACAACTTCCAACTTCCAAGTTGTTAATGACGGAACTCCATTTAAATCAGGTACAGGTCAAAGTTTTGGCTGCACATTTCTTTTACAATATTCAAAACATAATAATTCAGGATCAAGTTCACACAAGCTCACATTCCATGGTTACTTACAGCACCATTATGCTAGATAAATTTGTTATGATACACTTTCATGTTAAATAGTCAAATTTGATTGGTTTAAAAAACATTTGTTAACAAGTACTATTACCATACTGTATGCCAAACATTACATCCCAAATGGTTGAAAATGCATGACTACGGGTAACAGTATATACAGTAATAAAAAATGTTAACTGTGCAGAATGTTTGCACATTTGTTTCACCTTGATGTTTTCTTTAAAATGCATTTTATGACAAGAAAAATATTACCTGTTTATTTTGGGTGATGTAAAATTCTTACCCCTTAAACACCATTGCTGACCGAGGCGAGGTCAGCGATGGTTTTTGTGGTATAACAATTTCACGTTATCCTACTAAACATGTAATATTTTTATGTTATATGTACTTCTATTTGTAAATGTTAATGACTGTGAAAAACATAAATATTTATAAATTAGTAAAATCAATTTAATACACTATAAATACACAAAAGGACAAATTTGTACATAATTCTCTATGATTAGGTTAATTAGTTTATATAAAGGATGTAAATGGGCATGATATATCATTGTTAATATTCAAGAAAGTGTTAACTGTTTTTCTTGTAGATGCTCCTTTCCATCTGATGTTTTCCAGGTTTTTGTGAAAAGTTTTCTTAAAAAATGGCACCATTCAACCACAAATACTATGCCAGTGGAACTGTGATATCAATCAACTGCTTATGACACTGTTAATTGGCAGAGAAATTATTTTTTTTTATTTGGGACAAGCAATCTGTTTCAAACATTTTATGCCTGCAAATTGGTACATGTACTTCATGAAATGCTTGAAGGATGCTAAAGGCTACTGAAATTCCAAGCCAGATGAAATTCAAAAGGATTGATACAAAAGTCATTTGAAGTTTTCTATTCTTAGTTATGAGTGTTTTTCAGGATGCCCTCTGATATCATAGCTACAACTGGTCACTGTCCTTTGTTAGTTACACATGCAGACATCTTATTAAGGCAGTGATATAAGTAGCTCGAAGTGGATGCTTTATTGTTTTCCTCAGATTTATAACCTGGATTGATCTCTGATACAGTAATTTAAAGCCATGTCTTTTCACTGTCACAAAGTACTGAAATAAAAATAATTTTGATTAAAATATTTTTTTTTAATTCATATCATTAAATTTTTAAGCTACAGAAATTCAAATTAATTACGTATTAGTAAATAGAAATCTTTAATTGATTAGCAAGCCTTTGCATTGTCAGATCCTTTTCTGAAAGGACCATTTACCTTTAACAACGTCAGGACAGGTGAGGCAACTGGCTGGTCTTCATGCTGGAAGTGTGTGTTAACTCTGTAATCTTTTTAAACAAAACCATCCAGTGATGTCCTAAGATTGCCAGATGAGCAGACATATACCTGTATTTAAGAAAGATTCTGTAACATGACATAGAATTTTTGCACAGCTTGACACACAACTGATGGTAACTTAGGTGCCTGCAAAATAATAAATCTGGCACATATTTATTTATTTGATACAAATCAGAACAAAATTTGTCCTTTTACAGAACAAATTATTTTCATTATAAAGAAAAGAGAAATGCATATGTACTGTGTTAATACATATAACCTGTATTATTGGATATTTTCACCCCATTCTAATTTTTAAAATATTCTCTCTTTCACCCTTGAAAACAATTTTGCCCTTTTCAAATTTGATCAGACACATTTGTGTTTAAAAGATATATGCTGCCTTCTTCGAATTTGTCCTGTTTTAAATTCACCTACTTGTAAGGAGGGCAGAATTGGAAAAATAAAACTGGGGCGAAAAATTTCCAGAACAAAGTACCATTACTTGCCTGCCTGTTGTACTATAACTCCTCCAGCCTTACAATATTCTATAATCATTGCTTTCATGCGATACCCCCCAGTGGATTGATGGTCTCTTTTCCAAATTATATGCACTTTCTAAAAAGAATGAATTTGTCAATTTATAAAATTTAGTATTACAAGTTAATAAAGACAGTAAAACAATGTTATCAACATTTATATGCAAATGAACCTCTGTATAAATCACTAATAAATGATTGACAACTTGTATGGAATATATCGAATACCCTTAATTTTGCATTTGGAAACTCAGCATTAAGGCCAAACAAAAAAATATGTGTGGTTCCAGTTACACCTCCCAAAAAATAGGGTAGGTAGGGATTTTTTTTTTTTTTTTTTTTTTTTGTACAAAATAATTTTCTAAATTTTTCTAAATAATACCTATTTCTTTTCGTTAGCATAAGTGAACTATTTTATGTGTAGAGTGTTAGATATGTTTTCTCTTAAGCATATGGATTAGATATGTGCTTAAATGTGTGAATAAAATGTCTTGGGTATTTAAACAGTTGTCTGCCGATTCTATTCATTCGAGTTCATACTCATCTAGAAAATACAATGTTTGAAGAAAATCAGCATGAGCAAATTGAATTATTTAAATGTTATTTGGATATTATATTTTCTTTTTTTAGAATGTTATGTGTTTACGAAGATGATATGTGCTATCCTTGTTTTTAAAGGATGCTATTAATTTCAGAATTGTATATTATAAGTAAAATTAATGGATATCTTAAGCATTATACATTAAATCTTAAATATAGATCATGATTTCTCTATCGGAAGTCTTTATACAGGTATATAAAATCTAAAATTGTACATTATAGAATGCGAAAAAACAGAAATATTTTGTGTAGAGCTGAGTATATAACTCATAACTAATAAATGTTTTGTTTATTTTGAATTCAGTCTTTTCCAACTATGGTTCAGAAAAGAAATGTTTTATTTGTGGATGAACAGAGTGAAGGAGAAAATAAGTGGCATTTCGATGTGGCGTTAAATATACTAGTCAACATTGGCAGGGGGCACCCTAGTTATGAATATGAAACAAATATTTTTAAATCAAAAATAATGAAAACACAATCTTTTCTTTTTGTAAAAAATAAAGTCCAAAGTGAACATCCTTTTTTTAAAATCAGTGTTTATAAATGAAATTAATTAATTACTTTTATCCAGAACAGTTCTTATTTTACTTAATAATAAATTCTGAACTATAAACTAGAAAACGGACATGAAAGTTCTGCTAAGAGCTGTCGGAGGAAAAGAATGTGACACCTACACTTTGTACAGTAATGTTTAAAACAAAATAAATCACCTAAGCAAGATGACATAGAATCATTCAAATTTGTCAGAATTACAAATATTTAATATTATTAAAATTTTAAATCCTTTCAAGAAACCTTTTTGCCTCATTGAAGACTTCATACTTCCAAGCTCATTTCTCATATATATTGGTGTTTTGCAAGTTGACTTTATTCATGTAAAATCAGCAGTCTTCTTTTTCACTTTTCCTCATGAACTGTTTTTTTTTTCTACTTTCGGTTTAAAAGAAATGATCCTGATATAAATTATTTAATAGTTTACAAGTTAATCTATCTTACACATTGGGCTAATTCTTGCGTAATCAATGCAATCAAATAAATGTTTTCTCATGTTATCTTCCCCCTAACTCCAAAAAACGTTATCTGGCCAGCTGTCTGTGTGCTTTCAAGCCAGAAGTGATTTCCTATCCTGACTTCACACCTTTGCGTGCATTAAATAATAAAGGGGCTAATCAGCATGCACTTGTTATAAACCAGCTGTAAACAGAGCAACTAACTGAATCTCGCCACTCTTGGGCATATTTATTTAATTTTGGCAACCAAAAAACAAACAAACAAAAAAACATGGCGCTGGAAAAAGGTATACTGCCACGCCATGCTAGCTTGCTTTAGATTTAACACCATCAAACACTTGCACTACGTGTTGAAACGATTTTTGCATGGAGGCCGCCATTGCTGGAACTAAAACTAATACCGAAGTGGATGACGGAAATCGCAGAAAATTCTGGAAAATAAATTTGAATATTGCCGAAAGGGAACCACACATATTTTTTTATTTGGCCTAATAATATTCCATACATGATTGAGCTGTCACCTGATGAACCTTTAATTCTTTTCTATTTTTATTTTTTATATGCTTTATATGTATATGAATTATAAGAGTAAATGTAAGTCCAAAAACTTATTTTGTGACATCAATTTCATACCTGTATTTGAGTTGCCTTTTTGAGGATATACCGGGTAGATTATTCAAAGTTGATGTACATGTAGTCTGAGATGCTGCAGTTCTCTTGTACTTTAGCTATAAAATAAATCTTAATGTATACAATTGTGTAAGATGAAAGAATATTTCAAACACTGCATGAAACAGACCAAAACTTTAACCAAAATATCCTCTATAACATGCTCTCTAAACTGAAGAATATATGGTCATATAATTGCAGTCATGTGAATTTTGTTCAATGATAAATGCAGAGAGAATTTGCAGAATATATAAAGAAAGTTTTATCGTTGGGATTGGGAAATAAGCACGTCTAGTACAATCTCTTAATTTAGCTATATAGCTTGAAATAGCTATTTAGCTTTATTAAGCTATTCAAAATAGCTTGATTTAGCTATTTATATGCAGTTTTGCATGTATTTGACTATTCATATATGTGCTATGGGCTATCGAAACAACAAGCAAAATCAAAGATAGCTCCAACTTTGCAACTTTTGATTACTTTTAAGCAAAAGATAAATTTCTATTATTTGAGTAACTGTCCACTACCTTGTGTGCATTGAGGCATGGATAAGTATGATTGCTTCTCATTGAATGTACAGAATTAATCAATTATCTTGTTGACCATAATTGGCCTCCTTTATAAATTCATTGAAGAAGTAACTGTATCAATTGCATATGTAGCCCAAAAACTTTTAGAATTTGAGTACAAAGTCTCTTTTGTTTCTATTTTCCTAATTATCTCCCCTTGTTTAAGGGTCACAACCCTAGTTTTAGTATAAACGGAAGCCCTTGGCCCAAGGATACCCTGTGACAAATTTGACAATAATTGGCCAAAGGGTTCTTGAGTTATGGCCCATATTCTAAAAAGTTTACGCACACCGCACAAATGGCCATAGCATTAGCTCTTTGGGCCTTTGGCTCAGAAGAGCTTAAAAAATGAACCTCTTACATTGACTTTTGGTCAATATTTTTTTTACAGTTTTTTGTTTAGTTTTTTGATGAACAGTGTACAGTATTTTCACCCAAATTCCTGTATTTTGAGGACTGCTGTACAGTATTTGGGCCTAAAAATTATCACATGTATGCAAGGAGATTTTAATGAGTGAGTTTTAAATGCATCAATTTCAGATGAGTTCAAGGTTGAGTATCATCACTGCACCAAGGTGCGACTTTTTGTGCATGCTGAGAAAAGTAAACATTTAAGAAAAAGTGTGATAAAATAGCTAAATTAAGCTATTCTGAACAGCTTAATAAAGCTATATATATAGCTAAATCAAAAGATTGTACTGGACCTGATAAGTGCTTTCAAACATTGAATACTTAAAAAACTAGACCTACTGACATGCAACAGCTAAATTTTTGTTGATAAATGAAGCGTATTCTGAACAAATCATTTACCCAAACAAAGGTGATGCTGTCACAAGATGACGTTCGTACCCATCTGACACTTACACTACTCCTCCTTAATCAGCTGGTAATAACATCATTATCCTCGAATTCAAGAAAAATCTGTTAATAAATTAGTTGGAATGATGATAACAAAACTATTCTTATCAGATACAAATGTATAATATAAGACTTCTATTTCACTCAAGAATACCCAAGCAGGTGACATTCTCTGACTTGTTTACCTGTACTTCGATCGAAATTCTCCTCCTACTTGCTCGCACCCAAGCTTTTACGACCCTCAATTTATCCATCGTAAGTCGGAGAACCCTCCGGCTTTGTACAACTGCTTAAACTTTCCTTATACGCTTTGTGTAAACCATAAACATGCATGACCCAATACACATCTCCATGTGTGAGGTACCTGGAAGTTAATATTATCGAAAAATCTCGCGAGTCACATGACGAGACTTACAGACCCTAACGCAGCCCGAATTTGCTTGGTTCCAATGAAAATCTAGATAATCTTGAGGAAGGGAGCATTCATTATTTGTTGTTGTAAGAAATGCGAATAGGTGATATCACCTATTCGAATAGGTGATATCACTCATTCAAATTGAATAGGTGATATCACTTATTCGAATAGGTGATATCACTTATTCGAATAGGTGATATCACCTATTCAGCACGAATAGGTGATATCACCTATTCGAACAGGTGATATCACCAATTCATTTCGAATAGGTGATATCACCTATTCGAATAAGTGATATCACCTATTCGAATAAGTGATATCACCTATTCGAATAGGTGATATCACCTATCCGAATAGGTGATATCACCTATTCAATTTGAATGAGTGATATCACCTATTCGAATAGGTGATATCACCTATTCGAATAGGTGATATCACTTATTCGAATAGGTGATATCACTTTTTGGCAGTAAATACCAAAACGGCGCCTCATATATTTCGGATGTTCGGCTTGGACTTTGTCTATTCCAGGAGCCTTACGTAGTTTTAGAGAGGCTGTAGCTTGAGCGACTACTGCCTGAGTAATTTCTTCTGGTTAGAGAAAGTAATTTAGATTTTGTTTCTTTATTTTGTTGTAAGCTAAGTCTACTTCAACTTTGTGTTGTTCGGTAAAGTTCATTTCATTTTTTGGTGTATATAGGCCTATGTCATTGTAGTAAGTAGCAAAAATATTGGCCACTGATTCAGAATCGGTTGCGGTGACGCCCTTATAGATTATCTCGGGATAAATTCTGTCACGACGTGGACTCTGCTTGCTTCCAAAAGAGGCGGATGTCGCATCCAGCGGCATGATCTATATCTGAGTAGGCGTCTAGTGTATTTTTCAAAAGCAGCAGAATTATATTTATGTTTTTGTAAAAATAGTATTTCCCACTGATAGGCGTAAATGGCTGCGCATTAAACAAAAATTCAAACATGAATCAGAAAGAGATTAGACAAGAAAGAAAGGCATTCCGGCGATTGAGCAATGAATCTAAATCTTAGAAAGCTCCTCCTTAAAAATTCCAGAAATTAAAAAAATGCTTTAAAAACCCTTACCAAAAAGACCGAAAAAACATCTCGTAAACTCGAACATACGGACGAAGTAGGTGAAAACATAAACTTTCAATTTTTATTTTTTTTTCGGGGGGGGGGGGGGTGTTAGATAACAGCTAAGGTTTTTCGTCTTTTGAAATTTTACTCTGGCACAAATATTCGCAGCATTTTCGTGATCAATTTCAAAACTGAACCACTATTCCTTATAATCATACACACACACAAAACTTTTTTTTAGATTCATCAGTTTGCTGCACAAATGTGAAAAAAATGTGATTTTGATAAAAATGAATTGAAAACAAGTAGGAAGATTATGTACACACCGTAAAATAACGATCTCTACCCCTGTCTATATGATAATTGAAGAAACATTTCATTGCCTGTATTTGGTAATCAATGCAAAATGGACTAAATTTTGTGATTAGAATTTACCGAGTTCATTATCACCTAAGGCTAAGCAAGTTATCACTAACGAGGTGATAATTACGGGTAAAATACCACATTAATACAATATCTTTAAAGTTATTTCATTTCCTATGTCATTTTAAAGATCGCTACAGATAATTTGTTTGCAAAGGTGTGTTCTTTCCTTAGAGGTAACTTTACCAAATGAAAGTGTCCTCTGATGCATGTTCCATCTACTTTGACCTAGATATATTGTCAGCATAGGCGTCGGAAGCAAATTGAAAGTGGGGTGGCTAATTGAAAGTGGGGGGGGGGGGGGCTAAAACAACGAAAAAAAAGGTAAGCCCCAATTTTCAATGCCTATATTATGTCTCTCTTTGCAAAAAAAAGGGGGGGCTAAGCCCCCCCTTCCGACGCCTATGGTCAGAATGGATTAAATGCTATAGAAATTTATTTTATTAAACGTGTTAGAAAGTTAAAAGGTGAAATGCAAACATCTCTCCTTCCGTTTTCTCTAAATCGGTAGTGATAAAATACATGATCAATATGTTTTGGCTCTAGCTGACAAGGCTTGTAACAATATTGTCTTTGCCTGTAAGGTTCATTATTATATATTTTTTTATATTAGAAGAACTTTGTTTTAATTCTACAGCCGGAAAACTAAATACAATTCACTTTTTAAGGATGAAATTTTTCAAATTCACATATCAGTCTTTAATACTTTCAACATTTCAGTCAACGAAAATGAGTTCGATTGACCCTATACCTATACTGGATTCCTAAACGTCATAATAATCCTTACAAAGATACATTGCCGGGTCCAGCAAATGCTTTACCAGGCCCCTATCCTTACTCCTCACAAAGATATTAACTGCTGTGAAGAAGACACGTCATGCAGTCGTATTGTTCTACAGCATATTCTAGAAGCTAGTGGTGTCAATCAAATGTGGATTCACAAAAACTCCAAAGAACTTTTAGAAAATCACAATTTTTTTCAAAGCCGCTAACATCAAAACGTATGACATTTTCTTCACTTCATACAATCATTCCTCACGATAAATTAAAGACTAGGCTCTTGTATATCATAGACATCTGCTTCTTCAATATAAAAAAGGAATTCGGAAATTTTTATATCTTGTGATTAGTCGTCCACAAAATTGCTTTGTTAAAAATCATTCTGAATCTACACAGAAGTACTCCGAGGTTGATTTTAAAGGTTGCTGGAGTATCTATGTAGTCTTTGGAGGTTTTCCAGCAATCTGTTGGAATTTCGATGGGCCCTGATTGTGCTCTTTTATTTACCCGGTGTAAAGACGAATAATGACCCCTGTAGAATAATGACTGGGGGTCATTTTTCAACATCGAAAAATGACCCCTGGTAATCATTCGACGTCGAAAAATGACTCTTTTGGCTGTAGAAAAAGTGGCATCACCCTTAAAACTGCATACCCTACATAACGAAAAATGACGCCCGTAGAATAAAGACCACTTGTAGATTTTGGTAGGGATAAATATATATTTTTCTTTTTGGTTAAAAAGACTAAGAATAATAAATCAAAAGGCCCTTGGACGAAAATGCTTATCTGAGGGATACGTAAAATGAGGATGCAGGGATGATGTGTTGGTCTCATTAAATCTTTCGAATAGAATGATCTGTCTTTTATGATA
Source organism: Saccostrea echinata (assembly GCF_033153115.1). Classification (NCBI taxonomy): domain Eukaryota; kingdom Metazoa; phylum Mollusca; class Bivalvia; order Ostreida; family Ostreidae; genus Saccostrea; species Saccostrea echinata. The sequence continues at coordinate 5,970,493 of NW_026889757.1, read as the reverse complement.
TATTGACATATTCATCGACTTCAATCTACACTAAGTGGACATGTTTCCATTTTGATTTGACAAATGTATCAGTGTTTTTAAGAAGATTTTTTTTAAAAACTCCTATATTCCACACACACACACACACACACACACACACACACACACACAGAGAGAGAGAGAATTGTTTATATTATCTATCTACCGTTTAATCAAATTGCGTTTAAGTGCATGTATTTTTAAGTCAATGATTTTAACAGTGTATATATATGTAATTTTCGGCCATATAACAAAAGTATCTTACCATTTAAAAAGAAGAATTGTGTGATTTTTAGATACTTTTGATACATTTTCATTAAAACCGAAAGAACAACATTAATTAACTATCCATTGTATATGGCAAACAAACGTGGAGGCCAGCAATTTTAACATAAACTACAAGTAAAAGTTCCATAAACCCCAGAAACCGCAAAGGAATGGAGTCAATAAAAAACTTGATCATGCAGATATCCATATCTCGCCCAAAGTTCAATTAATCCGTGTGCTTTATACTTGTATCATTTTTGATTCGCTGGATGTTTTCCTTTATCAGAAGAATGGTAAATCTTGTGGAAACATCAAATCTGTTCGAAATATGTAATTCGCTAAGTTGTTCAAGCAAATATCCAGTTCGTCCGAACAATTCTTATCAAAACATTTTAATCTACCTTTAATTTGTCCAAAGGAAAAACTTATTTGTCCACATAAATATCTTGTTTGTCCACTCGAAGAACAAACTTGTCAGAACTATTATCTTATTTAATACATACATGTGATATGTACAGGCGGTACGCAAAATGTACAGTTTTTTCGAGCCCATTCATCGTGTACCGGCGGGACACCAAAATTCACGGAATATGAAAATTTGTACAGTATTTTGAATTTCTCGCTAAATGCCGCCATTTCCCTCTCATTCTCGCTTGCGAGACACTGGAAACGTCACCTGTGTTTGACACTTGACCTTCTGATAATTATGTAACTAGTGTACACAAACCATCGCATGTGAAGGTGTGAACTGCCAATTAGGATAATTATCTTCCTATAAATCCGTATCAAGATACCCCTTTAGGTAGCTTTATTTTTAAAGGGGTACTTAATTATAACTGTTAATGTTTCGTAACTTGATTGAAAAAAAAATTAAGCCAACTTCTGAAGTTGATATACATGAATCTGACCCAGATCTCCGTAGATATAAAATATACGATGTTTATTACCATGATTACGCTGAATTCTACTACGATTATTGCCGAGATCAAAGAAATGCCGCGGACATTATTCTCCAATAAATCACGAACGTCATCAAAAAATTATCAGATCAGAAACATATGTCAAATCTGTACAGTTGAAATAAATATTTCACTGTATAATCTAATACTTATTTAGACCATATCGATGTGTCGTCTTCCGCAGTCTAAACGTGTGTATTGCCTGAAACAGCTGATAAATATCGTTTTTATAGCCAAGTGGGGCTGTTCTACGGACCTCCCCATAACATTTACACTCCCGTGATTTTACTGATAAATCAATGAAATAGACAACTGGTTTTGTTATTTTTCATTCATAAAAATTAATCAATATATGTTACAAGCAAATTTATAAATAATTAAAGGATATTTTTAATCCAGCAAAAGCTGAAATCGTCTGCATTTTATGCAATCGATTGACCCTCTGGTGTTAAATGGAACAGCGAAATTGCGACATGGTGACCTAATTCGTTTCTCTATAGAGAAAACGATCAACTGTATTTTAGAGCCGTTAGTAGAATAGAAATAAAGTCCTTATTGTCGTGAATGATGCAGGATAACCTCCTCGGTCTCGAAATGTTGTCTGAAATATAAAAGCCTCGGCTAACGCCTCGGCTTTTATATTTCAGACAACATTTCTCGACCTCGGAGGTTATCCTGCAACATTCACGATAACGCGGACTTTATTTCTTAAATAAAGGATATAGTTTTAAGTTTTTATGTGCTGAAATTTATGTATGATTGTATTTGCTGCTGTTATTTAACATTGCTGATGTATATATCAGTAATATAAACAAGATGTAAATTGGAGACATTGACTCTCACGTTAATTTAATACTATATAAAGCTGGCAAACAAACTATCATCTAAATTAGCTTAATTTATAGTCGATTCATAAGAACATTGTGATTATAAAACACAATATATGAAATTTTAAAGCATTCAAATCTCCATTACAACTTTTAAAATAAGACATTTGCAACAATATATATTTGTTGGTTTAGAAATAAGGTGCCTTATCAGAAGAATTTAAGTGATATTTTATACCGTTTTTTGTACCGTTTTTTGATTGGCGGTGTACAGTTTTTTCACCCAAATTCCAGTTTTTTTATGGCTCCTGTACAGTTTTTTGGTCTTTGACTTATCACATGTATGTTATTTGTAAGAACATACTTATATCAAATTCGTCGGAACAATATTTTTTTCTGAGTTCAACGGCACTATGCTATTGTATTATATTCCGTGTTTATAAAAGTTATGGCCTTCATGTGTTTTTTTTTAAAGGATACCTGCACTTAAGAACATGCGAAAATTTCGATAAAATAAACTTTCAAAACAAGCATTTTTCTTTTAATTGCAGGAATGGTCAACACATAATCTAGAACTTTACGTAATTAAATTAAATAAAAGTATATGCGTGTATTTCAAAATGTAAAACCTTAAAAAAAATGGAAAAATAAATGTATTTGCAAACAAAGTTATTATTAAGACACAGTAATTTAAGAAATGCTGGCTTTGATTTAGATCAAATATGGAGATAACGAACAGTAAACAAGCTCAAAAGTCCATTGAAATAATATAAATCGGGAGCATTCCTGTAACATCGTCTTATTTATCAGTATCCTGCCTCTGTTTAAAAGTTGATCGTACTCGGAGCATGCCCTAGCGTACCAAACAAGTTAGCAGACTTAAACACCATATGCAAGCGATAGTTGAACAATACATGTAAGAAGTTGGCGACGGAAAAGCCAATTTGGAAGTCCTCCCGTTTGTCATAAAGTGTAGATGTTAGTTGGTCATAATCAGTAAAATATCCAAATATGAAACGGATGATGAAGAAAGATTAAGATAACAATTTTTAACCAAAAGTCACCGTGACGTATCTGTTGTGCAATTTTTATTGTGTGCTGAAAACACAATAGGTGAAATATAAAGATAACGAACAGTAATCAAGCTCAAAAGTCCATTGGAACATTACATGGGAGCAGAGCAAACACAGACCTCTAAAGATCAGGTGCCATGCAGGAGTTGGCATCTCTTGTCGACCGGTCACACTCGGTGTGTACTCCTTGTCATGATCGGGCAAACAGAAAGATCAGAAGACAATTCAGTGTGAAAACTATTTGTATGAAAGAAGTCAAGTAATAAATAAACAATTTTACTATAGTAAATCAAAGTATTTTTACTATGAATTTCAATGTTACATTTTATGTTCCCCATCTCATACATGCTCATTTTTGATAACCGGTCACCATAGCCTAGTTATAGGGCGCTCGCTTCGAGATCGGGAAGCCCGGGTTCGATTCTCGTTCGCAGCGCCACGTCAAACCTAAGGCGTAAACATAGGAAGACTGATCCATCGCCAAGCGCCCGGCATTTGAAGTGAAAGTCACGGGTCTCTCGGATGAGACCTTAAAACTATGGTTCCATGTCACGGGAGGCGTTGGCACGATAAAGAACTCTCACTGCTCAATGGCCATGAGTGCCGAGTAAGGATCAAAATTTGAAGCCCTTCACCGGTATATGATGACGTCTCTATATGAGTGAAAAATTCTTGAATGGGACCTTATACAACATACAATCAATCAATCAATCATTTTTGATATTGAATAGAAATATTAGTTGTAGATTCACCTAATTATTATTTCAAATATTTTACACCATTGTTATCGAATTTCACAGATTTTAAGCTTCGAAAACTCATAAAAGGTTCTAGAGTAAAGTTTCGTAGTAAATCAAAGTAGCAAAATATTTACCATAGTTAACGATAGTAAACTATAGTTAACTATAATAATATTTTGTTAGAGGGATTTTGCAACATAAATAAGGGAAGTTGACGTTAGAAAAGTTGAAGTCATCACGTTTATCATAAAGTTTTGTTGTTAGTTTGCCATTAGTGTTTTCTCTGTAAAATATCCAATAGATATAATAGATTTGCGTGTTCGTCAGAAAAAAAACGCAGGGGACTTAAACCCAAACCTTGTTATCAATTACCTTTTTTAAATTTTATTCACTCTGTTGGGATGAGTGTCATTTTTTTGACGGGGGTCAATTTCTTATTGGTTGCATAGATAGAAAACTGACCCCTAGGGTTCTTTTTCTAAAAAAAAAATGACCTTTTCCTAGGGGTCATTTTCTAGGGGATCATTATTCGTCTTTACACCGGCCTGTTTTTATATTTCTGCGAAGCAGAATTTATTCAAAAACGTCAACATGAGAAGAAAACTCTTGCTTTGGCCTTCATCTATCGACGATTTATCAATTCAGGTAGTAAGAAATTTAAGTGAAAAGAGCTATTTTTCGAATTTTGTAAACTTGCTGACCTTATGGTATGTCACTCATGAACTTTTGAGAAAAGTTTAGTCAGAGCCTCTAACTTCAAAATTTTTATTACAATCCATTCTTATAACATATTTGAATTAAACAATTTTTAATTATTCAATATTCAATCTAAAAAATGCTCAAAAAATTGCAAAGAAAAAAGATTTATGGGGAGCTATTTCTTGTAGTGGAAGGATATTTGGTGGAAAATTCTTCTAATCTACCCCCTTTTTTTTAATTTAATATATTGAAACTTAAGCCCCACAAATTTTTACTCACAATTTTTTTCACTATTACATATATCATATTTAGAAGAGCTGATAAAGTGGGTGGTATAGTCTTAATGACATCCAGCTGGAAAACGAGTAAAAGGTTATATGCCAATTAACAATTTGTGCTCCTCTTTCAAGACGAACTGCATTTTTTTGGTCAAAATCATAACATTAGCCAAGGTAACACCAAGGACATCTTTAAATGCCAACAAAATATCTCTGTCTCTTTCCTGTACCCACATATTTGTATGGAATGAGAATAACGAAGAACAGTTCAATAAGTTTTAAGACTGGTGTGTTTTTTCGTCTTGAATAGTTCCTTCAAGGTGCATCACCAGCTCAATTTTAAATTACCTTCCATTATTTCCTTTTTGTCAGCATCCTTGTACACTTTCTCCTTCTCAATTCAAACTCCATTACAAAAAATAACTAATCATTTGTAAGGTATTTGGCCTCCGAGGCCACCATGTCTTCAGGACTTGCTAACAGTTCCATTTCTTCAAGATAAACCACTGCTTCAAACATGTCTGTCTGTCTGTTCATAGTGTCTCTTCTTCATGAGGATCACCTATGTCAGAGGATTTTGCCTCTTGGATCCTGTTTAAGAAACTTTGAAACCTTGAACACTTTCAGACAGTGATCATATTTTTACTATCACTGTCTGTTGTAACTCGTGTAGCGCCGTGGTTAGAATGAAATTCTTGCTTTATTCTAGTCACAGTGGAGTAAAGAGTTGATCGTTCAAATCCCACTGCAGGACATGGAGATCGGTGAATAGAATGAAAACGTATATATGAGCTATGTTCACTAGCAGAAAACATGCTCACTAGCACCTGATACATGAAGGCTGAGGGCAAGGAATACTTGCCCTATATGAGCTATGTCCACTAACATAAAACATGCTCACTAGCACCTGATACATGAAGGATGAGGGCATAAAATGCTTGCCTATATGAGCAATGTCTACTAGCATGAAAAATGCTCAGCAGCACCTGATGAGGGCAGAGAATGCTTGCCTATATGAGTTATGTCCACTAGCATGGAACATACTCATAAGCACGTGGTACATGAAGGTTGATGGCAAAGCAATTTTGCCTATATGAGCTAAGTTCAATAGCACCTGTGTAGGAGCAGAGTAATCCTTCCTGAGGAGAGCAATGCTTGCATACCATGAAGTAATAAATGCCAAATTATGCAGATGAGTAGCAGCTGCATAAGCCCCATGTATGGGATTGATAGATAGTATAACAAAGAGGTGTTCATTTGCTTGTTGTATACTACATGCTCTATACTATACAGTTTACTTTGACCTTTTCAAAGTACTAACATACAGAAAAATAATAACATTGTTATAACAACTTATACCAGATGGAACTTATAATTTCTCTGTGGAATTGGATAAGCTACAGGCTGAGAGCAAGTGAAACTTGCCTATATGAAACATGCTCACTAGCACCTGATACATGAAGGTTGATGGCAAAGCAAGTTTGCCTTTATGAGCTATGTTTACTAGCACTTGTGTAAGGAGCAGAGTAGAGCAATGCTTGCCCAGGATGCAATAATTGATCATTGTCATAACAGGAGTACTCTACAAGGATGCTGAATGATAACCATACATTATTCCATGTTTGGGGGAAATCAAATGGTAAACATACCATGAAGTAATATGCCAAATTATGCAGCCGAATAACAGCTGCATAAGCCCATTTGAAGTATGGGATTGATAGATAATAAAGAGGAATTCGTTTACTTGTGGTTCTACATGCTTTTGTATCTACAGTTACTTATGTAGTTTATAGGTATACTGACATACGGGAAAACAATAAAACCGTTCTTCATCACATTCGTTCCAAACTTTGTCCCTTTGAAAGAATTAAATAATCTATTTGAATACGTCAAGGAAAGTCCATATTTTGCTTCTTCGACACCAGATCTGTGATTATGGATATTGCAAATTATAGGCTTTTTTTGAACTGCCACGTTTTACGGAAGAAAATACTGCTGAAACAACTCCTTTGTTCTTTAAACGTCAATTAGCCAAAAGTTGACACAGGTACATGTAATATTCGTAATATTTTTAATCACGAAAAGGTCCAGTTTTGTGTTCCACCATATTTCAAGTTGAAATCCACACCTGGCATTCCTTACAAATATACATCGACTATTGCTTATAAACTTTTTAATTACAAAAATCTATACTCTGTTTTCTGTTGATAAAGTTATGAGGTTAGAGGTAAAGGTTCTACCTGGTCTTATAACTTTGGCTGTAAAGTTGAAAAGGCCTAGTTACTGTAGTTATTGTCTTTTTGTTACCGATTACTTTTTCAAGAAGTCGGTGATAAAAGTTCCTATCCTTTCAGTCAAGTCTGACCTCCATCCTTTTCTGTGTCCAATATGATTCACAAATATTCCAGGCATTTTGTTGGACCTTCTGTATTCTTTAATGAAAGGGGAAATTAAGCCTTTGAATAACGTTCAAATTATTCCTATGGTTCTTTCACCAATATATCCGGGATTGTCTATAGTCAAAAAGTCATCTTATAAATGGAATATGTTGGAAATTTCATAATTGTTCTTAGCAATCCATACTGTTGCTTTTGACAAATGGTCAAAAATCTTTGGTGAACTTCTGCTGCCAAACGGTAAGCCAGCAAATTAATATTTATATCTCCATTTAGCACACAACAATGTTACTATTCTGGTGTTACTAAAATAAGCTTTATTTCGTCACTAATATCAGTTTTACCTAGAATGACATCCATCTTTGATCTTATTGATGGCATAATTAATTTTTACATATTGTAGTGGACACTTATCTCTGTCTATCACGTCATGAACACTGTCCCATCTTCTTTTTGGTGAGGATAAAATAAGTCCAAAATTAAAATTTTAACAGGGTATTTGCCTGTTGCCAGACCTAACAGACTTTCTCTGTAAGTTGAGAATTCTAAACTGTCAAAAGAACCGTTGACAAAACCTTTTTGTACTTCTTTGTTTGAAAGTACACCCACTATTGCTGGATCCTTTGTCTCGGATTTTAAATTTTTACATTAAAAAAAGTATCCATATGAAAATCATCACCCAAAAATATCAAATCCAAATTGTAGACCATGAATAAGTAATTTACGAATTGTCTGTCAAAAACACTCTTTTAAAAAAAGGCCAGACACGTATTTATCGACCTGCACTAAAAAAAGGCAATGGGAATAAGCCTCTATGTCTCAGCATATGTCTTTTGATATTGTCTAAATACCAGCCAAATATCTCATTGATATCTCAAGACACAAAAAAGTTATGCCCAAAAATGATACTAAAAATGTCAGGAGTGCAACACCTTTTTGTGATATTTTGAAAATTCAATTTTTTTTTTTTTTTTTTTTTTTTTTTTTTTTTTTTTTGAAGATCTGTGAAATAAGTAATACTGGTTTATGTTGGAAATAAAGACAAACCTGATAATATTCAAAGTATTGAGCTTTAAACGTAGACTGTATTAACTTTTGTTTGACCAAGTTATGGTCATGGCTGATGCTGAAAAAAATGTATACCATATCAGGAGTGCAACAGTAAAAATGTAGTGTTGCCAAAAACACAGATTTTAAAAATCTGTATTGACAGTTAAGTCAAAAAAGAATTTTCAAGTGTAAAACAGTAATTGATAAAGCATTTAAAATTTAAAAATGTTATATAAATAACAAGCAGCATTAAGGAGAGTCAAGTATCTGTGCATACCCAATTATGTCAGGAGTGTAAGATTTGATGTTTTGCTCCCCAGCATGGAAAAATGTTTATTACTATATGAATTTTTCATTTCTATTTTTGGAAAATAGAGACATAAAGAACATTTTTACCAAATAGATCTATCAATTACAGGGTGTTTCTGTGTTTCAGATCTACATTTCTATAGTCAGGAGTGCAACACTTTTTTTAAAAAAATCGAAAAATTTAGTACTAAATTATTGACAGTTTTAAAGTTTAAAATCTGTCTCTTTTGCAATTTTATCAATCCAGATGTGTTTTTATCTTTTCTTTGCATCTTTTGATGAATGTAAAAAATAAATTGAAAAATTGTTATAAAATACAAGTAATTCCACCTCAACTTCACTGAAACAACAAAACATGTTTTGATGTAATTTATGCTTCACAGTTGTACTTTAAATACTCGCTATTGGTCAGGAAAATATATACATGTATTACATAAGCAAATAATCTTATTTTGAAGTCTAGAAAATATGATAAACTTGCCTTAAATGATAAAAAATATCAAAACGACGAACTGATTTACAAACTTTGAATGACTTATTGCGTGTTACAGTTTTTAAAACAGTGTTTAATAAAAGACATTTCAGATGTAAGGAGTGCAACAAAATAAGGTAAAATTGGCTCATTTAAGAAAACTTGTTTATCAAAATTCTTTTTTGGGCTTAGATTTAAAGAATTGACTTAAATGGACCAAAAATATTTTTGGGGGGGATTTATTTAAACTATAAAATGCTTTCTTTGGTTGTTAGTGTGGGAATTAATGTTACAGCTGTTGTTGAAAAAATGCATAACCCGCGTAAGCTGATTTTTCCTGCCTCCTGTCTGGGACATTTGTTTACTTCCATGACCGATAGACAAACAGGTCGCACACACTTGGGACTCTTTTACAATATGGCAGTGCACATCTGTTATAATTGAAATTGTTACGTTTGGCCATCTACATGAATAATTTGTCTGTCGTAACTATCTTGATGACTTCGACCTCGTGATTGTTTCGCCTTGGTGTCTTTGTACTCTTCTGTTTTTGCTTCTACACACATAGCCGTTGAATGAATGTTGATCTGCGCTTTTCATTTTTGCTTACCTTCTCACCTGCTATAACTCGTTTCAAAAGCTCGTCGTCCCTTTTGCTCCAGTTAATGAGCACTTGGTGTTGTTTCAATGCTATGGCACAGTTAAGTTTATGATATTCGAAAAAAAATTAGATGGCTACACATTGTGAACTTCAATGATATGGGTCAAGTATCTATCTAGTTCTACCTGTCTCCAGAGATAAGCATTTAATTCGCTCATTATGCGCGTATAACGCCCAAATGCAGTCACGAATTTGCTGATACTCTTATTCATACTTGTCTGCTTTGTTTGGTAGTTGCGTTTCATACGCAGATATTAGTAATTTATGTGGTCATCTCTAAGATTATTTTCCTGATGTCAGGATTTACTAGGTCTATGTAACTTATCTATTTTGATGGGACCTCTACATTAATTGCATTCATGTCATGTGTTTTGTGCTTGGAGTTCTGTACTGGAAATGATTCCCACATTAGTTACAATTTTCTGCAGAGGGTTTTCCTCGTCTGAATTCTTTTCTTATTCCGGCTTGGTGTTAAGTGTTTGTTGGAATGCTGAGCAGGATTTGACCATTAACTGTAACGTCGATATGTCGCTGGCGCCATTGATACGACATCTAATAATGCATATGGAAACGTTACATGCGCCAAGCCTCGAGCGTCTTCCCTCGAAATTTGCTGAAGGTCTGTCACGTCATGTTGATTTTTGTTGACATTTTCCTTATAAAATTGTCTTAATACCGTGACACTGAATTCATCCCCAGTACTTGTTCTTCTCCATCCAATTCAGCGGATTCATCATATCTAATAGCACATTTGTCCTGTTTTGTTCTGAACTTTTTGCACTACGATGAGAACGAGCATATCATCACCTTTCTTTGAGTGTCTTCGTGCAGCTCGCGGCATATTGCTTAAGGCGTTAATTTTCAATACACAAAAATACTTAAACCAATACACCAACTAATATTCAATGTATCAAAGTCATTGTATCAAATTTCATACATACAATCTACATAACCAAAATAACGCATTATATGAATTAAGTTTCCAAATTCAAAAGTCAGTCACGTCGAAAAGTGACTTGATCATGTGTGGTAGATATTGAACTCCGACAAGCAAAATATGCTGGCATAATCAAGTGAGGAGCTTTCCATATGTATAGATCCATTTACAATATTATATGCATTGAAAGCAGCTGCTCATGTCATTGTAAAATCATGTAAAAAAGATTGGTTTGAATCCTTACTTAACTCCAGGGAATCTCATCGATATAAATGTATGAGGTAGAGAGAGCGGACATGGAGAAACAATGACGTCGTTGGACGTGATGAAACTATAAACGGCGACAGCGTCGGTTGATCATATAATGTTTTTTTTGAATTTTATAATATAAATTTGGCAAATTATCAACATATCAAGCTAAAAAAAATTTAACATTTCTTAAACTTTTGTTGTTTTATGTTCCTTATAAATTTTGTAAGCACAGATTTCATAGTATGAATTTTATCGCATCAGTCCACAAATTTTTGATAACCCCTCGTACATTTCATCTGTAATATCCGATATGCAGTAAGCAATAGTCACATATAAATCCCGTAAAACGAAAGTTAGATGATGTAAGGAAATAAATTTGAAATATGAAAAAAGGTTAAAAACACAACTGGTGAAACATCGAAGATTGTAAATTGATCTGATTAGTCAGTTATATCACGTGATTCTTGTTGAGGGGTCCCTAGGCGATATTTCGATGGGAAATTTACTAGATAAAGTTGTGTTTTGGGAATAAACTCTGATTATTAACATAATCAATATATATTACATTGATACAAATTTATAAACAACGTTTGGATTGTTGACGTACTTAATTTATTGATCTTTATAATACTCGGCAGTGTATTGAACACTCTCCTTTTAAAGTGAAGGAAGAGAAAACGAAGACTTTTGTCCCTTTTTCCTACTATCACGAAGCAGACGCAAATGGACTATTGGTCTTTCTGATTATCCCTTGATTTAACATTTTACGTATGTGTTGTTTTACTTCGTTAATTTGATTTGGTGGTATTCGACGATGTGATACTAGAACAGGAATGACGTCTGTTAGCTTGATGTTTTGCGTTATAAAATCTGTGTATCCAAGGTAATTTTTAGGTCACCTGAGTCACTCAGGTGACCTATTGCTATCTGTTTTCGTCCGTCGTCGTCCGTCGTGCGTCGTGTGTTAACATTTGAACATTTTCAGCTTCTTCTCTGAAACCGCTCAACCAATTTCAGCCAATTTTAGCATATGCACTTGTTTCGGTAATAAATTTTTAACCCATAGTATAATAATAACACAAGGTATCTAACTCCGATTTACACGGAGTACCCCCAGAGAACAAAATTAAAAAATGAGTGGGTTTAAAAATTCAATTCCAGTGTTTAAATATTGCATGAGTAAATAGAACTTGTTTACGTCTGATTTTCCCTCAAAACATTACGATGTTTATCCGATGTAATTTTAGAAACAGATTTTTAGCCAATCAAAATCTCTGTGCGGGATAAGCACATACCATTTCATGGTTGAATTCGACTTTTCCACACGGCGAGCAGAGTTTTGACGCTGTTTACGGAGACTAAAGAAAATAAAGACAAGCATGCCATATATGGTTGTGTAGATAAATTATCGTAGAAAACATAGGTATAAACAGTTTGTCAGTGTATTTCCTCTGAAAGTGTAAATGAGTGCGATTCTGGGGGAGGGGGGTACTCCGTGTAAATCGGAGTTAGATACCTTGTGTTATTATTATACTATGGGTTAAAAATTTATTACCGAAACAAGTGCCTGTGATATGACATCTATGTGTAAAGGGGAACAAAATTTGTGAATATCATGGTCCCTGCCCCCCTGGGGCCTGAGGGGTGGGACTAAAACCACCAAAATTAATGCAATCTTTAAAAATCTTCTTCTTTACTCCTGGACATCAAGCAGTCAAACTGTTGGCATGATTGTAATAAGCATTGAGCCCTCTACCAAAATTGTGAAATTCATGGCCCCAGGGTCAGGGGTTCTGGTGCTAGGCCGGGGCTATATAGATCATATAGTGAATGTGCATTATTTCTTTGAAAATCTTCTTCTCTACTCCTGGGTATTATTTGAACAAATTAAATACATAGTTATGATAAGCAAGGGTGACTCTTCCAAAAGAGTGAATTTCATGACCCCTGGATCAGGGGTTCTGAAGTTAGGGCCGGGCTCTATTTATAATATAGTGCAAATGCATTAATGCTTTAAAAATCTTCTTCTCTGCTCCTGGGTATTTTCGAGACAAAGTACATTGTTATGATAAGCAATGATGCCTCTTCCAAAATTTTGAAATTCATGGCTCCAGGGACAGGGGTTCTGGTTCTAGGGTGGGGCTATATAGATCCTATAGTGAATATGAATTTTTTTCTTTGAAAATCTTCTTCTCTGCCCCTGGGTACTATTTAAACAAACTAAGTACATTGTTATGATAGTGCAAGGATGCCTCTTCCAAAATTGTGAATTTCATGGCCCCAGGGTCAAGGATTCTAGTGAAAAGGTTGGGGGGGGGGCTCTATTGATTATATAGGGAAAAAGCAAAATTTCTTTGAAAATAATCTTTTCTGCTTTTGGTTAAAAAAGCAAAAAAGATCTCACAATGGATAAGATCTAGCGAATATGGGATGCCCAAGCTCTGTAAACTTTCCTTTCTTCAAAATTTTTATTTGTTTCTCTATGCTTATTATTTGCAACAGCGTTTTCAGGTGCAGGAAAATACTCTGGGGACAGGTATTTGGACTCGATTTGCAGGAAATCTGCTTAACTTTCCTCAGTGAAATTTTAACATAAAAGTTACCATTGATAGTCCTTCCTTTGGCTGTATGTACATGTTTTACTGGACCTCTTGAATAAAAAGAAAATTAATAAAACATATTTGGAGCCCTTGCTTCTCTTTGCAATAATAGGACGACAGCTTCCTCTCTGATTCCACATTTTATTCTTGATCTTCCTTTTCGGCTATAAAAACTACACCCATGTTTCGTCATCCATCACTCAAGTTGATCAAATCTTCTTTTTTGTAAAAATGTTTATTTTTAAATAGACCATTGGCACATTTAACGTGTGTTTTTTCTTAGGCATTTGTAAAGGAAATAAGGCACCCATCTGATAGAATTATTGTTAGATTTATTTCATTTGTCAGAACTCTATAAACAGTTATGACGATGAAATGTTTCGTATTTTAGCAAAGTCTATCAATGGAAATTTCGCATTTTCAGATATCATGTTGCTCAAAGCATCGATATTTTTTGGTGCTCCTACAGATTTCGATCGACCAGTTTGACTGCGATCTTTTAATTGTACTTTTTTACTTCTGAATTTCTGAATCCATCTGAAAACTATACAGCGTGAAACACTTGTCTTTCCACATATCAAATCATTTTTTTAATATGGGTTATTCAGCTTTTTATATAATGAAGCACAGTTTTTACAGTCATTTTCATCTTCTTGGCAGAGATCATTTTTAAACAGTTTACAGTTCAGTGTAGTGACCAGGCTTACTTTAAAAGTTAATTCCTTTGCGACAACAATAGGAAAAAGCATGGGGTTTTCTGTGATGATGAGTTCTTTAACAAAACTTTTCAACTATTAAACAATATTTAATCAATCAATCAACTGTTAAAAAATAAAATTAAATACTTCTACATTTATTATGATAAACTGTATGTTGCATTACTTATTGAATGACCCTCGTACATAGCGGGTTCCAGTAAATGTTCTACCAAGCCTCTTTCTCCACTCCTCACTAAGATATCAACAGTAGTGAAGGAGAAACTTCAAGAGTACTGTACAACAATATATTCGAGAAGTGGTGTAAATTAGATGTGAATATTAAAAAATTCCAAGTAACTTTTGGAACATTTGAAATAACAAAATTTTAACAAAATCAACAAATATGAAAACTAACGACTTTTCAACTTTATATATAACTTTAGGCTTTCTGACATCGTTGACGGCTGCTTTTACAATAAAAATGGAACTCGTAAATTTACTTACCTTGTCATTGGTCATTTGCAAAATTACTTTGTTAAAAAACAATCTGATTGTACACACAAGTACTCTGAGGTTGACATTAAAAAGACGCTCGAGTTTCTGATTGACAATATGTATGTGGTTTTTGGAGACCTGGTCTTCCAACAATCTATTGGAATTCCCATGGGTACCAATTGCGCCCCGTTATTAGCAGACCTATTTTGTATTCATAAAGCAGAATTTGTTCAAAATCTTTTACGTGAAAAGAAGAAAACACTTGCTGTGGCCTTCAACTCGACATTTAGATATATCGACGACGTATTGTCAATTAACAATGGTTATTTCCATTCTTATGTCGACACGATATATCCCGGTGATATTGAGAGATTAAAGATACCACAGAGTCTGACACATATGTTTCATATTTGGATATTTTATTAGAAAAAGACGTTAATGTAATCTAACAATAAAGCTTTATGATAAACGTGATGACTTCAACTTTTCAAACGTCAACTTCCCTTACATATGCACCAATATACCCTTATCACCTGCATATGGGGTGTATATCTCTCAGTTGATACGATACGCAAGAGCATGCTTTACGTATGAACAATTTCTAAAACGAGGTAGGTATTGACAAACAAGTTGATGAAACAAGAATATCAGCAGTCTCGTTTAAAGTCATCAATTCGTAAGTTCTACGGTCGATACAATGACCTTGTCAGCAAATACAATCTTTCATTAAGTCAAATGCTGACTGACTTTTTTCATACTAATTGTTAGGCCATTATTTACACACTGAATTGTCGGGTTATTTTTCCATTATTTCACGATCATGACAAGGAGCACACAGCGGGTGTGACCGGTCGGCAGGGGATGCTCATTCCTCCATGGCACCTGAACCCACCTCTGATGTCTTAGAGGCCCGTGTTTGATCTGCTCCTATTTTGTAATGTTTAATGGATTTTTGAGCTCGAATACGGTTCGTTATCTTCACATATTTCATCAATTTTGAGTTAAGTTTCAATTTGACTTATGGGTTTTAACCAGACATCTTCCCCGCCGATATTAATAATTCTGAGAGGGATATTTCCATTTTCTACCGCCCCTACTGTATACCATGATGTTCCGTGGAAGCGATCCTGACGTTCCATGCATTGCTTGGACTGTGGCTGAATATTCTTCTTTTTTTTATTTTGGCGGGTTGAACCAATAACTACTTTCATTGAATTGGCGGGAATATTAATTACTTGTCGACCGGCAACGTTTACAAAACTTACTTGGTCTTTGTTCAGCCATATCGAGGACGGTGTTGATGTTGTTCCAGGAATCCTGTTGTTCTTTACTATCAAATCTAATTTGGTCTTTTTCATCGTTGATGTAACTTGGAATATGCTTTAGAATGTTACTATCTAAAATGCCATTTATAGGGTCGGAAGCAGAACTGTCTTTTGAAATAAAAAAATCCTACAACCAAACACAATGTCAGTTTCTTTGTATTCTAAATACGGAATTTGCTTATCATTTGCAGCAACGAGTTTTAGAATTTCTCGGGTAACATTCAGTTCAAAAGATGCTCAATGTTCATTATAAAAGGACTCAGAAAAAGTTGAACATTCTGAACCGGTATTTAAGAGACAATGGCAGGGCATTAAGTTAAATTGTTGTTGGACATATTGATAACGTATTGAAAACTTTTTTTGAAGTGTGAGTTGGAGTCTTTTTCTTGTCCCTCGTCAGTTAGACGCCTCATCGTAAGGGTCAAGCTTTTGGGTTATTTTCCGAATATAGAATGTAAATTTATAAATTTAATAACTCTGAAAATCCCAGGGAAGGGGGGTTCTGACCCCCCCCCCCTTCTCCCCCAACCTCCAGCTGGATCCGCCTTTGGAGTGGATTTATGACAAAACAAACTCAATTCTTATACATGTCCTTGAAATTTGCAGCCTTTCAGCGTTAAGTGAACTATACTCGAGGGGACTTAAGCAAACAATCAACACTACTGTTTTAGTGATATCTTTTGCACTTTACTCTAACTGTAAGTTTCTGAGATTACATGATTGATGGTAGACACTTTAATTGTTGTTTGTAGCTGCTTCAGATTCATAAACCCTTTGCTCACTCAAAAAAAAAGGGGCTAATGATCTCTAATTCACCAAGTTCAAAACCCTTAGTAGACATTTGATTTTTTAAATTTATTTGCGCTGTACATAAGGCTTTTACAAGCTTGAGCAATTCGATATGTCTATGTACCAACGTTCATTATAAGAATTGTAGTGTCAATAAACTGAAAAGATATTTTACATTTTGAACCCAATTTATTTTGCCATGAATTTTTTATATCTTTATACAATGAGTCTAGACTTTCTTTTACTGAATAAATAGTGATAATTACTAGCTCATCAAATGGTTAACGCTAGATGGTACAATGTACAGGTAGGCGAACACGAGTTATCGTTCATAGTACGAGTTATCGTTCATTATGTAGTAGATATATTCACTCGTACGTGGAATATTCGACATGTGTTAAAATACATGTATTCGTAAATAAATGAAATATTCTTCATTAATATTAATATTCACAGGTAATTTACATTTATTTCACTGGCAATTTACAATTGGTAATTATTTATTAAGTCGTACAGGTAAAAGCAGAAATACTAATCCATATAAACAATGTATCCATTTGAATTAATCATCAAATATGGATAAATTGATGACAAGCGTGGATTTATTCAAATTCAAAATAAAATTCGTTGAACTATATTATTAGATATATTTTTTTTTCAATATCCATTTGTATTTCGATTGATGCAATGTTTATGTGTATTGGGAATAGAAAATCCGCGGGGGGGGGGGGTGTTATTATCCCCTGCAAACAGGCACGTATCGTTACATATGAACATTTAAAAAAAATATGTCTAAAGGCTGCTTTAAGATCCCGCCCCCATTTTTACAGCCAATCCAACCCTGATGACCTATGCTCGGCACTTAGGTCCATTGAGCAATGAGGTATCTTTTTTGTGTCAGCACCTAGTGGGATACGGGACCTCGGTTTATATGGTCTCATCCGAAGGACCGGTCTCCACGTCCCGCAGTGGACCAATTCTTACAACTGCCCCATGCAGGCGACGATTCCATAATTGAAAGATGGATTTTTTTTTAAATTGACTCAAGTTGTAAGATAGAAATTACTGTAGTATTATTTTTCTTTATTTTAATAATATACTCATACCTAAACTACTACTGAGAAATATGCCTATATTAGTAAAGAAACATTTTCTATCTTCTTTTGATTTCAAAAGTTTTTTTTCTATTTTACCTGAATGTCTTACTTAGCGCTAAGATTTTATTTTCACACAAAACTCACGGTTTACCGAGGTATATCCGAACGCAATACAGCAAGACATTTGTTAATATATCAGCTTATATTCCTCGTCATTTGCTACTCCCAACTTTTCTAGCTCATGTACATTTCACACTAGGTGATTTCGAGCTATTTTTCCCTCGAAAGTACAAATATATATATTTCTAAACAATGCACCTAATTTCTCTACCTATTTTTGACAGGTATCAGATTAATGTTAGACATTTGTTTGTTTGTTTAACGCCCCTTCGAGATTGTTTACTCATATTGAGACACCAGCATTTACCGGTGGAGGGCTGCAAATTTAGACCTGAACTTGGCACTCAGGGCCTTTTTAGCAGTGTGGGATTTTTTTTTCTTCTACCGCGACTCGGGACTTCTATTTATACCGTATCGTCCGAAGAACCAATCTCTACGTCCCGTGAAGTGAATGGAACTCGTGACGAAAGGATCAACTCCTTTCTCCACGACTCAAGACTTACCGGTAGTCGCTCTAACCACTGCGCCACACGGGCGACAATTTAAATGATGTTATAGATGTCATTATCCCAAAATCCCTGAATCAT
This sequence comes from Saccostrea echinata, assembly GCF_033153115.1. Classification (NCBI taxonomy): domain Eukaryota; kingdom Metazoa; phylum Mollusca; class Bivalvia; order Ostreida; family Ostreidae; genus Saccostrea; species Saccostrea echinata. The sequence continues at coordinate 5,951,844 of NW_026889757.1, read as the reverse complement.
GTATCATCTGAGAGTACCTCATAAAATACGCTTAACCTACATCGCACAAACATAGGGATACTGTCTTGATCCCAGATGGTTTTTTCCAAGCTATCCGTACCTTTAAACCAGCTAAAAACTAGCATAATATACACTACTCACCTATATATTTTGGACAGTCCCAGATAAATTAACATTGCAGATATATACTAGATTTCAGATGATTTCTCTTATCTACGCAGTGATGAAGCATCGTTTTTGAAAGGCGGGGGGGGGGGGGGGGGAGCCAGAGAAAAAAAATTAATTACCTGAAAAGGTTGACAAGCAGATAAAAAAAGAAAAATTTGCCCAAACTCGAAAATCCTACTTCGTAGGTGGGGGGGGGGGGGGGGGGAGGGGGGTGTATAATTACAACATCTTGCAGTACCAAATTTTATAAATACAATACTACATCATCCGTATTTGACCTTTACTGTAACAAAAAAAGGGGGGGGGGGCAACTGGCCTTTCAAAGAACGGGTGGGGATCCCCCACCCCTGTTCCTACGTGCCTGCTACGTTAGTTTGTTCATGTTTCAGCTGATATTCCTGCAAAAAGGCTAATTTTCTTACAGACCTATGACAGTCAAATGGTTAATCAAACATAAAGATATTACGCTCTCTCAAAATGTTTCTCCCATGCATCTACGTAGAATGTGCATGCTGAATTCATTTTAGCATATCCTGGAAAAATTACGATCTGAAATCCCAGATCAGTATACGCTTCTAATCAAAATACTTTTGCTTTTTACAAGATTAACATGAAAATATAGCCCTGATCGCAGATAATTGTAGCTTGTACCAGCTTAAAAAACTGTACAATATCCACCATTTCTCTACGTACTCTGGATGGAAACAATATTTATTTTATTTAAGAAAATAACCTTGATCCCAGATATTTTTTGTCACCTACCTCTAGTTTCATCAAACTAATAGTCCAAGACAATACCCTACCTTCTATGGAGAGTCAAAAATAAAATTAACCTGAAGATATGTCCCTGATCTCAGAGCTTTCTCCGACCTACCTGTACTTTGTACCAGATAATATACCTGTTAAATATACGCAAAAATCCTACTTTCCATTGATAGATGCAGAATATATTTGGTATTGATAATATTACCCTGATTTCGAAGGGTTTCCCCAACCTACCTGTAGCTTGAACCAGCTAATAGTGCAGGTCAATACTCGGTAATACCCTACCTTCTATGGAAAGTCAAAAGTTAAAACTTACATCAAGATATGTCCCTGATCTCAGTGCTTTCTCTCACCTACCTGTACTTTGTACCAGATAATATCCCTGTTAAATATGCGCCACAATCCTACCTGCCATTGATACATGCAGAATATATTTGGTATTGAAAATATTACCCTAATTTCGAAGGGTTTCCCCAACCTACCTGTAGCTTGTACCAGCTAAAAGTGCAGGTCAATACTCGGTAATACTCTACCTTCTATGGAAAGTCAAAAGTTAAAACTTACATCAAGATATGTCCCTGATCTCAGTGCTTTCTCCAACCTACCTGTACTTTGTACCAGATAATATCCCTGTTAAATATGCGCCATAATCCTACCTTCCATTGATAAATGCAGAATATATTTGGTATTGATAATATTACACTGATCTCGCAAGGTTTCTACAACCTACCTGTAGCTTGTACCAGTTAATAGTCCAGGTCAAAGCTCGGTAATACCCTACCTTCTATAGAAAGTCAAAAGTTAAAACTTACATCAAGATATGTCCCTGATCTCAGTGCTTTCTTCCACCTTCCTGTACTTTGTACCAGATAATATCCCTGTTAATTATGCGCCACAATCCTATCTGCCCTTGATACATGCAGAATATATTTTGGTATTGATAATATTACCCTAATTTCGAAGGGATTCCCCAACCTACCTGTAGCTTGTACCAGCTAAAAGTGCAGGTCAATACTCGGTAATACTCTACCTTCTATGGAAAGTCAAAAGTTAAAACTTACATCAAGATATGTCCCTGATCTCAGTGCTTTCTCCAACCTACCTGTACTTTGTACCAGATAATATCCCTGTTAAATATGCGCCATAATCCTACCTTCCATTGATAAATGCAGAATATATTTGGTATTGATAATATTACACTGATCTCGCAAGGTTTCTACAACCTACCTGTAGCTTGTACCAGTTAATAGTCCAGGTCAAAGCTCGGTAATACCCTACCTTCTATAGAAAGTCAAAAGTTAAAACTTACATCAAGATATGTCCCTGATCTCAGTGCTTTCTTCCACCTTCCTGTACTTTGTACCAGATAATATCCCTGTTAATTATGCGCCACAATCCTATCTGCCCTTGATACATGCAGAATATATTTTGGTATTGATAATATTACCCTAATTTCGAAGGGATTCCCCAACCTACCTGTAGCTTGTACCAGCTAATAGTCCAGGTCAAAGCTCGGTAATACCCTACCTTCTATGGAAAGTCAAAAGTTTAAACTTACATCAATATATGTTCCTGATCTCAGAGCATTCGCCCACCTATCTGTACTTTGTACCAGATAATATCCCTGTTAAATATACACCACAATCCTACCTGCCATTGATACATGCAGAATATATTTGGTATTGATAATATTACCTTGATCTCGAAGGGTTTCCTCAATCTACCTGTAGCTTGTACCAGCTAGTTATCCAGGTCAATACTCTGATATACCCTACCATCTATGGAAAGTCACTAGATAGATTTAACATGAAGATATGTCCCTGATCTCAGTGCTATCTCCCACCTACCTGTACTTTGTACCAGATAATATCCCTGTTAAATATGCGCCACAATCCTACCTTCCATTGATAAATGCAGAATATATTTGGTATTGACAATATTACCCTAATTTCGAAGGGTTTCCCCAACCTACCTGTAGCTTGTACCAGCTAATAGTTCAGGTCAATACTCGGTAATACTCTACCTTTTATGGAAAGTCACTAGATAAATTGTACATGAAGATATGTCTCTGATCGCAGTGCTCTTAGAAAACAGACTATAGCAATCCCCTGTTTACTGCCAATTTTATTTATAAAATCGGTTCTACCCTAAATAACCTATGAATGGGTCAACCTACACCACGTGTCTTGAATTTAAGTCACAACAAGCAAATTCAAAGAATTGTGGTCCCCCGCTTTCGGTGTCTTTGTGGGTGAGGAGTCATTATTTATGGCATATCGTTCAGAAGTTATCACCAAAGTTGAACTTTTTGAAAATTAGGTCAATCGTGAAGGTCAAGATCAAGGGGTCAGAAATCATAATAGGGGTGTATAAAAAATATAAAGGTATGGAATTCCTTACACTGTGTACCCTACTTCGCTAATGAAATACTTTTTAATCAAAAGCTCTAAAATTTTCCTTTCTATTTATTTACTGATATATAAACAATCTTTATTAATACCAAAGTTCATTTCGATATTCTATATACATGTACCTCCCGAGATATTCTTTAATCAGTTTCAAAATTGACCTACTTTTTTTTTACTCGACATTAGCTTGAATTGGGCCCCTGGTCATTCACATGTATACATACGTTGTTTGAAGTGCAACGAAGAGCTGCATAGTACTTGCACAATCTTTCAACATTTTAAAGTTGATTTTTCTTATTCCATATCATAAGGTTAAGTCCGTAATAATTCCTTTCGCGAAAAAAATTAGAAAACGACTGCATCAACAACTGCACCGCCATGTTGTTTATGAATATAAAAAGAGCTAAGATTGAACGAATTTTCCCAGAATGTATAATATAATTTTTATTTTTTTTTAAAAATTAGACCGCTAAAATGTTCTTGGTGACTAAGCAAGATCATACGATCAAACAAAAGAAAATTTTGTAGAGCTCGTATGCAAATATTCATTGAGTATGAAATATATGGAAATAATGAACAGTATTCAAACTCAAAAGTCCAATAAACAATACAAAATAGGAGCAGAGCAAACACGGACATCCGAAACATCAGAGGTGGGATCAGGTGCCAAGGAGGAGTGAGCATCCCCTGCCGACCGGTCACACCCGCCGTGTGCTCCTTGTCATGATCGGGAAATAACGGAAAATCCATAGTCAATTCAGTGTGTAAATGATGAACTAACAATTAGTATGAAAAACATCAGTCAGCATTTGACTCAATGATAAATTGTATTTGCTGACAAGGTCAATGTATCGACCATAGAACTTACGAAATGGTGGCTTTAAACGAGACTGTTGAAATTCTTGTTTCATCAACATGTTTGTCAATAATTTACCTCGTTTTAGAAATTATACATAAGTAGAGCATGCTCTTGCGTATCGAATCAACTGAGAGATATAAACTTCGTATACAGGTGATGTAGGATATTGCTGCATAAGTAAGGGAAGTTGATGATTGAAAAGTTAAAGTCATAACGTTTATCATAAGGCTTGGTTGTTAGATAACCATTAACTAAAATATCCAAATATGAAACAGATGTGTCAGACTCCGTGGTATCTTTTATCTCAAGCTCACCGGGATATAGAATACATTCCGGGGAAATTTTTTCCGTCGTTCCCGTTAACAGTTCGTGTAACTTTTCAAAGGCCCCAGCTGATGTCGAGTAAAAAACTACGGTGAATTTTTAAATTGGTTTCAGAGTATATCGGAAAGTATACGGGATTTCAGAATGAACTTTAGTTGTTATGAAGATTGCTTATATATGAATAGATATGGATAGAAAGTAAAATTGTAAAGCATTTGATTTAAAAGTATTTTATTGGCGAAAGTGCGTAATCTATGTAAATAGTTCCAATACTTCCATATCTTTATTTTTTGAACACCTCAATTTTTTATGAGCGATCTAAAGACCTGTGATCTTAGTACACAAGTAGACTACATTAAAACTACATTAAACTGAATACGAATCGTAAATAGGCATACACCATTTTCGATGTTACATGTACTTTAATTTATTTATCGTGTGACTCTCCAAAAAGGTAGGGCATTACTGAGTATTGACCTACACTATCAGCTGGTACAAGCTACAGGTAGGTTTGGGAAATTCTTCGAGAACAGGATGATCTTTTCAATACCAAATATATTCTGCATCATTTGATGGCAAGGTAGGATTGTGGCGTATATTTAACAGGGATATTATCTGGTACAAAGTACAGATAGGTGGGAGAAAGCACTGAGATTAGGGACATATCTTGATGTAAGTTTTAACTTTTGACTTTCCATAGAAGGTAGAGTATTACAGAGTTTTGACCTGAACTATTAGCTGGTACAAGCTACAGGTAGGTTTGGGAAACCCTTTGGGATCAGGGTAATATCAATAACAAATATATTCTGCATGTATCAATGGCAGGTAGGATTGTGGTGTATATTCAACAGGGATATTATCTGGTACAAAGTACCGGTAGGTGGGAGAAAGCACTGAGATCAGGGACATAACATGGTGTAAGTTTTAACTTTTGACTTTCCATAGTAGGTAGAGTATTACCGAGTTTTGACCTAGACTTTTTGCTGGTACAAGCTACAGGTAGGTTGAGGAAATCAATCGAGATCAGGGTAATATTATCAATAACATATGTATTCTGCATGTATCAATGGCAGGTAGGATTGTGGCGAATATTTAACAGGGGTATTATCTGGTACAAAGTACAGGTAGGTGGGAGAAAGCTCTGAGATCGGGGACGTATATTGATGTAAGTTTTAACTTTTGACTTTCCATAGAAGGTAGAGTATTACCGAGTTTTGACCTGAACTATTAGCTGGTACAAGCTACAGGTAGGTTGGGGGAAACCCTTCGAAATTAGGGTAATATTGTCAATACTAAACATATTCTGCATCTATCAATGGAAGGTAGGATTGTGGCCTATATTTAACAGGGAAATAATCTGGTACAAAGTACAGGTAGGTGGGAGAAAGCTCTGAGATCAGGCACATATCTTCATGTAAAATTTATCAAGTTACTTTCCATAGAAGGTACGGTATTACCGAGTTTTGACCTAGACTTTTAGCTGGAACAAGCTACAGGTAGGTTGGGGAAACCCTTCGAAATCAGGATAATATTATTAATACCAAATATATTCTGCATGAAGCAATGGCAGATAGGATTGTGGCACATATTTAACAGGGATATTATCTGGTACAAAGTACCGGTAGGTGGGAGAAAGCACTGAGATCAGGGACATAACATGGTGTAAGTTTTAACTTTTGACTTTCCATAGTAGGTAGAGTATTACCGAGTTTTGACCTAGACTTTTTGCTGGTACAAGCTACAGGTAGGTTGAGGAAATCAATCGAGATCAGGGTAATATCTTCAATAACATATGTATTCTGCATCTATCAATGACAGGTGAGATTATGGCGAATATTTAACAGGGATATTATTTGGTACAAAGTACAGGTAAGTGGGAGAAAGCACTGAGATCAGAGACATATCTTCATGTTAAATTTATCTTGTGATTCTCCATAGAAGATGGAGTATTACCGAGTTATGTCCTGGACTCTAAGCTGGTACATGTACAAACTACAGGTAGGTTGTGGAAACCCTCTTTAATGAGAGTATGTTTTCAATGCCAAATAAATCCTGTATGTATCAATGACAGGTACATTTAGGGAGTATATTTGGCAGGGATCTTATGTGGTTCAAAGTACAGGTAGGTGGGAGAAAGGTCTGGGATCAGAGACATATCTTCATTTTAAATTTATCTTGTGACTCTCCATAGAAGATGGAGTATTACCGAGTTTTGTCCTGGACTCTAAGCTGGTACAAACTACAGGTAGGTTGGGGAAACCCTCTTTCATGAGGGTATATTTTCAATGCCAAATAAATCCTGTATGTATCAATGGCAGGTACATTTAGGGAGTATATTTGGCAGGGATCTTATGTGGTACAAAGTACAGGTAGGTGGGAGAAAGCTCTGGGATCCATGGCAGGAATCTTATCTGGTACAAAGTACAGGTAGGTGGGAGAAAGCTCTGGGATCAGAGACATATCTTCATGTTAAATTTATCTTGTGACTCTCCATAGAAGATGGAGTATTACCGAGTTATGTCCTGGACTCTAAGCTGGTACAAACTACAGGTAGGTTGGGGAAACCCTTTTTGATGAGAGTATGTTTTCAATGCCAAATAAATCCCGTATCTATCAATGACAGATACATTTAGGGAGTGTATTTGGCAGGAATCTTATGTGGTACAAAGTACAGGTAGGTGGGAGAAAGCTCTGGGATCAGAGACATATCTTCATGTTAAATTTATCTTGTGACTCTCCATAGAAGATGGAGTATTACCGATTTATGTCCTGGACTCTAAGCTGGTACAAACTACAGGTAGGTTGGGGAAACCGTCTTGGATGATATATTTCATGAGAGTATGTTTTCAATGCCAAATAAATCCTTTGTGTATCAATGGAAGGTACATGTAGGGAGTATATATGGCAGGGATCTTATCTGGTACAAAGTACAGGTAGGTGGAAGAAAGCTCTGGGATCAGAGACATATCTTCATGTTAAATTTATCTGGTGACTCTCCATAGAAGATGGAGTATTCCCGAGTTATGTCCTAGACTCTAAGCTGGTACAAACTACAGGTAGGTTGGGGAAACCGTCTTGGATGATATATTTCATGAGAGTATGTTTTCAATGCCAAATAAATCCTTTGTGTATCAATGGAAGGTACATGTAGGGAGTATATATGGCAGGGATCTTATCTGGTACAAAGTACAGGTAGGTGGAAGAAAGCTCTGGGATCAGAGACATATCTTCATGTTAAATTTATCTTGTGACTCTCCATAGAAGATGGAGTATTCCCGAGTTATGTCCTAGACTCTAAGCTGGTACAAACTACAGGTAGGTTGGGGAAACCCTCTTTGATGAGAGTATATTTTCAATGGCAAATAAATCCTGTATCTATCAATGACAGGTACATTTAGGGAGTTTATTTGCAGGGATCTTATCTGGTACAAAGTACAGGTAGGTGGGAGAAAGCTCTGGGATTAGGGACATATCTTCATTTTAAATTTATCTTGTGACTCTCCATAGAAGATGGAGTATTACCGAGTTATGTCCTGGACTCTAAGCTGGTACAAACTACAGGTAGGTTAGGTCTAAATTTGCACCCCTAGACCGAAAAATGGTGGTGCATGTCTTAATAGGAGTGAAAATAATCTCGAGGGGACGTTAAATGCTTCAGGTAGGTTGGGATAATCATGTATTTATTTTTTACTTTTACAAATGTCAACCTTTTATATGACCCTTTCTAAGACTTCAAAGAACCTTGAATCATATTCAGATACATAAAACGAAAATTGTTGCACAAAAAGTTTTCAATTTCAAACTTCATGTTGAGACTTTGTTTAATAAAATTCTTTACGGGATATATTTTTCTTTTATTAGGAAAGCCGTAAAACAAAGTATTCAAAAAGGACGTTTACATGTTACATAAGCACTGTGAAGGGGTGAAGTAAACAGGATTAAAATTTCTTAATACTGTTAAGTGGTCATGAGAATTCTATTTTCATAAATTAATTGCTAAAAATATGTATATATTACTATATCGACTGGTCAAATGAGGATCATGGATGTCTTTCAACTTCACAGAAAATTTCTACACCAAACAATTACTTAGACTAGAATACATGTATCACCGAGCAAAATTAACATTTTTGAAATAAATAACTTTTTCATATATTATACTAAATTTGGACGTTTATCTGTTAAATTCTCCATCTATTTTCATTGTATGTCTATTATTTAGTTAAGTGTGTCTCATGCTCTTTGTCATTCCAATTGACTTTAAGTGACTGTCAAAAGAATATTTACTTGTTAGTTGTAAATGCCTTAGGACCTGTTAATCTTATATCAATAACTTTGTTTATATAGTTATTTAGCTATGTCTTTTATGTCCATTCTATCAAAGAAACACACCTGTCCATCAATTAATTCAGCCAGTGTCATAATTCAATTATTGTTTAATCTCTATCTAACAAAAAGCTATGTCCATTATACGTTCTTCAGTTTGGAGGCCCGATGCTCTACCGGCCACATCCAACTCGGTTAAGACTCGTAAGCTATTGTTGAAATTTACGTTGATTGTTATTTACCATCGTCTATAATAAATTCGGAAACCTGATTTACCAATTCTTGGACTTTATATTGGAAGACCATAAGGAATACGGCACCTTTCTCGTTTGCATTGTATTACGGCTCCACAGCGCCGTTACTGTATTCCCCGCCAACATTCCTTCTTCCACGTTTACGCTAGCGCAACGGATACTTTCATAACTTTATAACCAAAATCTATTTGGTTATAATTGGTGGATGAATCCTAAGGGTAAACAACGCCCGAGGCCGCTGCATATATTTTGCAGTGGTCAGATCCCGAACCTCTACATCAAGCGAGTTCCCTCTATTGAACCACTCTGCTCAACGTGAACTGTTCGACTAATGCATCAACGATGGACAACACCAGTTCAACATCCATGAACAATGCTTTCGGCATTCCTTTGTTAACCACCAGGATAGTTTCATTAACTAGTGTTTACCGGTGTGTACGTCTACAAGAACATCAAAGAACAGAATCCAAAAAATAATTAAAGTGTAATTTCTTTCCAAACACGAGGACGTGTTTTTCCCGGAGCGGTGGGAAATTATCACAGTGTAAAATTCACTGTTCCAGAAAAAAAACCTTTATTTTGGACTTTACCTATCAATTTCTTATTTATTTGTCATATTTTATTTCTCACGATATGTTCAACGAATCTAATTGTTTAATTTAATTTACAAGTGACACTTTTGTCCAAACATCAAAGAGTCATTAAATATATTTAATAACTCTATACCTGTGAATCTTTCACTCATTTTACTTAATGTCAACACCTGCCATTTATTTACTCTTTATGTACATTCTTATAAATAGTCATGTATAATTTCAATCTTTAGTCTGGAATATACGAAGGCCAGTCTCGGCCGCGTCCGACTCGTCAGGACTCTTGAGTCCGGGGCCACTTCGGCCAAATCCGACTCGATCTATTTTAATATGTCTGTTTGTTGATTCATGTAAACTGCTGCCATCGTTGAGACTCATCTAATAAATACGGAATCCTTCATCATTTGTTTTATCTCTGGAATTGCATATTGATGCTTCGGGAATACGGCAAACCTATACTTCGTTTTTACCTTACGGCAACACAGCGCCTCTACCTATACCTCGTACCCCCTACGCCAACATTCCCTCACCCCGTTCGTTCTGCAAACAACGGATGCAGTTCCAGACGAATTCCTAAGTACCGTCCAAATCTACACGGTCACACATGTGTAAAAATGTAATATAAATAGCAAACCAAAATAAATCCTTTCTTTCATTTTTCATGACATACAATTGCACCATTCTGGTCTTTTTCCGTATTTTTTTTTTTTTGAGGGTAACCCCCCTCCCCCTCAGGAGAAGTGAACCTTCTTATATTGACACTTCTCGCCTGTTGAAGTCTTCGCCTTTACATTATTCTACACATGAATAGAAAGGAATATACGCATATAAAGGTATGAATATTTTATGAAATTACAAGGAAAAATCTAACTTACAACTTGAGTCGAAAAAAATTGATTAATCTTTAAATTATTGAGTGACATGTGATCCACCTGATTAAGAATATATTGTATTCCACGTGTTTAACGCGACTTAAAAGATACTGCTTACACGGTGGCTTTCTTCTCAATCCTTAGGTAATGCTATATCAGGGTTGGATTGGGTGAAAAAATTGGGGAGGGGATCTTAAGATAGCCTCTAGACATATGGTTTTGTTTTGTTTGTTTGTTTGTTTGTTTGTTTTTGCAACGATACGTGCCTGTTTCCACTCGATAATAACCCCCCCCCCCTGCATTCTCTATGCGCAATCCACATAAACATAAAATTGCATCACTCGAACAACAAATTAATATTGAAACAAAAATAAATATGATTATATAGTTCAACGACTTTTATTTGAATTGAAATAAATCCACGATTGTCAACAATTTATCAATATTTGATAATTAATTTCATTTATACATTATTAATATAGACTGGCATTTCGACTTTTACGCGTACGACTTAATATATAATTACCCATTGTAAATTAACAGTGAAATAAATATTATTTAAGAATATTTCATTTCTTTCCGTATATTTTATCATATGTTGAATATTCCATGTACGAGTGAATAAATCCGCACATATTCACCCTATGTAATCAGCACACTTATGAAAGATAACTCGTGGTCATGAAAGATAACTCGTGTTCGCCTACCTGTACATTGTACCATCTAGCGCTAACCTCATCAAATACTATATGGATTAGCAACAGTTTTCAAATAATGTGTGTTAATCAAGATAGGACTTTCCTGTAATTTATACAATTTAAATCAATCTCTTTTCAAAGATATTAGAAATTTAAAACAATATCCGATTTATTTACCGACTCCACATTTGATTTACAGACACAGTTTAAAATCAATTTAAACATGGAAACATGAGGTTATTCAAGTTAAAAATCAGTGAAAATTTTAATTTGAACGTAAATAACATATATCATGTTTATCCACACTCAATCTCTATTTTTATTTTTTAACATCAGATACGCCATATATAGCTTTAAAAAAAGAATTTCTTAATAGATAATTCCGTAGAAATACAATTCACATGTATGTTATTACAATAGTGTAAACTTTAAGCTTTTAAGAGGAGATTAACAAAAATTTTACATGACATTTTTTACTGTAATAACACTGTAAACTTTGTTTTGTCTTCAACTAAACTACAAACTATAACTTCTAAAGGAACTGCATGTAGAATCTTTACATTGAAACATGTAAATAATGTTTAAAGAATGCAATTAAAAAGAGAACGTGAAGAAAAATAAGTAATTTTGTTTTATTTACGCAATATCCTTCGTGTTTCCATTAGATTTACTTTTGAATATAGACGAACTAGTGAGATGTTGACAATTTCCTAGTAGACGATAAAGCAGATTAAACAGTCTACACCTGAGGTCACGCTTTAGCCATTAACTAACCCCTCCACGTCTGAAAGCAAATCAAAAATGTTTACTATATACATGTATGTTCCCTTTAATGATGTTATTTTATTATTTTTCTATGTTTTCATGAACAATTAGAAAGTGTTAATTACTTTTTTAAAAATAAAGTTATCTGTTTACTGTAATTCACTGAATAGAGAAACGAAAGCAAACTCAAAACACTTTAATTACTTAAAATAAAACAGACGTGCAAGAGAACTTATTTCGCAATTTTATAATTTAAATTTGAAGGCATTTGTAAATTTTTAATTTATTAGATGGAGGTAAATGATAATTATGAAATATTGTAATGTTTTTTACTTCCTCCTAGTAAATTAAAAATTTACAGTGCATCAAATGCATTGTGTATGCTTGATATTAATTGTTCGGTAACTCGTTCAAATCGAACACTTTCTTTCGAAATTTTACGAATTTCACGGTCGTCTGTAACACAGAAGAGAATCCGAAAAGAGGTTTTCTTCTTCCAACGTTTGTAGAGAATGAGAAGAGGATAGGTGCATGAGTCACAAAAGGCTACCCAGTGACAAGAGATCCACGCTATATGTGCTATCTTTTGATCGTAAATGGAGGGCATGTAGTCACCTATTATTGTGATAGCGTGGAGTGGCAGCCATAATATAGCGTAAGCAATCACCACAAAGACTAGGAAAACCAATGTCTGGAATAAAAGAGAAAAAATTATATTCATACTATTGACAATCAGTGCAAATAAGCATATGTTACTTGACAAAAACGACAAGTTTTGTTGAAAACAACGTTATTTTTTTTAATCCTACCTTTTTCTTTGATCTTTTAATTATTTTGTCTCTGGCTTGATTTCTTTCGCCTGGCACCTTACGACGAAACACAATTGTGAACACCCTTCTGTGAGCTACACTCAAAATTACCAGAGGAATCGCATACTGCACGATAAAAATAGCAACACTGTAAGCGTTCCTCAGATGGAGAGAGCCCCAGTCCTCGACACAGAGTCCGTATGAACCAGGCGCAAAATTGTCAAGGAAAATCACTTTACTATTTAGTAAAACAGGCAACGCAAAGATTGCAGAGAATATCCATAAGAGAATGGTAATTATTGCCCCATTTCGTTTTGTTAATTTTTTCGCTGAAAAAGACACAATGGATCGGTGGCGGTGCAAAGTTAATGCCACCAAAGAGCATACTCTCTGAGTGACCACGAGTAGCTGCAAGTAAGAGATGAGCGAACACAGATAATGTGGAAATGACCAATAGTAAAAAATCAAGTTACTGATCACCGTAAAAGGCATACACAGGAGAGCGATTGTTGCATTGCTAACTGCAAAGCTACATACAAACAACGAACTCACTTTTTTCCTCTTCCTAGCAGAAAGACAATATTTAATAACAAGACAATTCCCGATCACAGCTATCAGTAGTACTACAATGTACAGACAAACTATCGTGATTCGAAACGCATCCGGTAAGGAATAAAAATCATCGTTGTAGGTAAAGTTAGAGTCCGTAAAATTGGCCATAATTCTAGCGAATTTCTACATCATTTGTCTCGCGTTACCATCTGTAAAATGAACGGATAATTGTTACTTGACATTATTCACGTTATTTCTTCTGATTTGACAATTATTAATTAACAACTTTATCACGATTGCAATGCATGTAGTGTCGTAGTATTAATGTTTAAGCAATTCACATATTTTTGCATAAATATAATTAGAGGGTGTTTATAAAAAGAATTCGTTCACACTCTGTACCCAAGTGGGGGTTGTAGTAGGGAATAATGTAGAACATTAGTCCGTGTATGAATATATAATAAAGAACTTTCAAGAGAGAATCTTTTGAAAATGTGTTGAACTGTATCTCTGGTCGTGTCTACTTATTTTTTATCTTCTGTTACAGCTTGTAAGCACTTATTTCTTTACTGGTGTCTTTCTTAAGTAAGTTCAGGTTGCATAGACCTCAACTTACCTTTAAAAAAATCAACTTAAACGTCAGACTATGTCGAAGATTTCAAATAAAAAGTAAAGTAAATTATTTATTATAGTGACATGTGTATTATACAGTTATACAGTGTATTTTACTACAATATACTTAGTTTTTTTTTTACACCCGGCCCAAAGGACTTATATGTCACTTTTTATATGTTAACAATAAACATATATACAGGTACATAAATGAAGATAAATTATATTAGAATGTTCTTTTTGTGAAATTCTGACGAGTTTTAAAAGCATCGAATATTAAGTTTGCAGAATGTTTGGGAAATTTACATAAAATATCTGAAAAGAATGTATCATCTTAAGACAAATTTGACAAATTTTTAAAACCTATTTTACGAAAGAAGTCTATCCTTTTAATTTCATATAATTTACAGTGTAGTAAAAAAATGTTTTTTATTTTCAATTTCGTTATTTTCGCAAAACTGGCAAATTCTGTCTTGGGGTGGCTCAGATTTATAACGTCCAGTTTCAATTCGAAGTGGTAATACACCGCAACGAAACATTGCCATAACTGATCGGACAGGTTTCGGTAAATCCATACTGACGTATTGCTCCAGTTCATATTGATTTTTAAAAAGACGGTAAGTTCTTAGTTTGGAAATTTTTTGTAAATCTTCAATCCATTGTGTTTTAATATTACGTCACACAGACAGGAGAGTAACAGTTGAAACTGTCATGTCAAGAAAACCCTTGGCACCAGCCAGTGAGAAGGATCCTAGAATTTTACAGGGTGACAATTTCAGTTGTTACCTTCAGTTATGCAAATTATAGTTTTATCTTATTAAGCTGAATGTCAGATATATAGCAATACATACGTCTGTGATTTTAATCGATCCTCTTTATAAAAAATCAATGTTTCAAATGAATTATCCTTATAACCACATCGAATATGTGATAATTTTTATGATGTTACCTGTTGTCAAGTATTATTATTTGTTTCGTTAAATAATTTCAATCACCTGTGGATTTATACATAAAATAAAACGTGGTTTACCTCAAACGTTTTACTTTCAGTCAGATTTGAGTATTGTGGAATCATTTGCATTCGTGTGGGTCAATGTCCGTGGACAAGCAAAATCTTATTTGTTCGTTGGGACGTAATTTCGTGGGATTCTTATTTATACGGAAGATTCAATGAATCAATATTTTTACAAAATAAACGTTCGTGGGGATGAAAATTCGTGGGTAAGGGTGACCCACGAAATCCACGAACATTGCCCCCCCCCCCCAAACAATGGTGATTCCACAGTAAATTGTATTTCAGAACCACTGAGCCAATTTTAACCAAACTTGGCAAAGAAGGAGTCAAATTTGTACATAAAAATATATGTTCAAGAAATTAGGACTATAATAAGTTATATTGCTATGGGAAACATTCATATATAATGTAAAATCAAATTTGTTCATGTCTTGGCCTCTGGGTTTTGGTGCTAAAACAGAAGTCAAAATTTAACATTGGATTATATACCGGGAAATATACGAACTTTTGAATATCTCAAGAGCTGGCCCCAAGATCATGAGACTAAAGTCAAATTTTCAGTTGCCTGTAAAATGTTTATAAATTTCTGAATTAATATCTAAATTTGCAGATAACAACACTTTTGTAAAGCAATATTTAAAAATATTTTCATTTTGGTATGCTTGACTTCTACAACATTTTACAGTAGTATAACAAAAAGGTTTTGACAAACGCTTAAGATGTTTCATTATCCCAGGGCCGGAGAAACCACAGTTAGTAATGATAATTTGCAAGCATCCATATGAAGCATAGATTAAGATTTGTTCATATCTGGCACCTAGAATTATGATGGGTTAATAATAGGGTTAAGAGATTTACATAGGAATGCACAGAAAAAAATCTTCAAAATTCTGTTTCTTAAGATTGAAATATATGAAGATAACGAACAGTATTCAGGCTCAAAAGTCCATCAAACAATACAAAAAAGGAGCAGAGCAAACACGGACCTCCAAACATCAGAGGTGGGATCAGGTGCCATGGAGGAGTGAGCATCCCCTGCCGACCGGTCACACCCGCCGTGTGCTCCTTGTCATGATCGGGAAATAACGGGAAAATCCGTCGACAATTCAATGTGTAAATAATAGTCTAACAATTTGTATGAAAAACGTCAGTCAGCATTTGACTCAATGATAAATTGTACTTGCTGACAAGGTCATTGTATCGACCATAGAACTTACGAAATGATGACTTTAAACGAGACAGCTGATATTCTTGTTTCATCAATTTGTTTGTCAATAATTTACCTCGTTTTAGAAATTGTACATACGTAGAGCATGCTCTTGCGTATCGAATCAACTGAGAGATATATACACCGTGTGCAGGTGATGAAGGTATATGTTATTAACCATTGTTACAAAGGGAAATGAGACACAATTTAACTTAGTAATAAACATGTCAAAAATTTTTAGAACAGTTGGGCTACAGAAAGTCATATTAATCAATATTATACTTTCATGTAAATTAGTTGAATCTGATTCGTCGATTGATTGATTGATTGTATATTGTTTTACGTCCCATTCGAGAATTTTTCACTCATATAGAGACGTCACCATATACCGGTGAAGGGCTACAAATTTTGACCTTTACTCGGCACTCAGGGCCATTGAGCAGTTAGGGATCTTTATCGGCCAACGCCTGCCGTGACACGGGGCCTCGGTTTTTAAGGTCTCATCCGAAGGACCCGCAACTTTCACTTCAAAGTGCCGAGCGCATGGCGAAGGAACAGTTGCTACCTATTTTTTATCGACTTAGGTCTGTCGCGGCCGAGATTCGAACTCACGACCTCCCGATCACGGAGCGAGCGCTCTAATTCGTCGAGAAACATTTGTTAAAAAACACTGTTACCCGCTGAATGCAATCTAATTAAAATTAGATGTTCCGAATCCGCTACCGCTTCTCAAACATCTAACAACATCCCATTCGGGGTCACGTCAGAGCGACCTTTCGATTACCCAATGAAATCGCCGTCTCCGAAATCTTGGCTTATAGTTCGGATGCGATTCTTTTTTTACTGCCAAACCTAAATACCCGAGAAGTTTCGTAGTAAACAAAATATGCATGGTAAAGACCGTGCAGGCGTGCTATATATGAATGTGACGTGCGGGATATATAGACGTATTTGTGCATTTTCGTTTGCTTTATTCAGGTAAGAATGCCAGATTGGCAGACTATACGTTCAATTTACACCAAAATTACTTTAATTCAACGTAAGACAGTCTACTGAGCATCATGTAACCGTGGAACTAATTTTAGAATCGTGTACAGAAGTTTGAATCTGATTGGCCGAATTTTTTATGTTTATTCACAATCGAAAGGTCTCTCTGACGTGACCCCGAATGGGATGTTGTTAGATGTTTGAGAAGCGGAAGCGGATTCAGAACATCTAATTTTAATTAGATTGCCGCTGAATGATGAAGCTACGCCCTCCAGCTTAGCAACAGTCAATATTGCTTGACGACGGGTGACATTCCAAAAAATAGTGACTGCGCAGAATTTATGCGCGCACGGTTCACTGTTATACGTATTTGTATAAAACATTCAGTATAATATAATAAATATTGCATGTAGTTGAGTGTAACATTGAAATTTTTCACCCCTCGAAAACCATTGTCAACCGAGGCGCAGCAATGTTACACTCAACTACATGCAATATTTATATATTATTAAAGGATCCCCGTGAAATGCAGCTTCTTTATTCATATCAAGGCTTTAAAAGGAAAGTCAACATTTTACACTGCCTTACGTAAATCATTAAAACCTTCTCAAGAACAGAAGGTTCTTTGTCCTTATTTCTGTAGAGTTTATTTCCTTTATGTTCTCTACTTCTTCTAAGTACTAATACATGTAAACCTTTTCAAGTGTCATTTTCATATTTTTTTCGGTGCATAAAACTTAAAAGCTTAGAATCTGAATTCATATACTGTAGATTCCTAAATATACGCTAGGAATTATCGCGTAATTTCGCAAGGTTTACATGCGAAATAAAATTACTCGCTTTTATTTTTAGGGTGCTGAAATCAATGTAAAACCTCTTGAACAACCGTCCACTTGCTAATTATTGCTCTCGCAATTTGACGTTTAAGAGCCATTTCGAGATACCGGTAAGTACTCGCAAAAAATAATGAATTTACATTTTTTTCTTGAAAAGGCATTTATTAAATGCACGAACACTTGAAGGATCAACATATTAAAGTTTCTTTTTCAAAACTAATAAAAGTCGAACATCATTCATCATTTTATTAACAATATTTATAACAATAATTATGTGATAAAATACGTAAGTATAATATTAGAAAAATTAAACATTTTCCCTTCTCTTGGAAAGGCTGCCTGAAATTCCAGTTGTCTTTATTTCCCAAAACAATTTCTATGTCCGAAAAACGTATGTAGTCTATAACCCATTTTGCATGCGGTGACATGTTAAGCAGCAGTTTCTATGCAAATCATCCTCAATTAACCCCCCACACCCACCCCACCCCAATTCATAGTAAAAAAAAAAATCGCTTGTCAGGCAAGTTTCTGGGAAAGCTATTTGTGAAGCTCCACATAATTGACAGTCAAATTTCCTAAGAGAAATTTATAACCTTTTACCGTCTGGTAAATTTCTTTTAATATTTTATTTAAGTAAAAATATCCCTTTTGCAAGGCATGCCCATATTTAGTTTCGTACAAAATCAGCATGTTTCAGGAGTTTATAAATCTGTAGAATCTGGAATAAGCAAAGTATGCATCTCAAATCTTAGGTTCACTTTCTGTACTATGTAGTTTAAGGTAAATATGACGAACACGATGACTTCAATATAATGTTATCCCACGACAGTGGTTGGAATCAGACTGACAAGTTCTATTTGTTTTTGTGTAACATCAGACATTATTGTCTGCCATTTACGAAAGTTTCACTCCTTAGCAAGGTTAGCCACATACGGTCGAGATCAACCGAGGCAAAATCTTAGGCTGTTAGTATTTTTATGTTCACATCATCATAAGATAATCGAGGTATATTAGGAGTTATTTTTTGCCCCACCAGGTTTGTGCTTTCTTTTTCTCAGGGATTTCTTGAGCATGAAGATTCCATTTAATAGAATTTTCCTATATATAGGCAAGAAAAAATGTAACAGTTCCCTTTCATCAGGCGTGAAGTATCGTTTTTGAAAAAGGCCTGGGGGAGCAAAAAAAAATAAATTGGAAAACTTATCCGAAAAAATCTTTGAAAAACCAAAAATGTCCAAATTCCAAAATAATATTTCGGGGGTTTGGGGTTCCAACTTCTTTCACAACCACATGTTATTCATACAATGCCACATAACCTTGATTTTACTATACTGCTACAAAAACTAGGGGGATGGCCAACACGCGTTTCAATGTACATTTGCAACAGTAAAAGGTTATGTTTGAAAAAAGTGGGGGAAGCCCCCTCCCCCTCCCCTCCCCCGATACTACGTGCTGTTCATTTCTATTTCTAACTGCGCTCTTCATCTCTGAACAAAAACCAAAGGAATGCATAAGCATGGTCATGACTTAAACACATTACTTTTAAAATGTGTCCAACTTTTCATTAAGGCTTTGACCAACTCTAAGCATTTTTATGTTGGAACGAATCATCTTGTGAATCCATACAGTGACTATTTTCTCCTTAGATATGTAGTTGTAGCGTGAAGTAATATTCAGCTGTCTGGTACTAATAAAACCCAACGCTATCACATTTATTACGACGAAATGTGATTATAATTTTTATTATTATTATTATTATTATTATTGGGATTTTTGATGACGTCTTAATGAGGTTTATATAAGTTAAATAACTGATATACCTTTGACTATAAATGCCAAATACATATAAAAATAAATAGATTTAATATACAATGACGTTCGTTTGATAGGTTCACTTTGGGTAATCCAGGCATCCAAGCCTTTACATTAATAGTTTAATATTGTTTAAGGTCCGACGATACGTTCCTCAATTTTCTGTTTTGTATATCTTGGTATTGTGTGGAAAATATTCAAAATTTTAATTACCTTCGGATTTCTAAATTGGTTTCAAATTGTCTTTAAAAAATTGAAACACTAAAACATGTGTTATTGGCTAATCAAGTTTTTTTCCAAAGGGATTTTATTGGAAAAACATCCTCTTGTATCTTGCACAAACGCCTGGTAAGGTACTTCAATTTTTTGCGAGTAAACATGTTAAAGTAGCAATACTTCAATGACAAAATCTTAGAAAAAATTATATATTATTGAGGAGCGTATCGTCTGTCCTTAACACTCACAAAGTCATTGTACCCAATTTGCTAGACACACTGTCAAAGGACAGAACATATATTAGACTAGTAACAAAGTCGTATTTTTTCGTAGCAAATTTTATACACATAATTATTCATAAAATTTTTGTGATTTTTTTTTCTTATGAATCGGTCCTCAGTTAAACATTTTCAATCCCTACGTGGCTGCGTTATATAAATCACATAAAATTTAATCATTAGCACAATATGAAAAGTTCACTTCATATTTAGAATTGAATTATCACCTAATTCAAACATTAATATAAAGTAGAGACCTGGGGATTTTAATAAATGTAAGAAAGTTCCTCCTTAGAGGCTGAGTCCACGTATTCGAAAACGAGCTTTGTAAAATTGCAAAGTTCTTGAATTTTACGGAAAGTTGTGCTATTTGGGTACATTCAATAAAGAATTAAAATATGAGCACAACCCTCGATCCAAAAGTATATACATGTATTTGCTATAATAACAGTTTTTTCCCAGTATATAAACTTGTTTTTTAGACCGTAGGTTGTTCTCTATTTAGATATAAATCTTGAAATTTTGACAATTTTTGAAGAAAATATCAGCAAATGGGAACAATGACACAATTTATTAATTCCTGACACAATTTACAGACACAATTTATTAATTCCTGACACAATTTTTAAATCATGATACATAGATTGGCAAGAAAATTAATTTTTTTTTTATTAGGTGGTAAGAATGAGTTCAAAACTTCAAATCATATTTATTGCGATTTCAACTAAACCTGACTAGTATTGATTTTTCAGAAATCCACGGGGCCAAATATAACCTTCCTTAAACCTCGCTCTTTGTATACAGACCTGTCTGTCTAGTAGAATAAACATTACACATTACCAAACAGATCCACCTTAAAATATGAAATATATTTCTTCTAGCCATAAATCATTATTTGGTAATGAAATAATCAAATGATCCACTTGTAAAACTGAATGCAATTTCCTATATTTTTATACAAAGCTCTTTTTTTTAGGAGGTTTACATAGTCTAACGATGGACACAACCTTCAACCATCTTCTAATTGCATTATTTCATTTTTGCTAGCAAAGAGTTCCGACCCACCCTTCAGATGGATAAGATATCTTTTAATATACATAAAATTGTTTTTGTGTCTGATTCCTTATGCAGTTTGATTTCTCTAGTTTATCAAAAATGGAAAAAGTACAAAAAGTAGCATACATTTCGAATTGGAAAATAAAGCTTTAAAACGAATCGCACACTTTTCTGTGAGAGCGCAATACACTTTCACAGAGTGTGTGATTCTGTTTTTAGATTTATTTTTCTATGAATCAAGTCCGTAGAAAACACCGTTGGGTTATTGTTGTAGCTCAGTCAATTGTACTAAAATTAAAAAGAATACATGTATATAGATACGATGGCCTAAAATATTTTCACATTTTGTTGGCGTTTAGATTCGTATTTAAAATCACATCTGTGGGATATCATATGAAATTTTATCCAATGTGTGATATCCACTGAACATGTGGTTTTTGATATCCCTCTGTTTAGTCCGAAATATGAAAAGTGGAAATTTCGCCGCCCCAACTGAACTCGATTTTCGATACTTGCGAATTAAGGTATCCGATCCATAAAAGGACATAATTTTCTAACCTTAAATATCCATCCTGTATTAAATACTCGGAAATTAATTCAAAGCATTTTAGAGTAGAAAAGGATTTACCAGGAGAAATTTTCAAAAATATAATTACCAAAGCAGTAATTAATTAATAAAGAATGCATTGAGGTCTATGGGGACAAGCAAATTTTTGAAAATAAAAATTTAAATACTAAGAATATCAAAAAAATGCTTTGGTGG
The DNA here is from genome assembly GCF_033153115.1 of Saccostrea echinata. Taxonomy (NCBI): domain Eukaryota; kingdom Metazoa; phylum Mollusca; class Bivalvia; order Ostreida; family Ostreidae; genus Saccostrea; species Saccostrea echinata. The sequence continues at coordinate 5,929,669 of NW_026889757.1, read as the reverse complement.
AAAGATGTATTTAATTATTAAGAATAGAAAAACGATTGAAAACTAATTTTTTGCCAGATGGATTGTTTTAGAATTGATTTTTATTGATTAAAAGCAAAGGGGGATAACTCTTCAAGGACAGGACAAAGGTAAAAAATTAGGACACATTCCGCTCTTACATATTGATACTAAAACATGAAGATTATGTCTACATATACCGAGTATTCAGCCAATATATATCTGTTATGCATTCAGATTCATTGAATCTGAGGCTATTGTGGATCGGATACCTTAAATGTCAAAACCACAACTTATCAATAGCGCAATCTTCTAGTTCTCACCAATATCGCTTAAGGAGGCTGGCTCCTGTTATCAAAAGTATATTTTTAGAATCTACACACATAGCTTAATTAAAAATCAAAACAAAAAGCATTTAATATGACCTTTTTGCACTATTATCACGTCCAACACATTAATAAATTTTTCCTCTAATATTTTTATTCAAATAAATTATGTGAACAAACACAATCTTTTTCCATCTTGAATAGACACATTAAAGTTTGTGACAGCAAAATAGTTTCAAATTAATTCGCATGGTCAATTATTTGACCTTTCTTCACTCAAAAAATGTCATTTTTCTGGCAATAAAGAGGTCTTTTCATTTCAAAATCTTTTCTCTGTAACTACTGAAAATTCTTTGGAACGCTTGATTTGATGTAATTTTGCTCATTAAAATGGCAGACACAAAAAACTAAATAAAGCATAATTTGGTTGCTATATGACTTGGTTGCCATAGTACCAGATGACAAAAATTGAAAAAATGGAGATTTTTTTTTACAACTCAGGACTGTTTAAAAACATAAATAATCAACATTTTAAAAAGTGCAACAAGAGATCAAGGTAAAATTGAGGGCTACTTAGCTCAAAATCATAAAGTTATTAGTCACCCGGGTTACGTCGTTAGGGTCACTTAGTTAAATTGTCATTGAGCACTATCCTTTCAGTCTGTCGTCTGGCGTTGTTAGTACATGTATTGCAAAAACGGTAAACTTGTGAACATTTTCACCATCCTCTCAGGAATGGCTAGGCCATTTTCACAGATTTTTAATCATTTTAATCGTAAAAGAATATTTAAAGCCATTTTGCAAGGCATTTGTTGTTTTTTTTCCAGCCCCAAAACAGCAGATGTTTCAAGGGTCTTTGAATCTGCAGAATCTGGAATAAACAAACCCAAGTTTGCAGCTCATATCTTTGGTACACTTTCAATACAATCTAGATTTGACGAACATGATGAAATAATATATTAAGTAGTCCCTCACCAGTGGCAGGAAGAAGCTTCTATGACAATTCCTGCTTGTTTTTGTATAATAATGCTCTATTGGCATCAGTAATTGTTGTCTTGATTATGGCAACTGTTTCATTCCGTAGTAGGACCAGGCTAGTCATATATGGAGGATTGAGGTGGTGATCAATCAAATTGCACGTCTTTGACAAAATCTTTGCAAGTTAGATTTTTGGGTTCACAGCATAATTATGACATAACCGAGGCTTCATTTTTCTAATTGCCCTCCAGGTTTGTGTGTTTTTGCACAGTGACTTGACAAGCTGGTATTCCTCTACTGTGTATAATAAAACGAGCATGTAGTTCCCATCTGAACGGGATTTACCATAAGGCAGGAAAAATATTGATTTGATTACATTATTTCTAACTTCGCAAATTCATCTCTGGGGGAAAAAAAGACTGGCATAAAAAAGAAATCATAGTCTGTTTTAGACAAATTATTTGTTGAAATGTTTCATTAAGGTTTTTTGACAATTTTTTTTTTTTGGGGGGGGGGGGGTATTTATGAAATTAACAATATCTATGTAGTCTTTTGAGATCAGGGGCGCGTTTTGCAAAAGACCTTACGACTATGATCAAAAGGTTAGGTTGATTGTAAAATCTTGCAAAATGAATGATTCTGTTAAAAACTGCTTACATTTAAATATCTTTCTTAATTTTTCATATAAAAGATTAAAGCCATTTTCAAATAAAAGTAAATTAGAAAGTTATTCACAAAATTACATTTTGGTCTTAGTCGTAAGTTTTTTGTTTTTTTTTCAAACGGGACCCAGGTCTTCCAACAATCTGTAAGAGTTCCCATGGGTACAAATTGTACCCCTTTATTTGCAGTCCTTTCTTGCTCTCTGATGGAGCAGAATTTATTCTAAAACTTCTATATGAATTGAAGAAGTCTCTTGTTGCGGCCTTCATTTACCGACGATGTTTTATCAATTAACATTATTTATTTTCATTCATACACTGATTTGATATCCCACTAACCTCTTAATAAAAGAAACCAAAGAGTCTGACCAATCTGATTCATATTTGGATGTTTTACTTAAGAAAGACATGGATGGTTAACTAACATAACTTTTATAGTGAACATGATTCAACTTTTCTATTTTCAACTTCCCTGATTTATGTAGAATATACTTTTACCACCTGCATATAGTGTTTATGCCTCCGTTAATTCGAGAACTAAAGAATGTTCTAAACCAATGCAGGCTTCTGACAAATACTTCGATGTTACAAGGGTATCAACAAATAAGTTTTAAGTAAACATTTCAATGGTCAATACAATGACCTTGTTTGCAATTACAAGCTGTCGTTAGATCGAGTGTTGACTATTTAATACAAACACAACAACCTATTTTGAAAACATTTATATACATTGATTTTCAGTTGGGTCCAATTTTTCGCTCGGACTGAGTGATTTCTTTGAGAAGCACCAGAATCCAGGGACGGATAACTTTACTCAGTCAAACGAAATGTACCGCTCATTTTGTCTAATATTGAGCAGTTTTCCACATTTATTTAATATCTGTTCTATATTATCAATGAAAGTTTTCTGTATCATCAATAAAAAATTTTCAAAAAATATGACCGAACATTAATATTACTGAGGCTATTGATTTCAAAGGCTACTGGTGCTTGAATGCATGAGTATGTTTTTAATGCATAAAATATCTAAAATGTGCGTCATGCAACTCGAAAGAGAAAAACACACACACACATATATATATATTATAGTTCCTATTTTAATTGACAAAAATACGATATCAAAAAAGACAAAATAATTTAATAACAATTATTGCGCAATACACAGATGAACCGTTGCCACACCGCAGAGTTCATGCATCATTCCATTCTGTACAACTTCTTGTGTTTTTTTAACCTAAAGAAAAAAGAAGAGAAAATTAGCTGATGTTCGAAACAGTTTTTTTTTTAATATATAAAATTAAATCAATGTTTCTTAAAAGATGTTGCGCGCGGTATACATAAACAGTTCAGTTTGAAGCTGGTTTAAAACTGGATTGTATTTTTTTTTTTTTTTTGATCATAAATAAGAAGAGTCCAATATGTTTATAAGTATTACTTTTGATTATAATGTTATACTTATGTATATAAAAATAAATGAATTTATACAATGGTTTTCGTTTGTTAATCTTCTCTTTGGATTATGCACCCAGTTCCTTAAGTTAATAGCTTAGTTGGTTAACACTCAAAGTTAATATATCTAACTTGCTATCAAAGGACTGATCAAATATTTTTTTCCATAGCAAATCTTACAGACACTACGGAAATTAAGGTTGCAGTTGTGCAGAAAACATTTACGCGGGCTATGTATTTTCTCTACAATAGCTGCAACCGTTAATTTCTATATTAGCAAAGAAAGACATTTCATTAAAAAAATGCAGAAACTATGCATAACAGCATCATTGTCAATATGACGACTACTTACACAACTTTGTTCGATTTTTGATATTAACAGTATATAAATAGTACATGTAGTTAAGGGAAACATTGAACATTTTCACCACAAGAAATCCATCGTCAACCGAAGCGTAGCCGAGGTTGACAATGGATTTCTTGGAGTGAAAAATTTCATTGTTACCCTCAGCTACATGCACTATTCATTATATTTTCTCGACGAATCAAATTCAAGTATATCTACATGAAAGTATAATATGAACAAATAATGAAAATATAATTTTTTTTTTCTTTTATACCATTTAAAAAAAAATGGACACTCAGATCTGTACAGAGTATTCTTTTTAAAGCACGTGTGTAACCTAATTATGAAAATCATAAATTTATTTTAAAACCGTCAACCATCCCGGAAAATTCTATCCTCTTGAAAGCTGAAACTCTCGATTCTCTCGAAGTTTTTCCGCGGACTACGAGGTATCGAGAATTAGATATAAAATTATTTTGCTCTCCGAGAAATGAATCAAAAACCGATTCGCAATACTTTATGAAAAACGAGGAATTTCATTAAAAAATGTGTGTCATTCTTTTTTTTTTTATTTAATCTTCGTATAATTCAGTTTTGAGAAACGTGCTATTTGTCACGTACATTCTTCGTTAATATACGTGCTGAGAGCAGCGTAGAAACATACTAATAGGAAACGTACACAGTTTCTCCACTTCTAAGCTTGGGGTGTAGTTGGCGGGCGCAATTCTCTCAATATATCATTGAAAATAAAACAATCAGCATTCTAATTGTTTTTATAATAATTATAGTCTATAATTTACCTTACTCTCCACGTGCTATTTTCGAAGTACATGTAATTGCTGACAAGGGAAATTGTTTCTAATCCCCAAATGCTCGATTAAAGAATTCCATAGAAATTCGCAATGAATGTCTTGAATCATATGTTGATATACAAGATACTGCTATTAAAATACAGGATAGTCGGAAGGTATTAAACACTGGGGAGGCGAATTGATTTGGAAAGGGGAGCCTTCGGAAAGGGTCTTTGCGTGGGGGGGGGGGTCACACCCCACAGAAATATTTTTAGTTCCTATATCAACTTTATCCAAAATCTGGTGTCAAATTGTAACTAGTGAGCATACTTTGCAAATCACGTGTTTCCTAACAGGATAATGCCCCTTGACGTAACTAATAAATAACAACAATTATTATATCCCTTAATAATTTTGCTAGATTGTTTTTTTTTTCTTTTTTTCTTTTTGCGACTAAAATAAAATTGGTTATTTGATAAGGAAAGTATTTGGCCAACAATGATTTCTTTTAAGGACAGATGATACAAACAAACTTTTCTCAAAAACCATGAAAATAACAACTTTTGTTATGTTTATATAAGTAAAATGAATAAGTTTAACCGCATAGATTTTAATTTTTCTTTCAAAATATCACAATAATGTCCAATAAATTGATGACAATTGTACAGATTTATAAGGATGTATAAAATGTATTTAAAAAAATCCTTATCAGGGGAACCGCCTCAATCTTTCCGGAGAGTGCTAATATATGACATATATTGTTCAAAAACACCGATGTCGATCATATTGATGACTTACAAACATTTCATTGGACTGTCACACGGACAAAAAATCATGAAGCAAGAAAATCTTGACAACAAAAAATACAGTGTGTAAAGTAATGAAAGGAAGGAGCATTGGATCATAACATGTTGAACCACTCGTTCCCAAGACAAGCACAGAACCCGGGGCTACAAAACGAGGTTCAAGCGACATAAATCGTGTACTTTTACATTGTAGTAGTAATTCAGTAGTACTGAAAACTATGTTGTACATGGTGTATTCCATGGATTGTCATCAACGAGAAACATGGGAATTATCATAAAAAGACAACTCACCGTGAAGGAAGACGATATTATCATCATCAATGTCTGGATGATAAAATGTCCTATATACAGGTCTCCTATAGACAGGGACCGGGACTCGGTAGATGACGTAAGCGGAGACGCACGAAATGAGGTACAGGGCCATCAGTAACATGCACAGAATTCTCAACATCCTCTCAATGTGCTGCAAGGGTAGAAGTAGAAATCAATTATAAACTTGAAAGTCTTCATTAAGCTTAAGAGGGGATTCTTCTCTGGTTTCCGACTAATTAAAAATATTCAAATTATATTTGCTTAAATGTCTTTTGTTTGGATGATAGGATTTTAAAAAATCGTATTTTTCTATCTTTCTCACAAATGTACAACTTGACATAGAAATGGGGAACTTGGTTTAATAAAATCTAGCAGGGATTTTAAACAAGTCCTTTAATATTAATTTCATTAACTTCAGGAAATCCTTTAATCCTTTCAGTGTTTCAAGATACGAATTAAATTCAGTATTTTGTAGTAGGTCAAAAAAGCAGAGCGTGATATTTCCTTCGCCGCTGTTCCGCAAAATAAGAAAATATGCAATAAATATTTATTTCCAGACAATCTACAATCTTGTTAGCATTGTAAGCTTCCAACCAAAAAGCAGATTTGAGTGAAAAATTAGTAAACACCCTTTCTTTTCACTTATTTAACGATTAATGTTTTATGTTTTGGTATCATTTTGCAGCTTTATATGACTACTCCAACATGTGAAAATAAGAAAAAAGTTAATAAATGAAGCAAAAGAAAAATCAGAAATTTTCCTTATAATTTTAAAAAAAATTAAAGGAAATACGGGTTAGCAATATTATTAACAGATAGATCTTATGTATCATCCTTCTACGCAAAAAGAAAAAAACATTTAATATTTCAAAATAGAAGTAGGCATCACATGATTGGTGACAGTAATTTTTTTCTTCAGTGAAAAGAGAAAAAAGATAATGACCTTGAACTGACCTTGCTGCTAAAATAAGACTGTCAAATTTAATTTAATTGATACCATCACTTGATAATATTGTCTTTTCGAATCTATTAAAAGTACACAAAATTTTAAACACAATAAATATGAAAGGAAACCCTCCTTAAATCCTGAGTAACACCGTTCCCTCACTGCGACAAATGGTCCAAGACATTAACTTATAAGAGTGGACACATCTGCTTTCACTCACAAGATTAGATATGAAAATATTGATTTCTCTATTCGAATACATAAAATTAATAAATGTATGAATATTAATAAAAATCTTTGTCTTTACTATCTTACGAATATCAATACACTTTACTCATTGAAACAGCGAACATTTTTATCGAAATTGTGAATTGTCCAAACTATTATTCGAAAGCTTATGAATATGGCAAAAGAATAAACAGAGAAATATATATATATATATATATATATATATATATATATATATATATATATATATATATATATATATATATATATATATATAACTTTCTTACACTAATTCCTGGCCTGTTGTAGTGAACGTGCTCTCGTACCCTTCAATTTTTTCCCCTCAGTGTTCTCTCTTATACCGTGTCTTGGAGAAGACACGCCCCCATGTCAAATATGATGTATATGGTGTAATAGATCAATACAACACCCGACGCAAATCAAAACCGTCCAACGATTACAAGGGTATAAAATGATAATTAAACTCATGTAATAGTCATTATGGATACATTAATTCTAATTCTAGATTAGTTTCAAGGTGTCGTCGTAAAATATTGTATGGAGAACGACCAAATTAGCACAGTCTGTCCAGACTTAGTTTCTGTTAATCACTTATATGCATTTATTAATGGGTCTGTATCTATTCTTAATAAATAATCAAGGAGATAGAATATAATAAGGTGTATATATACTCAATTTTGACATTTATTACAATTAATTGTTCTAAAGAAAAAAATCAGGTTTAACAATTTTCGAAATTGATTATGTTCGATGTCGGGGATTTAACGATATAGACTTGCTGAAACTATTTAATAGGATTTGCGAGATTGATCATAGTTCTTATATTCACCCTTTTTCATTAGAAATGAGAAATGGAAAACAAATATTTAATTTTCAATATAGCAAAGTATTCTCATTATGATTTAATTATGGACATAATTCAGATGTTTTTATGGAAGCATTATGACTGTGTGGATTCCCTGGAGCAGTTCAAAAAACACAGAACAAGACATTTCTCGCCCTAAAATTCTGGATCAAATGTATGTTTTGACCGGTATTGTTTTTGTTGGTGAGTGTACCTGTACATTAATTCATTTGCCTTTTCTACCAAATTTTCAGTTCTGTTTAAATACGTATATATATTATTTTTTGTTCTATTTCTTTATTACCTTGTTAATATCAAACTAGAAAAGTACAAAAAATGAAGGAGTTTCATTTCGCACTATTCATTAAAAAGAAAAAACAGTTGATACATGTAACATGAAGTTATCATGAAGTTAATTAAGATATAAAATCCTTACAAAACGAGGTTAATTTCTCTTTAAAAAATTATTTTCTAATAAACATTGTCAAAATGGTGAATAGATATAATCGTTAGATTTAAATCTTTGTCTAAACTTATCCGATCCAACATTAAGAAATCATTTGTTAAAGGGGGAATGGACGCATTAAGATTTGTTGGTTTTCCTTTTTATTTCGTCTTTAATTCGTGTTTTGTTGATTTGAATATACATGTATTAGGAAGAAAAATAAAACACACAGGCCCCGTTTTACAAAAGAACTTATGTCTGAGACCAAAATATGTTTTGTGATTTTTTTTTTCTTCTTTACATTAATTTGAAAATGTATATCTAATTTTTTGAGAATTTGGAATGATTTTTTTAAGAAAGTAACTTGCAAGGAAAAATATTAGGTAGGCAAGGTGTTAGAAACGGCTAAAATTGTTGGTCTTAAGGACATACGCAACGTAGTTTGAACTTTATTGTCTTTTTCCCTTGAGTTGAAGAGTTCCAATGCTTTCAAAAGGAACTGTGTGCTAATTTTAATGTCTATATATGCTGTTGTACACTTCCCCTAAAACAAGTTTGGATAAACAAAACATCTAGAATATATGTTTAGCAATTTTTGTATATTTTTCTTTGAATTATAGAAGAATTTTCATTAATTAATATCTTTTCAAAACCCCTGGTAATGCATGCTGATTTTTTGTCTACGGACATCTGATGACACTACAATCTTAAAGGCAGAGATTTTAAGCACCACCTTCAAAAATTCCTGGTCTGTGTAGTACACCCCTGTCAATCAAGTGCATTAAGGTACATCATTGGGTGCTAGAACTTGATTGACATTTACTTACTAGTCCCTGTGTATACCGTGTACACCTTGTTTGGCACTTGTGGTGACCTTCAAATTAACTTTTGATCCTTTGATATTTACCACACATGGTATAACAATAGAGAAGATGTATTACTATGGAATTTTTAGCTTGATAACATATATATATATATATATATATATATATATATATATATATATATATATATATATATATATATATATATATATATACAATCCTTTAGTATTTGAAATAATTATGATATTAATAATATGTATCAAAATTTGGTATTAATAACTTTTTTTCAAAGCTCAACAAATACTTTGAATAATAATTTTTGTAATGGGTGGGGATGCTTTGACACACATACAATTACCAGGGACCTATATACTAGTATATAGGTCCCTGCAATTACAAATTACGGTATTAAAAATCATTGAGATTAAACTTTATTTATAACTTTTTTATTTCTAATTTAAAATCATCTCAAAATCTCAATACATGTAAAGTTTGACTTCTTGGGTACTCTACTGTGTATTAAATCACTTCCTGTGTATAGGGATTAGGAGACAAACGACCACAGGTAGACTGCTAGCCCTCAAGGCATTCACACCTGTACGAAATTAGCCCCTCCTTCACCTGGAATTTACCAACCGGTAAAATATCTCTGCCTTTAAATTAAAAATATCTTGAAAAATTATCAGTAGCTAAAGTACGTTGCGTATGTCTTTAATCTAAGTTCTTTTGTAAAACGGATCCAAGATAAGTATCGTTACTTTGGGGCAACGAAAACTTCTCACTTGAGCTGAATAAAGGCATTTTTGCCGCTGTCCACAGATTTATTGTTGAATCCTGTAGGTTTAAATAGCTGTATAATATTAATTAGTTTATGATTTGTATGTATATATATATATATATATATATATATATATATATATATATATATATATATATATATATATATATATATATATATATATATATATATATATATATATATGGATGGGAACTCGTAAGTTGTCAGAACTTGTTTCCGATCCAATTGATTACTTCAATAAAATATGTTAAAAAAATACATGTAAGTATCGAGTCATCATTAAGAGGAAAAACATATAAGACTATTGCTAAAATCAGGCGTGTTGAAGTTCCAAATAATTTAAAATGATGCTTTATCTTCTTTTCTGATATTTATTCTTCATACATGCCAACTTTTGAAAATTCCCATGGGGGATTTTGCACGTGACAACAATTTTCAAAGCTTTAAATTCGCGACATTTTGTCGTGAAAATAAAATGTTTATCCCCTTTTTTTTAAATTTATAATATCAATATCACTTGTTAATACAATTTAAGAATAAATAATACAAACAAATTTTTTCCTTCCAAAATTCAAATATCTTTTGCTTAAATAGGTACCTCTCTCACTAAAGAAGTGATATCTGTTTAGTTTAACAACATTATGTTTGAAAAGACACATAATTTGGTGAGAAATGTGAAAATGTACAACTTTCAGTTCAATAAATTTTTTTGCAAAGTTTTAGAAATATATGAGATTTTGTTACTGTACAGTTTCTGGGAAACATTTGTAAAATTCTATATTTACATTTTACACAATTAGAATTTCCTAATTAGACATTAAATTGAAAGAAATATTGAAAAATTGCAATGCATTGTGTGTGTGAGGGTGTGTGTGCGCGTGAGAGAGAGAGAGAGAGAGAGAGAGATAAGAAAATTTGTTTGTGGATGTACTTTAAACAGAAGTGACATTTTATTTCCTATAAATAACTAGACATCATGATGATTAATTACCGGTATTTCACACACACAAAACAATTTGAAGAAATAAATTTACTCTTGAGATAATAAATTATCTAAAACAAGGATACCCCCTATCCCAAACAAAAATTAAAATTGTTATAATCATGATGAACTTTTGCATAACCTTGGCAGTGTTGTGTGGGTATTCCCTTGTGATATTACATGGGTGGGGGGGGGGGGATTCAGTGTACTTGAGGTATAAGACTTTGTTGTTTCATCTAAATTATTTTCATCTTATTTTAACAGGTAAACTTTACAATATTTTTATTACAAGCAGATAAAATCAGCAGCTATGCTTTGTTGTTTTCTACTTTCGTTTTTAAAAAACGATCAACATGGATTAATTCCGATTTTGTTGTTAGTTTATCATATCACTGTATTGATTTTTTGTTTTTATTAAAATGATATTTAATTAACCTCTAAATCTATGTGTTTCACTATGCATACCCCTTCTTACTGAAAAGTTTAATCCCCTAACCGCCCCAGGCTATGTTACCTGTACCTGGACTGCTGTGTGCGTTCAAGCGAGAAGTGATTTCCTGTGCTAATTAACACCTCTGCATGAGTTAAATAAACAAAGAGACTAATCTGTGTGCATTGAATAAACAAGTCTGATAGTCAAATCCCGATTGACAAAATATTTCGGTAGGGAAAATCGGAAATTTTAGGTTGAATTTTTTCAAATCGGGACTTTAGGGCAATTTTGCTTTCCCGATCGGGAGAGCGGGATCAAAGGGTAAAATCGGGAGGATCCCGCCTAAATCGGGAAAGTTGGCATGTATGATTCTTTCCTTGAGGATATTTATTCTTTGCTTTTACAGCACTAAACTGTTTTCAGTTATAGTGATTCCATTCTGCTTGCTATTTGTACAACTCCGAATCCTTTTCCCATTACGACAAGTATATTAAGGAACATAGATTTTTTTTTTTAGTTTATCTTTAAAATTTCCATATACAATTTTCGGAAGCCATACTTATCAATGTTTGTAATAAACCAGTATTTTAAATTATGCTGATAACATATATGTATTCAAAAATATATTTACTTTTTAATACATTGAACAACCATTCCTGAGGAATCTAAGTAACAGCATAAATGTTGTTTTAAGAATGATAATTGTGACTTCTTAACAGAAATAAACAAATTTCGCCTTAAGTAGCAAAAATTCTACTTTGGAATCTGGAGAGAGAGAGGGGGGGGGGTATTTGAAGTGTATGTATACATCCTAAATGGAATATTATATTGTCGAAATGATTCTCTCTTTATTCATGCAAACAATGCAGACAGCTGACCGATTACAAAAAGTAATTTTATGCTTACAACCCTGTAGATGTATAGGATTTTTTCTACAGATTATAGTGCGATATATTACATTCACGTCCAAACAGAATCAAAATCTCTTCGGTTTTTGCAACACTACCATTTTTCATGCCATCAAAATATGCATCTATTTGTAGACGTTTTACATGGTGTGCCACCTAAAATCGCCGTAGCAGGCTGATGGTGACTATTAAACGGGCGTCAACATGATCGAGAAGCATTATATCGTAATGTGATTTCTTCGTTATTGCAAAAAGAACCGAACAGTCAATGCTTTCATCATTCATCAATAGATCAGAGAATACTTCCAGTAATAAAATAAGTCATCTGAGGAATGTGGAACAAGAGGCCCATGAGCCTCTATGCTCACCTGAGTAACACTGGCTCTGACAAAAATTTTCACTTCATCCTACGGCCAATTAACAAGGTGGTATGGGATACCAGACGAAAGTTTTCCGACATATTTATTTACCAGGAGGATTTGAAATACTCCCTTTCAGTATGTTAAATTGTAATTTTAAATATTTTTAAAAAAATTATTTTAACGAGAAATACAAGAATGATTTTTTTCTTATATAATTCTTTTTTCAAAAGATTAATATTATAGACAAGAGTTTACTAATATAAAGTGTATATAAAGACAAAAATGACAAGAAATAAGTCTTAGTATTTTTTCAATTTTTAACAAAAAAGATAAGCATAAAAAACTGGGAAAACTTTGTTTCCTGAAAACAGACGGATAATATTCCAGGAAGGTCTACAATTAGAATGTATCCTAATATTTTAGCAAAGTGAAATAAACAAATTGAAAATACATTTATAAATAAAAAATACCCCGGTATCAGATGCATTTAAAAATTTTTGAATTAAAAGATCCGAATGGAAGATTTCTTCTTTATTTTCCAAGGGTTGAAATAACCTGGGTGCTATTTCAAAAATGGTGCAAACTTTAAAAAAATTGCAGTTTTCAACTTTGAATTGTCTTGAAAACAATGCAAGGACAATCTCTTTCCAAGACGTGTCTCATTCATAGCAATTGCATTCATCTAAAAGTTTTGGGACTATATATAAAACAGCTAGTTGATTTGTGACCAAACAGTTACTTCTTGAATGAAATGAAGAAGACCAGTTTAACGTGATAATTGAAGAAGACCAGGTTAACGTGATAATTGAAACCAAACAACACTTCAAACGGAAGTACGACATAACGTGGAGGTATCCCATACTACCTTAAGGTTCGAAAAACAACGCTCCCCCCCCCCCAATCCAGAACCCCTCTTTCACGAAGGAGGGAATATCAAAATGCAATCTCTTTGTGCAGGTGTTACTCTCTTATGACAGCATCTAGTTGAATAATATAGTTCAGGCGTGGATCCAGGAATTTTTTCGGGGGGAGGGGGGGGGGTCCACCGCAGTCAAAAAAATTTCCAACCCAAAAATTTCTTGACAAGCAAAAAAAAAAAATCATTTCCTAAACGTGAAAACCACCTATTTCGTGGTGGTGATGGTGGGGTCAACGTTTTCTAGGGGGGTCCAAAGTCATTTTTTATTTACTTCAGTGTATACTTTTAGTAACTCGGCAAATTCCAAGGGGGGTGGGGGTCCAGACCCCCCCCCTTCTAGATCCGCACATGCAGTTGAAAGAATGTTGGGTGCCTTATTCCCCAATTTATTAAGATAATCAACTCAATTCTACAGTGTCCTCATAGATAGACATGGGATTTTACTATAGATTTAACCTATTTAAAACTAGAGGTAATGTGAGCTCTGAGCTCAAAAAATGACCCCCCCCCCCCACTCCCATATGAGTATATATTGGCTAAGTCTATGTTTTGCTATGGGATAGCCAAAATATCTGTCCGATCGAAATGTAAAATAGAAGCTCACAATGGCACTATGTAATAAAGATTCTGTGAAAGGCTCATTAAATTTTATTCAGTGGTATAGGAGGAGCTGCGGATAGGAGATGGGTACCTCCGATATTATATAAAAAGAATGGCAGCTGTCCATGTTTTATTATAGGAATCTTTTGAAGGGGGTCGCAAATCAAGACTAGGTTTTGGTGACCTCAATTTCTAATCTTATAGCTATACAGTCAAATCGAGTCCAAATCATACCTTTCACACAGCTCACTGTCTATGTCCAGATATCATACTCAAACTGTTTACCCCAAGTTCAAAATGCTACTGAACTTTGATCCAAAATCAGATCACATCTGTAAACATCTGAGGATGCTTCCATATAAATATGACCAATCATGGCTTTTTTTTTGTATTAAATATATATTCATTTGTATAATATTATATAATATACACAGACAGTTCCATGATAATATGACAATACACTTAATCAACTGATAAATAATATACCGGTAAACCTAAAATGATACGTTAAATAACATTGTTTAGTCATGGCTTTGCTGTTCTTGAGAAGATTTTTTAAGATTTCTTGTATGTATTCCTATGTAAAACTTTGATCGTCCATTGTAGCCCAACCCTACCCCAGGGTTCATGATTTGATAAAATTTGAATCTACACCACCTGAGAATGCTTCCGTATAAATATGACCAATCATAGCTTTGCTGTTCTTGAGAAGAAGATTTTTGAATATTTTCCCTATATATTCCTATGTAAAACTTTGATCGCCCACTGCGACTCCACCCTACCCTCAGGGGTCATGATTTGAACAAACTGGAATCTACAGTACCTGAGGATGCTTCCATATAAATATGACCAACATGGCTTTGTTGTTCTTGAGAAGAAGGTTTTTAAAGTTTTTTTCCTATGTATTCCTATGTAAAACTTTGATCACCCACTGTGGCCCCACCCTACCCCCGGGGGTCATGATTTGAACAAACTTAAGTCTTCACTACCTGAGGATGCTTCCATATAAATATGACCAATCAAGACTTTGCTGTTCTTGAGAAGAAGAGTTTTAAAGATTTTCCCTATGTATTCCTATGTAAAACTTTGATCACCCACTGTGGCCCCACCTTACCCATGGGGGTCATTATTTGAACAAACTTGAATCTACACTACCTGAGGATGCTTCCATGTAAATACATGTATGACCAATCAAGGCTTTGCTGTTCTTGAGAAGAAGGTTTTTAAAGATGCTCCCTATGTAAAACATTGATTGCCCACTGTGGCCCCACCCTACCCCCGGGGGTCATGATTTGAATAAACTTAAATCTACACTACCTGAGGATGCTTCCATATAAATATGACCAATCAAGGCTTTGCTGTTCTTGAGAAGTAGATTTTTCCTATGTATTCCTATGTAAAATTTTGATCGCCCACTGTGGCCCCACCCTACCCCTGGGGGTCATGATTAGAACTTGAATCTACACTACCTGAGGATACTTCCACATAATTTTCATATTTTCTAACAAAGTAGTTCTTGAGAAGAAGATTTTTGAAAGATGCCATAAATTTTTCAGGAATTTGCAATTATCTCCCCTTGGAAGAAGGCGTGGCCCTTCATTTGAACAAACTTGAATCCCTTTCATCCAAGGATACTCTATACCAATTTTGGTTGAAATTGGCCCTGTAGTTCTGGAGAAGAAGATGAAAATGTGAAAAGTTTATGACAACAACAAAGACGACAGACAACGGACAAATTTTGATCAGAAAAGCTCACTTGAGCCTTTGGCTCAGGTGAGCTAACAAGTGGATACCCACCAGTCCACTCTCAATGATAAATACTATGTAAGCAAAAGAATAAAAACGCTTTTCATTTTATCATCAGTTATTCTACGTGTTCTTCACTGAATCATTAGATATTCATGTTTGATCACGTTGTATATCAAAACTTTATCAAATGTGGGTTTCTACCCAATGTCTCTACTCCAAAATCAATAATATTTTGGAATCATTAAAATTCATGTGGACCAATTTTCATGGATTGCTTAAATTTTACAGGGCTGGGCTGGGATTCATACAACTTCTTAGTATAATCTTAAGTTTAAAAAATCACTTAAGTTTTATATTTTATACTTAAGTCCCCTAAGTATTACTTAAATTTGGTAGAAATACTTAAGTGTAATTCATAAACATATTTAGTGCTTAAGTATTGACTTAAAGTTAAGTGTCCTCAGGAGGTGTCTTAAGTAGATAAGAAATACTTAAGTTTTCTTTATCAAAATAAAAATAATGCTTTACAGAAGACATTTTACTCTTTCAGTAAGAAACCATGCTATTACATCCAACTAGAAACTTGTTTTGACTTTGAGATGTTTATCAACTGGTAAGATGCAGTATTGTGCAATGGTGATGACAAAGTTGTATCAGTTGTGATGTAATACACATGGAACTAAATACCTCCATCACAGGGCTGGGATTCATAAACATACTTAAGATTTGTGCCAAGTTTCACACTTAAGTATAACATAAATTCTTAGCTAAGAAAAAATTCTTAAGTCATATTCATATAAATTCTAAGTGCAATTCTTAGCTAAGTTTAATTCTGAGAAAATTAGAGCACTTAAGTTAAGTCACCCTAGCAACGCATACAATTTCCTGAACAAAAAGCGCACTCTTTTGTGATGGAGGTATTTAGTACCATGAGTATTACATCACAACTGAAACAGCTTTGTCATACTGCATCTTACCAGTTGATAAACATCTCAAAGTCAAAACAAGTTTCTAGTTGGATGTAATAGCATGGTTTCTTACTGAAAGAGTAAAATGCCTTCTGTAAAACATTATTTTTATTTTGATAAAGAAAACTTAAGTATTTCTTATCTACTTAAGACACCACCTGAGGACACTTAACTTTAAGTCAATACTTAAGCACTAAATATGTTTATGAATTACACTTAAGTATTTCTACCAAAGAACGAGGGTGCTTTTGATTGGCATTCGACAGGAATCTGGGCGCACTTGAAAAGTGAAAAATTTATTGATCTGTCACACGAAATTTTAGCATTCTTTTGATCATTTGGGTTCCTGTGAAATCGGAAAGGGAAAAATTTTCCCGAAATTGTATTTTGATTTGCTAAAAAATAATCTGAAAATAAGCTAGATGATTCATTTGGTACAAAATGTCACATTTTTAAACACGTTTTTCTACAAATTTGCTATCTCTGGGTCATCTCTCCATGATTTTCAAATGTTATTTGTATGCATTCTAATTCAAAGAAACAAAAAATCATTTGTAAAAAATGGAGAGAAGACCCAGAGACCATAAAAAATGAACTTTTTCCCCAAAGAATTCCAATGTGTAAATGCGGTGCTTCATTGTCGTTTTAAAAGCCAAGTTGAATGTGTAGCGATGATAGCTCAGTAATATGCGTTACCCGTCCAGTGCAATGGAGACGAAAATTTTTGGTTCGATTCTCACATGGAGTGTTAATATTTTTGTAATACAAGCAATCAATTCTTTTGTCAGTTTAACTTTTTGTATCGATTTATTTTAAAATGGATAAATTCTGGTTCTATTGCACCGAGAGCGAAAGCAATTCTTCCAACCTACTAATACTTTAATATACACATGTACTTGTCATTGCATCTAGCTATACCCTTATTATCTTGTAGGTGTTTATTATTTATATGAAGCATTACTATGTTAAAGTTTGATTACTAAGATAAGCGGACCTAAATATTAGAATTTGACATGTTATTTCAAACTAAATATAACATTTTCCTATGTGCGTAGCTATGTAAAGCCTGTCCAGCTGTGGTCAGCCGACCAAATCATGGACATTTAAACTATAAATGTTTCGTACACATGATTCCTGCAGACCACACGCCAAACACGCCCATCTTCTTTAAGTAATACTTAGGGGACTTAAGTATAAAATATATATCTTAAGTGAATTTTTAAACTTAAGAATATACTAAGAAGTTTTATGAATCCCAGCCCAGGTTCTTGAGGATGTAATTTTGTGTATTCTTTTATACCTACAGAATGGAATATGACTTAGTTACCATAATTTATTAATTTGTGGAGGATGTTAATTCATGGATAAGAGGTAACCACAAATTCAACAAAAATAGAGCCACCACGAAATCTAATGATTCTACAAAACCTCCTACTTCTAAAAAACAAACTACACAGGTGCAAATATTTATTGATCAACAATTGCTTGTAAATTTCTTGCAGCATACATAAAATGTTAATACTTTTTAGAATTGTTCATTGCAAACTACATGTAAAGTAAAATGAAAACAAAGAAAACCCCAAAATAAAATGAAAAAAAAATCATTGACTGAATTCTTAACTGGATGTAAATTATACATGTCTTTGGTCTGTCTCAAACAATATCTTTGAAAGAGTCCTTATCAAGCAATAGCTGAAAAAGGTCAGGGCGGCTTCTACGAGGACTGTCCGTGCACGCCATACAGTATGTCCTCACTGCCTGCATTAATTGGCCCACGCACCAGTTTCTGGACAGTACTGTTGCTACAACTTCCTCTAACTGTCAGAACACAAACAACTTACAATTAGTTTAGATTGGCATTTGAATTTTATGATTTAATGTCATTTTCCAACCACATTTGAATTTTATGTGTAAATGTCATTTTCCAATCACAGATATTGAACGCATAAATGCACCAATAATGCACACATGATAATTCTTTCAGAAATAGTATAATGGAACATTATTTACAAATATAGTGCTTGCCTTTATAATGCTATCCCAACATAATCTAAAATTTTGAAGTCCAGTTTTTCTGTAAAATTTTGAAGCCCAGTTTTTTTCCCCATCAGTAATATCCTAATCATATCAACAAAATACTGTTAAAGTATTATGCATTTCTGAATGTGCTAGATATAAATATGACTATGTGTGAAGACATTTAGCTATGAACTTGAAGTAGTGGATGCTGTTTTCTGCCAAAATCACTAAAAGAATATGCCAAATGCAGTATGTTTATACATGTAGTAAATTTCTGTTAAAATTGGTCAGAAACCCTTAAATCAGGATTTCATTCCCCTTCTCCCAACCTCTAAACCAAAGTTACTGACCACTATTGCCAAGAACAGAATCCTAGAATCAGTCTTAATCTCTATTCTTCTATGGTTATTGCAATGATCAAAGAGATGCCGGGGCCATTATTCTCCAATAAATCACAAACGTCATCAACAAATTATCAAAAATTTTCAATCAGTTTCCTCTAATTTTGACTGTTCACTAGGAAAATGATAGAGGTATCTTTTGATTGTGACTCAAATTGGTAGGAAAACATTTGGGTTTGGATTACACTTTACTTTTTCTAAGCTTTGAGATAAAATGAACAAGGATAGCATTTAATTGTGATGTCATAAGACACTTATGATGATGTCCAAATCTAGCTTCTGCATTTCTCTTTATGTAAGTTTTAATATTCGCCTTAGTAGGACAGAAATAATTCCTGCTTCAGAGGAATTGTTGGAGAATATACCCCTCAGTCTCAAGATTTTGTTGGCAATTAAATACCGAGCCAGTAGGGTGAGGTTTTAATTTGCCAACAAAATCTTGAGACTGAGGGGTATATTTTCCAACAATTCCTCTGAAGCAGGAATTATTTCTTAAATCATATTTAGTAAGTCATCATAGATTAGTCATGATAAAAGATTATTTCATTTCCCTTAAAAGATTTTATAGAAAAAAATTTAATCAATGTTGAGGGAAAGCTTTAAAATATTCTACAAAGATTAAATTTTCCTTCAAAATGATGCAATTCCAAGTACATGTACTAGTATCATGTCAAGTTCCTGAAGTACAATGGTTGGTAAAGCAATAGAGTAGTTATATTCTTGCAGAAATTTTACTGAAATTCTCTTTCACTGTATTACCAAAGAAATTTTAGTAAAGCTCTTGCATTTCACTTTTACCTGCTGTAAATCTTCATGATGAAATGTGTAGTATATCAGGTGAGGGACACCAGCATAGGAGGCTGCCATCCACTGCAACATGCACTTCAAATGGACATCCCCTCTGAAGGCCCCACATCCCCAATTCCCAGTGGCAACTGGACGACCACTAGCTTTCTGCAATTAACATGCATAGCATTGGAAAACAATTTGAAATCTACTTTTCAGCCAAATTCTCTACTGTGTTATAAGTTTTTAGTGAACTGAATAAAAAATTTAATTTCTTTAACAAGAGGCCCAAGGGCCTTAATAGTCACCTGAGAATAATACATGTACAACCCTGTAAAGGATCCAATGGAATGAAAATTTAATAATTATAAAATATTTGAAAATATTTGAAGCAAAATAATTTTTGTTTTCCTTCATCAATAGATGCTATATGCCAAAATGGTTGAAATTGGTTCAACAATTCTTGCGAAGAAGAAAAAAATGTTCAAAAGTTTATGATTGACACGATAGATAAACATGATGACGGACAAAAACAGATAGCAATAGGTCACCTGAATAATGCAGGTGACCTAAAAACAGGTATATGCAACATTCATGTATGCTAAAAAATATTATACAGCGGTAACATCCACATTCAATAAATAGCTCTTTATTCTACTTCAAAATTAATGGTACTCATAAAATATTTGTTTTACCTTTTTAAAACACTCCATTTCTCTGATGATGAATTTCACTGATGTATCCAATACCTGCTTTGCAAGAATATCTGCAAATTCTTCAATTCTATAGCATGGCACATCAAGAGCATCACTGTATTCTTCAGTTGAGGTTGAATCTGTATCCGAAGAATCCTCTGTCTGTTTCTGCATCTTTAGTTCCTCAACAGCTGTTAAAATGGCATCCTCCACAACTTGACTAGAAATGCTATCAGCCAGATTTAGCAGACTATCAGGAATTGGGGAAGAAGTTGTGAATGGGACATCTCTTTGAGCAAATCCTGAACTGATAGAACCTCTTAACACTGTCTCTATAGACTCTAAGATAATACCTTGAGCAAGTCTATCTGCAAAATCTGAGATGGTCTCCTGGGATAATTCTAGAAAGGGAGGTGCTTGTCTAAAATCACCACCTCTTATTCTGCTTCCCGTGCTTTTCTTCCTTTTTCGTTTAATGCTGGAACTTTTTGTTGAGGATCGGCCAAAACTTGAAGACAAGAGTTCCTCTTCAAAGCTAGATAACATAAGGTCCTTAAATCCACTTTTACTACTGTGGAAAGATGTGGACGATCCACTTAGGCTGCAGACTGAAGTGGATGACATTGGTATATGGAGAGGAGGGATTCTACATTCAGTTTTCATCAATTCCTCAGCAAACCTAGTATATACAAAAAATATTCATTTTATAAGCCAATTCCCTCTGAAAATCTGTGATGAATAATAAGCCATGAATAATAATCCTGAGACCTAAAAAACTTTTTAGTTTTAGCATGTATGTACGATTTCAAAAAATTCTACCAAAAAGTTTGACTGCTTACCTGGAAAGGGTGGGATCCTTGAATCCACATGGTCCCCTTTCATGGAAATCTTCAATAATCCATCTTCTATCAAGCTCTCTAGCATATTCCACAAGGTCATCCTCTGTACAGCTTTTTGATTTCTCTGTGTAGCGACGAACTCCTTTCTTGTTGTCTTCCAACAACTGTCTGGCTGCCTGGCTGGACAACTTCATTGGTTCACTACTCCGACGGGCAAAACTAGAGCCGTTGATGCCTGAACTTTGTTGCACTTCAATAAATGCATTAGTCAGCAGGTCTCTGGATAATGAAGAAGCACAGCATTCAATGACATTGGAACCTGAAATATCTTCATAAGATTCTCCGCGCAAAATTTCCCCAGGATGGATTAAACTGTTCCCTTTGACAATGAGGGTCTTCTCTGGTAGATATCCTGATGCACTAAATTTGAGTGTTGAGCCTTCAAAACTTTTCCCTGTTTCCTTCTGAACATCTTTCAGTGCATCAGTAAATCCAGACATTATAATGTTTTCTGCAATCTGACTATAAGCACCACTGAGTTTATCACTTTGTGAGAGATCATCCGTCACCAAAAGAGTGGGGACTGTAAAGGAGTCTTGACTATTAGAGGACTCAGACATTGTCTTTGATACAGCATCACTGTTTTTGTTCAAAATCACAGTGTCATGAAACTGAACATTTTTAGGGGATTTTGAGGGACTTGAAGACTGATCCCATCTTTTCCCAAAACTATTGCTCAGTACAGACAAGTTATCTTCTTTTTCACTTGAGGAATCTGTAACAGGATTAGAAACATTCAAATCACTGTCTTCTAAAGTTTTACTTTGTGATGGAGGACCTAAACTTTCCTGTACTATTTGAACAGCACTATGTATAGCACAATCCACTAAATTTACTGCCGCAATTCGCAGTTCGGCTTCATCCACTAATGGATAATTGTCTTCAACAATGCTCCCTGGGTAATAGCCACCCAAATATGTATCACAATTATTCATATCACAGTCTTCATCGGAATCAGAATTAACATCAGGCTCTCTAACTAGTGGAATGTCAGGAAGTGATGATTTCTTATCAGAACATTTCTCAGAAGTCAAATTGGAAAGTGTAGAAAAAGCAGAGGGAAACAACTCAGATATAAATTCATTTGCAAATTTTCTAGCAATGGATTCAGGAATAATGGGTGAAAAGCAATTGGTCCTTGGTAAGTTTTCTTCTGTTTCAGGTTTGTAAGCTTTTGGCTTCATAATACAGACTTCTGGGGCACTGTCATCAAAATCTTTGACAACACTTTTCTGAGCTGCCACAGCAGTGCTTTCCTGTATAAGTGACATGGCTAAGCTATTAGCAAAATCACAGATCACAGGACACCCCTCTTCTTCAGTGATAGTCTTCTGAATAATAGACTGGTCCCTTCGTTGATAATTTTCATAATACTCTTCAAGTTCTGAGCTGAAATCTGAGCTATGCCAAGTACTACCGCTGCTCCGTCTGGATCCAATGTCACTTAAATTTGAGCTCCGCCTCCTAAATCGGCTCACCCAATCCTGGCATTCCAGATCTGCCTGATCCTGACTCTCATCTAAGTCCTCTTGTCTCCTCAGAAAACTGGAACTTGAGGAGCGGTCCTCACATGAGGAGTGGCTATCTGACCTCTCAAATCCATGTTGGCTACAGGCTTCCTGGATTGCTGAATACAGGATTCTGGTGACCAGTCCATCCACCATGTTGGTTATTCCATGCAACTCTGTCAGAGAAAAAACCTCACATAAATTTCTCCACAAAAAAAGCACGTGAAAATTTCATATGGATACCTAATTAAACGCTAGTCCTACACTGTAACTGTGTAGAATGTGATATACCTAACCAAGCATTCCACTTCAATATCTTGAACACACTTTAACCCTAGAGCCTTTCTAATTTTTACTATTGCGATACAAATACTTTCATTAGTTTAGCTGCAGTTAAAAAAAAGAATTATTTTCATAAAGTTTATGCTGATGTGATAATCAAGAATTGTAAGAAAGTCTTCACATCATGTTTTATATTATGTAACATGAGATCAATGGACCTGAAAGGTCACATGAAAATCACACATATATAAAACAAGAAGTCTGTGAGCCAATGCTCACTAGTAATACCCCCGCTTTGATGTGAGTATACACTCTGATGTGAATGTACACAAGTTCAGTTATGGACAGACACAGGGATGATCAAAAAGTTGACATCAGATTCATACAAAAATGAATCCCATCGTATTGCAGGCCTATACAAAGAGTGTTCTAAAATTTCAAGCATCTGCAATCAGTAGTTGCTGAGAAAACTGTGACCAAAATTTGTTATGTATGGTACGGACAGACTCACAGATAAACAGGAAGTTGACATCGGATTCATACAAAAATGAATCCCACCATATGGCATGCCTAAACAAAGAGTGTGCTAAAATTTCAAGCATCTGCAATGAGAAGATGCTGAAAAACTGTGACGAAAATTTGTAATGTATGGTACGGACAGACGCATGGATAAACAGGAAGTAGATATTGGATTTGAACAAAAATGAATCCCACCATATCTCATGCCTAAACAAAGAGTGTGCTAAAATTTCAAGCATCTGCAATCAGTAGTTGCTGAGAAAACTGCGACAAAAATTTGTTATGTATGGTACGGACAGATGCCCACATAAACAGGAAGTTGATATAGGATTCGTATAAAAATGAATCTCACCATATGGCATGCCTAAACAAAGAGTGTGCTAAAATTTCAAGCATCTGCAATCAGTAGTTGCTGAGAAAACTGCGACAAAAATTTGTTATGTATGGTACAGACAGATGCATGGATAAACAGGAAGTTGACATCGGATTCATACAAAAACTGATCCCACTATATGGCATGCCTTAACAAAGTGTGTGCTAAAATTTCAAGCACCTGCGATCAGTAGTTACTGAGAAAACTGTGACGAAAAATTTCCGGACAGACAGACAGACAGACACACAAGGGTAAAACAGTATACCTCCCTCTCCTTCGGAGCAGGGGTATAAAAATCAAAACATTTTACTATATAAGACTACAAAAACCCTCAACTGTGGCCCAACTCTACTACCCTAAGATCTTGATTTGAATAAACTTGAAACTACACTACATCAAGATGCTTGCATTTATCAAAATGACTTAGCTGTAGCTTTATTGTTCTCAAGAATATTATTATAGTGCCTCTGCAAGAATATTATTATAGTGCCTCTGGCTCAGGTGAGCTAAAGATGAAAATAAAGCAAATAACACAGAAAAGCACCTGAACCCTGACCAAAATTATGGCAGTCCCGCAAGCACATCCAGACCCCAAAACCATAAACTGAGAACAGACTTGTCAAAGTTTACATTATTAAACACACATATTTAACAAGTTGCAAGTTTATAAATTAGTCAAATACAGACATATGATGAAAATTTTGTTTTATTTTCAAAATTATTCGCCATTTTCACAGTATTTGTGTTTTTTCATACTCACTTATGTTATGATGCACTCTGCATCAAAATATATGATTAAACCCTTAACAATTATGACCAAATTATGACAAAATGGTACCCCTAACAAGTTAAATGATATATAACACTCCCATGTTCTAGACAATAAAAATATTAAAGATTTACTACCTAAAATATGGGGTATATTTTGCGTTATGCTGTTGCAGCTGAAAAATGGCTTTGTTTTCCAGTTTTTGTTTCAGGAGATTTACAATAAAAACTCTTAGTTATAGATGTCAAATCATTGTGAAATTATCCCTCTTTTATATGCAGTTTACTGTATGTAAATCAACAAAATATTAGCGAAATAATGTTTAAATATGTGAAAATGCAGATACGTTATGAAATTTAATAAAATTCTACTGTTTGAACTTGCAGTTTAAAAAAATATATGTTAATGCATTACTCTTACTTTAGGTTCATTTTAAAATTAGAGTTAAATGATAAATGAAACAATAGAGAAAAGTTTGAGTGGATTCTTCGAAACTTAAGAAAATGACACATTTTCTTCTTACTGGCATCAAAATGTCCCAAAATTCTGTAGTGTCCGCAACATGTACTTATTCTGGAATGCATTATGAATTATATTTCTTTTATTTTACATGTAAGAGGCCAGTACAGCTACTTATGTATCTACCAAAAAATATCAGACTTTAGCTCAGTGTTGCTTGGAATTCTGGCAAATATATTGTGTTTTGTAGAGTCCGCAACGCTGTAGAGTCCGCAACAGCTTTTTAAATTCACAGTTTCTTCAAAAAAATGTAACATGATTTCAATTGATCATCACTATAATTGTCCAAATATTCAATACAAATATGTAAGGTTACAAAACTTAGTGGAACTATAACTTCATACTTTGAATAACACCCATAACGACTTGTTTATACATAATATTCAAAATCTTTCAATTGTCAGTCTTATGTTATATATTGAAAGTTAATTTTCATGTGGTATTTAAAACTGAATAAGTGGAAACTAAAGAATATATCAAGATGTTAATTGTTAATTAATAAGTCTAGTTCTAATTAATACAGTTGTGTTGCGGACACTACAGTAATAACTATATACCACATTCATTTATTATTTTCACTTTTTATTTCATTAAATATTTTTGAAATGTAAAACACTTCTCTGATATTTTGCTCCTTTGATAATACAATTAGTTAACTGGATTAAGATAACAAATGGTGATTTTTGTACAAGATAACACTTCAAACTTACTGGTATATATATGGGTTTTACTTTCCAGGCCGGGTAGCCATTTTTGACTAGCCTTTTTTATTTCCCTATAATATAACACCATTTACTGTACATATAGAACTAGTTAGAGATTAAGATTTTCAGTTTACTCCATTCAAACCAAATATGGTGTCATATAGCAATATTCAATATATTGTAGTGTCCGCAACAATTTCAATACTGAAAAAAAATTATGGATGCCTCAGTAAATTCTTTAATTCATTGAATTTATCTATAAAACTATTTGTTATAACTTCTTTAATTATATTAAAATAAGTAAAATCATAGACATTTTTTAAAACTGCAAAACAATTATACATCAAGAAATAATTAATGGTCCTTGTTATGTGGTTATTTTCATCTCAATAAACCACATTCTGCATCTTTTTATATGATACATTTTCAAGAGTTGATCCGGTGGTATATAATTCAGCCTAGAAATGAACATTTATCAACAATTATTTTTATAAAAATGACAAAAGATTATTCTTATGGTTACTTGTAGTGTCCGCAACAAAAATTCTATGCATTTTCAAAGCTAGACAAGATACAAACGAAGATATCCAGGGTGTTATGACAAATGTATTTGAAATTTAGAAGTATTCAATTTAATTTTCACATGATAATTATATAGGTCTTATGTGTGATTGTAAAAGTAGATAAACTTAAGGAAGGGAGATAAATTAGGCAAAAAAATTAGCAAGTCATTAATGTGAATAAAATTTTTGTTTTCAAAGAGAACCATAAGATTTTTCTTTTATTTCACTGCAATTAGGTACATAATCAAAACTTGCAAGAAGTTTGGAATAAATAAATATCTTTAATATTTTATTTTAGACATAACAGGTGTAATGTAGTGTCCGCAACACAAGGTCTCGCCCAAAATTTGACTTCGCATAACTTTTTTCGTAAGAATGCTTATATAAAAAAAATTTGGGACTCATTTGCATAGATATTGTACTTTCTAGAAAACATGTCAATAATGTGCTGTTTGACTTTTTATTTTTTGGTCCAAGTGCAACACAATTAGCACAAATACTGTGAAAATGGCGATTACTTATTTGAAATTTTGACCTGTCTTTTCTCTTTTTATGTGTCTTTGGGCCAGACAAGTTTGGTCCAGGTAAGGCTTATAGTTTCCTGGGAAATGGACCTGCTCCAGAATCTTGAACTGGGAATTTGATGCCAAAGCTGAAAGTATACTATAATCTCATCTTATCTTTGTTCAGGTAAGCTGAAAACATTGAATGTCTCTGAACAAATTATATGTACATGTATCTGTAAAAGTTGCTCTGCTTTCTTGACATTTGGGTTGATTTACCTTGGGTATAGTTTTCAGTATCACTATTTCCATCCTCAGATGCTGTCTGATACTCTTCACTATTAGCTATTAGCAAATCACACGGCTTGTTACAAATGGACACTGTCGTTTCCTCTGATTGGTTCTTTGTATCTATACAGCTTTTCCCGCACTTTGCAGAGAAGCCAACAAAAGCTTTGTTGAGGTCTCTGAGATAATAGTGATCTTGGTACTGTTTAGATGGGGAGCAGTTTCTGAAGCTGACAGCATCTATAGCACACAGTGTGTTCTGTAACACTCTGTTCTCATCAATCTGTAAATTAATACATACATGTACATGTTAAAAAGGTGAAAGGGTACACATGTACATATTAAAAAGGTGAAAGGGTACAATTTATAAAACAATTAAAGCAAAAATTAATCAGGCCCAATGCTCATTATCTTACTGATAAATAAATACGTTTTTGTAGATAAACAATGCCCTAACATAGGAAGTTGATCATAATTTAAATATAAATCTACATGTACATTAAAGCTGCTCATGTTTCAAGATGAGAGTTTGTAAACTACCCATTCTTTGGAAGGTGGGTTTTTTTTATAGCTTTTCCTATATTTCTTCATAAAGCTTTGACCCTTTTTTGCTGTTGCACCCTAAACCCAGGGGGCAATGATTTGAATTTGAGCCTTTACCTGAAGTGAACTAAAATTTTTTCGGAAATTGTTTGAGTTTTTTTTTCAATTGTATTGTAAGAAAACAGAAGGAGTATGGAAGTCCCATCTCCTTTCTATCCTACGGTGCATCCGTTTCCTTTACCTTTGGACAATCCTGGTGATTTCCAGCATAAGTTAAGCTTGGTCCATAACCTGCAGTTTCTGAGAATTGTTCGTAACCCTGAATTATAATGGCCTCATTGTCGTCCATATGCTCCATAAACAACATGGAAGATAGAAGCTCTGGACACACAGTGAATCGAATTTCCTCCTGTGTAAGTAAAAAAGCCAGTTTATAATGAAGTAAAATTAAGCAACAAAAAACTACTGGTACACATTTTTATTTACTGATAATAAATTTAAAAAAATAATTTTTTTTTGGCACCCTACAAAGGCATTGTTGAAAAAGCAATGGTTTCTCTCATACAACCATTTGTTAACAGAAAACTACATGTAAATTTAGATCCTGAAACCCATTTTAATTTTCCACCTTGGAGACAAATAAAGACATTTATTTTTCAATTTCCAAGTCTTACAGAAACATAGACTTTAATCTTTAGTTGCCCTATAAATACAAAAATAGGAAGCTCAAATCCATGTACAATGCCACAAAACTGACTTTTTACACTATTTATGTTATAAGAGACAGAGATGACAACTGTTTCATAATGCCATAAAAAAAATCTTCACTTCCCATTTTTTCAGTTGATACATCAATAAATTCTTATTTATTAACTTAGTGTCTGACATTATTTTTTTAGGATAAATATGTAGTAGAAGTGTTACATTTTATTAGAATTCATTTGAATCATTTCGTATAAAGGCAGTGCACTATCAATTTACTCATGATTATTAAATGATAAATTAAACTCATAAAAATACAACCTAACTTAACACTGAACAACAGATATTTTATTGAACTTGTCCACACACAAATGGATAGCATACACATTTGGCAAACTGACTTAATTCTAAATCTTAATCAGTGCTTAAAATTCATGGAAAAAAATGCTAGCCATTACATTCAAGTCAAAAAACCCCTAATTTGCTCTACTAGGCAAATATGATTGGCTTATTACCTGTCTTGCCTGTCCTTAGCAATCTAACAATCATTAACATCTATGTTAAAAAACTTTGTAAGCAACATGTCATTTACAAAATTGAACTACTTTTATTCAAATTTTCACCTCTTAAAATCTTCTTGTAATCTTTTTATATATAGGTACATGTGTGTAATATCTGTGCATGTGTGTCATACATGTACATGTGTGTCATACCTGTACATGTGTGTCATACCTGTACATGTGTGTCATACTTGTACATGTGTGTCATACCTGTACATGTGTCATATCTGTACATGTGTGTCATACCTGAAGATGTGTCGTACCTGTACATGTGTGTCATACCTATACATGTGTCACACCAGTACATTTGTGTCATACTTGTACATGTGTCAAACCTGTACATGTGTCATATCTGTACATATGTGTCATATCTGTCCTATACATATGTCATACCTGTACATGTGTGTCATACCTGTACATGTGTGTCATTCCTGTACATGTGTGTCATACATGTACATGTGTGTCATATACCTGTACATGTGTGTCATTCCAGTACATGTGTGTCATTCCAGTACATGTGTATCATACCTATATGTGTGTCATTCCTGTACATGTGTATCATTCCTGTACATTTGTGTCATACCTGTACATTTGTGTCATTCCTGTACATGTGTGTCATACCTATATGTGTGTGTCATTCCTGTACATGTGTGTCATTCCTGTACATGTGTGTCATTCCTGTACATGTGTATTATACCTGTACATGTGTGTCATACCTGAACATGTGTGTCATACCTGAACATGATTGTCATACCTGTACATGTGTGACATACCTGTACATGTGTTTCATACCTGTACATGTGTGTCATTCCTGTACATGTGTGTCATACATATGTGTCATACCTGTATACGTTTGTCATACCTGTACATGTGTCATAACTGTACATGTATGTCATACCTGAACTCTTCCCCTCCCTAACACTCCTCCTCCAATGTATTTGTTGGCAAAGTCCACCTGAAATACATGTATAACATTACACAGCATAAAATCATGAAAATTCCTTTATCACACTTCAGAAAAATTTGTAAAATATTGATTGGCTAAAACAGATCACATGATGCCCTGAAATTTTCTAATATACCATCTCTGAGCAGGGGGTGTATCAATCATTGGGTGCTAGATTCTGTTTTATACAAGTATTTCATTAAAAAAAAAAAACACATGCAAACAGTTTGCTTGTTGTATTTTATTGTTCATATCTTTAACTTTGGTGATGTAATACTTAGAATATATGATGTTCAATTATATTTTGAATCACATTTTTATTTTATGTTACTGAACTCTAAACAAATCTTGTAAAGGTCTTCAGTGGGATGAATTCATTACAAAGTTAGTTTGAGACCTAATATGGAGTCATTCAGGGTGTAAATGGATATCCACGCTGGGACTTGGCTTCACCTCACTCGATCTGGATTTCCATTTCACACCTGAATGACTCCGTATTAGGTCCTAAACTTTTTGTGTAACTAAAAATATTCTTATCACAAGCTCATGAACATGAGATGCACATAAATATCAAAATAAGCACTGCAGTGCTTTTATCCATGACTAATTAATTAAGCATTTTTCTCGTATATAAAATTAAAATTCATTTGAAGTTTTATTTTTTCATTTGCTGAGGTTAATATTGTTCCCTATCGCAGAATTTCCCTACCTCAATTGCCTCTGGGACAGAATCTTCAATCTGACCCTCATGTTGCACAGAGAAAGGGCAGAGATCACAGTCACTGTTGAGCCATGTGTCTATGGTGGGTAGCTCCTCGTAAGGGATAACCTTTATTTAATACACACATGAGTTAAATCAGAGGATAGACTATCCTGTCAATTAGTCATTAGAAAGGAATTAACAACAACTTTACTTTTATTGTGGATTATGGTCTGTTAAATTATGTTAAGTGTAGTAATGACATTGATATTAGACAAATTGTAAAGTCATGAGGAAGCATTACTATGAAATGGCAGTCAAATTTGAAAATCTTGAAAAGAGAAGATTATTGATATTTACCTGGCGATGGAACCTTATGTCACCTTGTACACTGCATGGATTGCCTCCAACTCTCTCAAAATAATTGAGAAAACATTGAAGTTTTGCATTTTGTGAAGGACTGAAAAGAAAAACAATTATTTCTCATAAATGATGTCAATACTTATAAATCTATCTTAAAGTTTAAAAAATATTGACAGTGAGGGTTAAAAAAATATAATATTCTTCATGTTGAACTTTTTTAAAGCTTTATTCTTGACTTTCAATCAGATAAGTTACATCGTAATGTAACCATTGTCAATTAAATGTAATATTCCCAATGTTATTCTTCATTTATATTTTAAAGCAAGATAAAGAAGCCTTACTGATTTGTTTAAAAATTTCAAAAGTGCTTTTTACCTTGGTAATAGCTTGAAAAAATTGGCAAAACTTGTGGAATTAAGTTTTGAATTGTAGAAGCGTGTTGTTTCCCGTCCATCGAATAAACAAAGAAATGCTGCAGCAATAATAGAGGCCACAAAATGACGATTCAGCAATTGATCTCCAGCTTTAAATGAAAAAAAACATAGGTTATCAAAGATTACAAAGCTCACCCCAACAACTGTTATTTTTAAGTATGGCAAAGTCTCACACCAAATAAATGTTTTGATAGTGTGCATCTTTACATGAAACTTTGACGCAAGTCAAGTTTAGTCTGGATAGGATTTTTAATAACTAGGGAATGGATTTGCACCAAAAACTTTTTCTGTTCAATCATCTGGAAAATGTAAGATTCAGCATCTGAAGCAAGTCTGGTAGTGTACATCCTTAGATACATCATCAATGCAAGTTTGGTCAGCATAAGCTTATAGTAACCTGTGAATAAACTTCAATTATCATTCATCCAGAAAATGAAGGTCAAATCCAGAATCCAAAGCAAGTCTTGTGTTGTCATTTCTACAAGAATCATTCATGCAAGTTTGGTCCAGATAGGAATTATAGTTACTTGGGAATGGACCTGCTCCACAAACTTTACTTGTTTACTCATCTGGAAAATGTAGGTCAGATCCAGCATCTGAAGCAAGTCTGGTAATGTACATCCCTAGATGCATCATACATGCAAGTTTGGTCACCATAAGGTTTATAGGTACTTTAGAATGCACCTGCTCCAAAAACTTTAACCTGGTCACTCATACAGAAAACAGGTCAGATCAAGCATCCAAACCATGATTACTAACTCACTTATGAATGAATTATTTCATTTTGTAGTAAATATAAACCATCAAGATACAGAATGCAAATTTCAGGATTGTTGAATCACCGTACTACCCCACCCTGAAAATTTCAGACCCCTGGGACTTCTATGTTTCCGAGCCAAAATCACATTAAAATTTAGTTTCCTAAAAATATCATCCAGAGGGTGAAGCATCAAGATTATTGGCATCCAAACTAACATGGCTCTACTATATTGCATTCTATAAAGAAAATACAAACATGTATCTTATCTTACCTCTATGCTGAGAACTAATTGGAAGAACCTTGTCTGTTGCAAACTTTTCAATGTCTAAAGCAAGACTAATTATCTTTGGTAGAGTTGACTGCAGAAATAGAACTTTTTCCTCCTCTGTTGAATCATGCTGGAAGAATTTCAAAAGACCGTGAAAAGTTGTTTCTTCAATATTAGCTTCCCTTGGCTCTTCATCATCTCCATTGAAGGTGTCTACAATCTTCTGATGATGCAGAGCTAATTGATAGAGGTCACATGGTTCTTGTGTTGACAATAGCTCTAATTCTTTCAAGAGATCTTGAATGTTGGGCCAACATGATTTTTCGGATGGAAACTCAACATACTCATAGGTATCATTCATGGTCCCATCCTTCTCTTTCTACAATATAAAGCCAACATGAAATATACTACCATAAATATTACTCTGTAGATCTAGTCTAAACCACAATTATCAGGGTATATAGGCACCTAGTAAGAATAATCTGTGTCTTCGGACAAGCCCTCACCACAGATAGAATATGTCCCATAAAATTGCAATGTAGCAAATCAGAGCTGATCCACTCCAAAGGGATTTTGCAAAATACAAAATGCACTGAAAATAACTACCAATTTAATCATAAAAACCTTTTTAAGTTTGTATATGCCATTTATCCAAAAAATTAATCCCTATAAAAAAAATCCATATAAAAATTAATCCATATAAAGACAAAAATTTCGTTTTCTCCAGAGTTTCTGAAAACTATCAGTCCTATTGCCAAAACGGATAGAAAATTGAAATGTCCGTCACAATTCCCTATATCACCAGTCTGCATGACTGATCAATTTCTGCGTAACAATCCACTGTTTTGGAGTTGTTTTTTTTTTTAAAGTTTTCGTTGTACCCATAAAGTTTGTCTTTTTATCGTAATCTCAAAAAGTCTTTAGCGAGTTACTTTCTGGCAATGCAGCAAAATAAACAGGGGCAGATAATTCTAATCTGCACTTCTACAAATAATCTAGAGAGTTCCGAATGTCAACATGGATGTAAATTCAAAGCAAGAAAAAAAATCCTGTTAAGCTGTATTCTTTCAAATTGTTTTGGAGGGATCCACTCCATTTGCTACATTGCAATATATGGGACGTATTCTAACTGTGGTTAGGGCTTGTCTGAAGTCACAGTTAGATTAATCTAATTAATTGTACTCTGATCTATTGCATTGTCTCACAATTGGTGTTGTTACGATCCGCAGAATCATTTAACGCTCAATTTGAGTACTTTCAAGGTCTAGTTAGGTTGGCATTGATGTTATGCAGCAATTTGATGTATACTTTCCGGTGAAATGTACCAATCCCAACCAATGTCATATTCTTTTGAAGGACATCATGAATTATACTAGGATTAATTCGGACTGGTAGAATTTCCTGTGGACTGGTAGAACACATTAAAAATCTTTAGTTTTCGGAAACTCTGGTTTTCTCAATGTTCTTTCGATGGAAGTAATAATTTCTAACTATTTAAAGTGTACAGGCTTCCCAGAATATTGCAAGGAAAGTCTAGAGAGAACAAGTTTGGGTCAGTTTCTGACCTCTCGTGCAATTCCGGGACGCCTCATCACTTCCGCTGCTTTCAGTTTCGGTGCTAGGTATCTACGACGTTTCGGTTTACTGCATGTTTTATGTGGCAGGTGCAAATTGGCAGATGATAGAAGGATTTATTCAATCATTTTTGAGGCTAGATCTCACCCGACACCCGTAGGAAAAGTGTAGATATTGAATAAAATCAGGTGTGAACCAAGGCACCCACTGGAATCCAGGATGGCGAGTTGCGAATCTTGTGTCTTTTTATATATTTGGAAATATGATATTTTGAAAATGCTAATTTCAGTGATTTTTTATTTTTATTTTGATGAGTCTATTTAGACAGACATAGAAAAACACACATACACAAAATACACCATCCTGAAACCAAGCGCCTATGATCTACTATTGCCCGATCAGACAAACATTATGATCAATTGTTTGAGCATGAGAGTGATGCCTTTTACCAGAGATTTGCCTAAAATTAAGATCTATCAATTATTTAATATTACATGTATTTGACTCATCACAATACTCATGATACAGAAGAAAAAAAAAGTTACCTGTTGTTGTGCTATAAAATACGGACTGAAATTATCAAATTTATATTAATCGTTACCTTTTCTCACCATTCAATGGTTTTAGAACATAAACATTAAGGGGTTTATTTCATCTATTTATGCGCAGATCTGAGATCAACAATCATTACAATGTCTCCACTTTTCCAATCGATGCAGTTAGTTCGTACTTCAAAAGTTCCGTTGGAAATTTGGAAAGAACGCAAGTTTTCCCGTTTTTAAATTTTTAGTAAAGATTTTTTTTCACAAATATAACGATAGAAATAAAAAATCAAACATTCTTCAACAAAAATATGTGTAACAATGAAATTTTCATAAAGTCTTTACACATTTTTGACATGATCCCTAATGCATTTTTCTTTCGGAACCCATCGGAAGATTTCCTTCTGATGAAAGTATAAACGAGGAGCACTGAATAAAGACATTGTAAAAAATTTTGAAATATGCATGAAGATAATTTTGCTGTTTTGGTTTCCACATGGAACTTTGTAAATACAAAATCATACTTTTATTTAAAAAATTAAGAAACCTGCCTCTTGTTTTAAACGTGCTTGAAATGAAACGCAAGGTCCCCCTTTTGTCAAACGTGTAAGAAACCCAGACAATTCAAAAATATGACGCACTACCCCTGAATTCTCATTTGTGAACCCCGGATATCGAAAATGTATAAATAGCCGACAGTTTTCGCAGTTTCACCACAGTCGGTGGTTCGCCATTATATAGGCGAAGACATCGAGAGGCCATTGTGGTGATATTTATAAACAATGGCTTACACCGCAGATTCAAATGCGCCTTTACGAGATGTTAAAAGAGTACAGTTTGGGATATTGAGCCCAGATGAAATTGTATGTGTTAAAATAGTATTAAAGTTATGTAATATTGCCTCTTGTAACTTTAAATTCAACGTATGTGAAAATCAACGCATATTGAAAGTATCTATGATTATGAAACTTGATTTGAATGAACGTAATAATAACAGGTGGAAAAAACACTGAAAATGCCCCTTTTAACAAATCAGGGATATTAATTATTGATTCTTTGCATTGGTATTGGATTAGTTCAAGGATTGGTTGTTTTCATATGTTTGTGTGTAATTTGAGTAACAATAAACGCAAGTGTATTTATACAGATAACTTCAATTAGCCCTTTCATGATAATTGTGGTACTACTCATTTGCAGGGCAAATTAATAAAGTTTGGCGGAGTTTTTGTTGACCGATAATTAAATGACGTATTTTAAACAATTGCTTTTACGCCAAATTTCCCCAAAATATGTCATTTTGCCCTGCAAAAGAGCATTAATGCAGTTATCGTGAAACAGTCTACTAGGTCTTTCATTTTTTTTTTTTTAATTTGAAATTGAAAGAAAAATCTACAAAATTTATTGTACATGTTGTTAGTTATAGTCATTTAAATCACTTTGCGAATTGCCCTTGCAGAGACGTATGTCAGTTACTGATGGCGGAATCAAGTACTCTGAAGTCACTGAAGGTGGCCGTCCAAAGCTGGGTGGACTTATGGATCCTCGCCAGGGCACTATTGACAGGACAGCTCGGTGTCAGACATGTGCAGGGAACATATCTGAGTGTCCAGGTCATTTTGGTCACATTGAGTTGGCCAAGCCAGTGTTCCACATTGGTTTCCTAGTAAAAACCATCAAAGTGCTCAGATGTGTCTGTTTCTTCTGCTCCAAGCTTCTTGTTGACCCGGTTTGTATTGTTCTGAAACAAATCTTCATTGGCATACACAACATTAATTAAGTAATTTGATTAAAATGAATCTTATGCAATGAAAAAATATGAATACATTGTCCTCTAGTTTATAGTTGTCAACTTCATTTCTTCAGACAAACCCAAAGATTAAAGAAATCTTGTCAAAGTCCAAAGCCTACCCACGGAAACGACTAGTCGCAGTTTATGACCTATGCAAGTCACGAAAAGTCTGTGAAGGTGGGGATGAAATGGATTCTAAGCTTGGAGATGAGCAGGAAGAACAAAAGAAGGTATAAAACCTTTTTATTGCAGAACACCTCGGTTCCTTAGACCACAAAATAACTAACATGGTCTTGGATTCCCCTTCTTATAACACAAAGAAAAAGAAGTGCAAGTATATACTAGTGCATGTACATATACAGAATTCTCTATCCCTTAGTAACCCTACCCTAGGTAGGAACATTTGGCCACTATTCAGATATCTACAATAGGACATTGATTATGTTTAAGAATTCATTTTGGTCTTTGGGCACTCGATTATGTTAAACATATATATACAAAAATGTTTATGTAGGGGCATGGCGGATGTGGTCGATACCAGCCCAAAATAAAAAGAACTGGACTGGAGCTGATTGCTGAGTGGAAGGACACGAATGAGGACTCACAGGAGAAAAAGATTGTACTAACAGCTGACAGAGTTCACGAAATATTCAAGAGAATATCTGACGAAGAATGTCAGGTATTAGGAATGGATCCTAAGTTTGCTCGCCCAGATTGGATGATTGTGACCGTAATGCCAGTGCCCCCATTGTCTGTCCGTCCTGCTGTTGTCATGTTTGGATCAGCCAGAAATCAGGTATTTATCAACAGTGATCCGAATTTTCTATGATATTATTTTTATGTGAACGAGTAAATTTTGTTATTTTGGAGGTCATTTTAGAAAATGTTTCAAGTAAACAAAACAGTTAACAATTAACTTTGATTGACAGGATGACTTGACACACAAACTGGCTGACATCATCAAAGCAAACAACCAGCTCAGGCGAAATGAACAGAATGGTGCTGCATCACACATCATTGCAGAGGACATGAAGATGTTGCAGTACCATGTTGCTACTCTGGTAGACAATGAACTCCCAGGTCTGCCAAAGGTTAGATACCATACATTGTGGTAATAGACATTAGCTCAGCTATTATGTTTGTTAATGAAAGTGTACATTCATGTACATATAATTATTTTGCTGTACATTGGTCATGTATTAAAATTTCATAACACAAGTACATGGTACTTGTTCATACATATACAAACTTTTCAAAAGTGAAAATTTATTATGAATAGACTAGTCATTGATGGAAAAGTTATCATTTTCAGGCAGTTCAGAAGTCTGGCCGTCCTCTGAAGTCAATCAAACAGAGGTTAAAGGGTAAAGAAGGCCGTGTCAGGGGAAACTTGATGGGAAAACGTGTTGATTTCTCAGCCAGAACTGTCATTACTCCAGATCCTAATCTGAGGATTGATCAAGTGGGCGTGCCACGATCCATTGCACAGAACATGACCTTCCCAGAATTGGTCACTCCTTTCAATATTGACAGGTCTGTTCAATGTAGCTGATGAACTGTATCCTTAAAAATCCACAGTGGAATACTGTGCAATTGCATGAATATTATAAAAGTAAAACGAAAAAATATTGAAGTACATTTACATGTATTTTCCTTTCACTCTATTTAAAGGTTGTGATGGAAATGTAACTATGCACTTAAAAAATTACGATTCAAAGTTTAGAATAACTCACTGATAAGATGTTGCGTATTCCTTGTACATGTTTATTTCATCTTTAATTCAGAATGCAAGAACTTGTGCGGAGGGGATCAAATCAGTATCCAGGTGCTAAGTACATCATTCGTGACAATGGTGAAAGAATAGATCTGAGGTTTCACCCCAAAGCAAGTGACCTCCATCTGCAAATTGGGTACAAGGTCGGTCATAATTTTGGTTATACATGTAATATACAGTATTTGCAAGCAAAGCTTTACCTTCCTTTAAACATCAAGTAGGATATTTGTTTTTCAAAGTTTATGCACTTCCAGAGTAAAGAAATTTTTTTTAAATGTTAACAGGTGGAGAGACACATGCAGGACAATGACTATGTGGTGTTCAATAGACAGCCCACTCTCCACAAAATGAGTATGATGTGTCACAAGGTGAAAGTTCTACCCTGGTCAACATTCAGACTTAATCTTAGGTATGGAAGCACTGGTCTAGAGTATCATTTTATAACCCATTATCAATACAGTCAAACTTCATTATCTCGAACTAAGTGGGACGGAGAAAAAAAAACATCCAAGGATTTGAGATATACAGGGTAAAATACTTAAAGACTTCCAAATCACTTCATCATATCCATGGTATTCCTAGATATCAGTGTTCGAGATATCGAAGTTCAGCTGTATATAAAAACTTTTTAGTAAGAGTGCAATGATAAACCGTTTGACGGTATATCGTGGTATATTTTTCCACGATTTAATTCATGATACACTAAACTGATACCGCGGTTCGGTTCAATCGGTCCAGAATTATCCGAACCGTCCATTTTGTTTCCTTGTTTACAATTTTAAAATGGCTTCCGCGCAAAACCTGAAGTCGGCATAACGCATTAACGGCAGTTAAACTCGCCTCCAGCATCTTACAGACCTCAGATTTAACACGGAGAAGGACTTTATGTGATTAAAAGTTATAGATGTTAAGACAAATGATAAACCCTTTAGATCTAAACATATTCTTTGGTAATACATGATATCTCATCACGCGTGTATTTCAATGAAAATTCGCTGTCTTGTTGACTAAAACGTGTCAACACGAGAAATATGACAACTGGTTTTCTACGTAAATAAAAGGAATAAAAGAATGAATGTCTTCCTTTTTCATTCCAATTTAAAAGGAAGACTATTAGGAAAGGTCCCCGTAGTTCCCTGTAAATATTCATCACTGGTTTAGAATATTGTCACAACCCGAAGATCTACCTTTCAATCAAGTTAACAAAATGATATTTTAATTATTATCAAAAATATGAACATTTGATATAACCCTGTCAAGTTTTAAAAAAAATATTCTGTCAAACTTGAAAGACTTTTAACCTTTTCATGTATCGTGATACGTATCGTATCGTGAACTGAATACCGTGATACGTATCGTATCCTGAGGTTAGTGTATCGTTGCACCCCTACTTTTTAGTCTTATTCTGAAGCTCATAATGATTGGCAAATTAATGTTAATTAAGATGACATTATTTTGTGTTGTTTTTAGTGTAACCACACCATACAATGCTGATTTTGATGGAGATGAAATGAATCTCCACTTGCCCCAGTCATTGGAAACCAAGGCAGAAATCTCCAACCTGGCCCTGGTACCTAGAATGATCATCACTCCACAGGCCAACAGACCTGTCATGGGGATTGTGCAGGACACACTGACTGCTGTCAGAAAAATGACCAAGAGAGATGTTTTCTTAGACAGGGTGTGTATTTACAATTGTAGACAAAAAATGAAACTGGGATTTGACTTCTGTAAAATATTTTCTTTGACAGAAGGATAATATTGAAGGCAAATCATTTACAACTTTATTATCTTAAGTGTGCATTGTGGAAATTCAGGTTGACATGGTCTTTTCAAGCACTTAAGGCATTTAACACATGAAAATCTTGTTCTATAGGGCCAAGTCATGAACCTTTTGATGTTTTTACCTCGATGGGATGGCCATGTTCCTCAACCAGCCATTCTAAAACCAAAGCCCCTTTGGACAGGAAAGCAGCTGTTTTCACTGGTTATCCCAGGTCGTACCAATTGTATCAGAACCCACAGCACCCACCCAGATGAGGAGGATAAAGGACCCTACAAGTGGATCTCCCCTGGGGACACAAAGGTAAATGAGTCTTTGAAAAGCTTATCATGTTTCGCATATAAATTAATGAAGTACAGAGAAATCAATTCAGTGTGTGAGTGGCTAATTTTGAACGTTTGTCTTTGTAACAAACTAAGGATTGCTAAAGATTACTTGTTGTCTTGTATATAAAAAATAATTCCTAGAATATACATTTGTATAGGTACTGATTGAGGATGGCATGTTGATCAGTGGCATTCTGTGTAAGAAGACTTTAGGAACTTCAAGTGGGGCTTTGGCTCACGTTGTCTTCCTAGAGTATGGATGGGAGATTGCTGGTCTAATGTATGGCCATATTCAGACACTGGTTAACAATTGGCTGTTATTGGAGGGACACAGTATTGGTATTGGGGACACCATTGCAGACCCTCAGACTTACTTGGATATCCAGGAAACTATTAAAAAAGCCAAGGTAAACCTCATGTATAAAATTCAGTTATAAACACTTGGAGATGATGTGAGAACTAAAAAAAAGTTGTGTGTAGTAGTCGGTGGAATTTGCCCGTATCATTGCTATATATTGTAAATTTTATTTGCAGCATGATGTGATAGAAGTGATTGAGAAGGCACACAATGATGACCTTGAACCCACCCCTGGTAACACTCTCAGGCAGACTTTTGAAAATATGGTAAGTTCAAGAAATGTAGTTCTGTAATTGTAAAAAAGAATTAAAATCTGTACTCATTTCATTGTCTTTACCTACAAAAAAAAATAATGCTATAAGAATTTAAATTGATTTCAAGTAATTACCTTTTAAAGGTGAACAGAATTCTGAATGATGCCAGAGATAAAACAGGAAGTAAAGCCCAGAAATCTCTGTCTGACTACAACAACTTCAAAGCCATGGTGGTGGCAGGTTCGAAAGGATCCAAGATCAACATTTCACAGGTTTGTGAGCTGATAACAAACAAAAGACAATTTAGAAACTGAATACATGTATATTAATTTTTTGTAAGGAATGTATGTACATGTAGTCATGTCAAAGTGTAAGAACTTGAAAATAAATGTTTTCCTACTGGTTGTTTCTTTGAAAGGTTATTGCCTGTGTAGGACAACAGAACGTTGAAGGAAAGCGAATTCCATTTGGTTTCCGTCATAGAACTTTGCCTCACTTCATTAAGGATGACTATGGACCAGAGTCTAGAGGATTTGTAGAGAACTCATACCTCGCTGGTCTGACACCATCAGAGTTCTACTTCCACGCCATGGGAGGTCGTGAAGGGTTGATTGATACTGCTGTCAAAACAGCAGAAACAGGTAACAGTGCAGAAAGAAATTCAATGTGATACATTACATACACTATAATTTGCTTAATTTGATAATTTATGGACCAAACCTATAGTGTAAACATGATTTTAAAATAAGTAATTGAAAAAAAAAGTTTGCAAACAAAAAATTATACATTGTTAGGTTACATTCAAAGAAGATTGATCAAAGCTATGGAGAGTGTGATGGTTAAATATGATGGAACTGTACGTAACCAGGTAGAGCAGCTAGTCCAGCTTCGTTATGGAGAGGATGGTCTGGACGCGACCCATGTTGAGTTCCAGACTATGCCTACCCTCAAGCCCTCCAACAGGGCTTTTGATAGGCAGTTCAAATTTGATGCCACAAATGAAAGGTGTGTTGGTGAAAGTCAGTGCTAGTCGGATCAAATTTGATATATCAAATGAAAAGTTTACTAGCAGAGTCTTTCATTTGGTGAAATTTCAAAGATGACAGTTCAAATTTGTTGCAACGAATGAAAGACTCTGCTAGTAATGTTGCAAAGAATGAACATTTGTATGACTTTGATTACTTCATTACAATCATTACAATCTATTTGCTTATGAACAGTTTGTATTGGTGGCACACTTTCTTTTTAGGAATATGAAGAAGTGCTTATCAGAGGAAGTGATCAAAGATTTGATGGGAGATGCCATTGCAGTGTCCCAGCTAGACAGAGAATGGGAACAGTTGAAGGAAGACCGAGAAATTCTTCGTTCTATCTTCCCTACAGGAGACAGCAAGGTGGTTCTGCCCTGTAACTTACAGAGGATGATCTGGAATGCACAGAAAATCTTCCGTATTGATGTTCACAAGCCAACAGATCTTCATCCCATTAAAGTTGTAGAAGGTTGGTGTTTCTATTCTAATTATACTACATATGTGTATCATATAAAGATCATTATATTTTAGTAAGTAAAAGCCTTATTACATGTACATTTTGTTTTAGGAATTGAGGAGTTGTGCAAGCGTCTGGTTGTGGTGGTGGGAGAGGACAGACTGAGTATCCAGGCTAATGCCAATGCTACCTTGCTGATCAAGTGTCTGATCAGATCTACACTATGTGCTAAACGTGTGACAGAGGAGTTCAGATTAAGTTCTGAGGCATTTGAATGGCTCATCGGAGAAATCGAGTCCAAGTTCCAGCAGGCACAGGTATTAAAATGGAAGATTTTTTAGCTCACCTCGACGAAGTCGAGATGAGCTTATGCTATACCCCCGGCGTTGGCGTCGGCGTTAGCGTCGGCGTCCCGGTTAAAGTTTTAGGAGCAAGTCCCATTCCCAAGTTACTATAAGCCCTACCTGGACCAAACTTGCATGGATGATGCATCTAGAATGGACACTGCCACACTTGCTTCGGATGCTGGATCTGACCTAGATTTTCCAGATGAGTGACCAGGTTAAAGTTTTTGGAGCAGATCCATTCCCAAGTAACTATAAGCCATACCTGGACCAAACTTGCATGGATGATGCATCTAGGGATGGACACTACCACACTTGCTTCGGATGCTGAATCTAATCTAGATTTTCCAGATGAGTGACCAGGTTAAAGTTTTTTGAGCAGGTCCATTCCCAAGTAACTATAGGCCCTACCTGAACCAAATTTGCATGGATGATGCATCTAGGGATGGACACTACCACACTTGCTTCGGATGCTGAATCTGACCTAGATTTTCCAGATGAGTGACCAGGTTAAAGTTTTTGGAGCAGATCCATTCCCAAGTAACTATACGCCCTACCTGAACCAAACTTGCATGGATGATGCATATAGGGATGGACACTACCACACTTGCTTCGGATGCTGGATCTGACCTAGATTTTCCAGATGAGTGACCAGGTTAAAGTTTTTGGAGCAGGTCCATTCCCAAGTAACTATACGCCCTACCTGAACCAAACTTGCATGGATGATGCATATAGGGATGGACACTACCACACTTGCTTCGGATGCTGGATCTGACCTAGATTTTCCAGATGAGTGACCAGGTTAAAGTTTTTGGAGCAGGTCCATTCCCAAGTAACTATACGCCCTACCTGGACCAAACTTGCATGGATGATGCATCTAGGGATGAACACTACACACTTGCTTCGGATGCTGAATCTGACCTAGATTTTCCAGATGAGTGACCAGGTTAAAGTTTTTGGAGCAGATCCATTCCCAAGTAACTATAAGCCCTACCTGGACCAAACTTGCATGGATGATGCATCTAGGGATGGACACTACCACACTTGCTTCGGATGCTGAATCTAATCTAGATTTTCCAGATGAGTGACCAGGTTAAAGTTTTTGGAGCAGGTCCATTCCCAAGTAACTATAGGCCCTACCTGAACCAAATTTGCATGGATGATGCATCTAGGGATGGACACTACCACACTTGCTTCGGATGCTGAATCTGACCTAGATTTTCCAGATGAGTGACCAGGTTAAAGTTTTTGGAGCAGATCCATTCCCAAGTAACTATAAGCCCTACCTGAACCAAACTTGCATGGATGATGCATATAGGGATGGACACTACCACACTTGCTTCGGATGCTGGATCTGACCTAGATTTTTCCAGATGAGTGACCAGGTTAAAGTTTTTGGAGCAGGTCCATTCCCAAGTAACTATACGCCCTACCTGGACCAAACTTGCATGGATGATGCATCTAGGGATGGACACTACCACACTTGCTTCAGATGCTGAATCTAACCTAGATTTTCCAGATGAGTGACCAGGTTAAAGTTTTTGGAGCAGGTCCATTCCCAAGTAACTATAAGCCCTACCTGAACCAAACTTGCATGGATGATGCATCTAGGGATGGACACTACCACACTTGCTTCGGATGCTGAATCTGAC
The DNA here is from genome assembly GCF_033153115.1 of Saccostrea echinata. NCBI lineage: Eukaryota > Metazoa > Mollusca > Bivalvia > Ostreida > Ostreidae > Saccostrea > Saccostrea echinata. Next base: position 5,884,985 of record NW_026889757.1, on the reverse strand, counting down.
CTAGATTTTCCAGATGAGTGACCAGGTTAAAGTTTTTGGAGCAGATCCTTTCCCAAGTAACTATAAGCCCTACCTGAACCAAACTTGCATGGATGATGCATATAGGGATGGACACTACCACACTTGCTTCGGATGCTGGATCTGACCTAGATTTTCCAGATGAGTGACCAGGTTAAAGTTTTTGGAGCAGGTCCATTCCCAAGTAACTATACGCCCTACCTGGACCAAACTTGCATGGATGATGCATCTAGGGATGAACACTACACACTTGCTTCGGATGCTGAATCTGACCTAGATTTTCCAGATGAGTGACCAGGTTAAAGTTTTTTGAGCAGGTCTATTTCCAAGTAATTATAAGTCCTTCTTAAACCAAACTTGTATAGATATTGATCTTGGGATGTACACTAACTAGAAAAAATATGATGTGAGATTTGCCTTACTTATAGATAACCTTCGTCGAGGTGAGCTTCGTAATCTTTGATTACCTATGTTTTTTAAATATAGAAGAAAATAGCCCATATACATGTATTTATCTACAAAGTATTTATTCTATGGAGAGGATTCAAAAATCATTAAAAAAAATTTCAGGTCCATCCAGGTGAAATGGTTGGTGCCCTTGCTGCCCAGTCTCTTGGAGAACCTGCCACCCAGATGACACTGAACACTTTCCACTACGCTGGTGTGTCTGCCAAGAACGTAACCCTTGGTGTGCCACGTCTGAAAGAGATCATTAACATCTCCAAAAAGCCAAAGACCCCATCACTTACTGTGTATTTGATTGGTCAGGCTGCAAGAGATGCTGAGAAAGCTAAGGTAAGGGGTGACAAAGGAGGCAAATAACCCACTATGAAACATCTTGACAGAAAAAAATGTTAAGTGTTAATGAAATGGAAAAGTCTTTATCCAAGTTGGTATACTTGTAAATTTTTGTTTTGTAGGATGTGTTGTGCAGACTTGAACACACTACTTTGCGTAAGGTGACTGCTAACACTGCTATCTACTATGACCCTGACCCTCAGAATACAGTGATCTCTGAAGACCAGGAGTGGGTCAATGTGTACTATGAAATGCCAGACTTTGATGTATCGAAAATATCTGCCTGGCTGCTGAGAATTGAGCTTGACAGAAAGAGAATGACGGACAAAAAACTTACAATGGAGCAGATCTCGGAAAAGATTACTGCTGGTAAGGAGTCCAAACTGTGATCTAGAAAAGTGGAGGATTTAGAATTGACAGGAAATTTTGTAGACTTTTTTTTTAAAATTTTTGATATGAATTGCTTTACTGTGATTTTCTAGGGTTTGGTGATGATCTAAACTGCATCTTCAATGATGACAATGCCGAAAAGCTTGTCCTTCGTATCAGGATTATGAACTCAGATGAAAGCAAAATGCAGAATGTAAGTACAATAAGTACTACACAGTATTCCTCAGAAACTAGTTATTTAAAATTGACAATCTGTCTTTCTAAAGAAAGAAAAAAGGTCCACCATAAATAATTATACATACACTGGATAATGTTTTAGGAGGAGGAAATCGTAGACAAGATGGAGGATGACGTTTTCCTGCGTTGTATTGAAGCCAACCTGTTGTCGGACATGACATTGCAAGGAATTGAGGCCATTGCCAAGGTAATTTTTAGTTATGTTAAGTTTAGATTAATCATACATGTACATATGTATATTGAGGAACAAAATGTTTTATCTTGATTTTAAATTGCATGTACATGTAAACAGTGTTATGATGCATCTTTGTCTTACTAGGTGTATATGCATTTGCCAAACACAGAGGACAAGAAAAGAATCTTTATCACAGAGGAGGGTGAATTTAAGGCAGTGGCCGAGTGGATCCTGGAAACTGATGGTACAGCTTTGATGAAAGTGCTCAGTCAGAGAGATGTTGACCCAATCAGATCCACAACCAACGACATTGTAGAAGTCTTCTCGGTATGTAACATGCAATTGCTTACTCAATTAAAGGGTTAAGTAAATGGTTAAGTATGATTGAAACTTCATATTTGAATGGAAACTTGATAAAATTATGTTTAAATATATAAACTGTAATTTTATTTTTTTTTAGATCCTTGGCATAGAGGCTGTGAGAAAGTCCATTGAGAAAGAAATGAACCATGTCATTTCCTTTGACGGTTCCTATGTCAATTATAGACATTTGTCTCTGTTATGTGACTCCATGACAGCTAAAGGTCATTTGATGGCCATTACAAGACATGGAATCAACAGACAAGAAACAGGGGCATTGGCTCGTTGCTCCTTTGAAGAGACAGTAAGTTTGGTGCATTGCTATTTAAAATGCATTTATTTAACATGATTTTGACTTTAAAATAAATACTTGTCAAGAGTGTGAAAAGTCCAAAATATGTTTGAAGTTGCAAAGATTCAAATTTTTGCGTATTCTTTCATAGGTGGACATTCTAATGGAGGCTGCCTCTCATGGAGAAATGGATCCTATGAAGGGTGTCTCTGAGTGTATTATGCTGGGTCAGTTGGCTAGAATTGGAACAGGAAGCTTTGATTTGTTGCTTGATGCTGAAAAGTGCAAGTATGGTATGGAGATTCCAACCAACATTGGAGCTGGAATGCCAGGTGGAAGTAAGTCTTAGTCTTCACAGTCCTTTTCTTTTTAGTACGGTATATTATGCATTTGAATTATTCTTAAAAAATATTATTTTTAAAAACATTTGGAATGAATAACCCTTTATATTCCAACATGGTTAGATATTAAGATTTTTCACTAAATGAGCTTCTGTTGTTACTTTATTTTTATATCATTTTGCTTTTCATTTACAGTTAGCACTGGTTTGTTCTTCGGAGCAGGAGCAAGCCCAACAGCAGGAATGTCACCTCAGATGACACCTTGGCAGCAAGGAGCTACCCCAGCTTATGCCAGTGCTTGGTCACCTGGAGTGGGCAGTGGAATGACCCCAGGTGCAGCAGGATTCTCACCCTCTGCAGCCAGTGAGAGTGGATACAGTCCTGGCTACAGCCCTGCTTGGTCCCCTCAGCCAGGTTCACCAGGACCAGCCAGTCCATACATACCTAGCCCTGGAGGAGCTATGTCTCCTAGCTACTCTCCTGCCTCACCCTCGTATGTGCCATCTTCTCCTGCTGCTACACCACAGAGTCCTGGATATTCACCAACAAGTCCATCTTACTCGCCAACAAGTCCTGGATATTCTCCAACTTCTCCAAACTACAGTCCTACTAGTCCATCTTATTCGCCAACAAGCCCAAGCTACAGCCCAACATCTCCAAGTTACAGTCCAACTAGCCCATCTTACTCTCCAACAAGTCCAAGTTACAGTCCGACTTCACCTTCGTACAGTCCAACAAGCCCGTCTTATTCTCCAACAAGCCCATCATATTCTCCAACCAGTCCTTCATACAGTCCTACAAGCCCCTCATATTCTCCAACAAGCCCTTCATATTCTCCGACATCCCCCTCCTATTCCCCAACAAGCCCCTCCTATTCTCCAACCTCCCCAAGTTACAGTCCAACTTCCCCAAGTTATTCTCCAACCTCCCCCAGTTACTCTCCTACAAGTCCAAGTTATTCCCCGACTTCTCCAAGCTACTCTCCAACGAGTCCATCTTACAGCCCTTCAAGTCCTTCTTACAGCCCAAGTTCTCCAAGTTATTCACCAACAAGTCCTAGTTACAGTCCAACAAGCCCAAGCTATTCTCCCAGCAGCCCTAAATACAGTCCTACAAGTCCTTCCTATTCCCCAACAAGCCCTTCCTATTCCCCCAGCTCCCCGCAGTACTCCCCCTCATCTCCAAAATATTCTCCCTCGAGTCCTTCATACTCCCCCAGCAGTCCAAAATACACCCCCAACTCTCCCACATATTCTCCTTCCTCTCCTAACTATAGTATCAATGAGTACAGTCCAAGTTCTCCAAGATACAGCCCCAGTCCAAAGTATTCCCCCACATCTCCGACCTACTCCCCAACCAGCCCCAGACATTCTCCAGCTAGCCCTTCCTACTCCCCCACAAGCCCCCAATACACCCCAACTAGCCCAACATACACACCAACATCCCCACAGTACTCCCCTACCAGTTCACGTTACTCCCCAGACACGCCTGGATCACAGTGAAAAGCTGAACAGTTGTGAACTGAGTAAGACACATTTAGTGTGTGGTGCATAATCTGTGGAAGTGATTGACAAATTAATGAACACGAGACATGAGGCAATATACATTTGACTTGAAGTGTCTGACATTAAGTATCTTCTAGTGAAGTTTGTATCATACATCCATTAAGAAATGTTACCTCATTTGTAAATAATGGTCATCAACAGAAATAACCCCAATCATAAGCTTTAACACCTCGACAACAAAAGCTGGAAGTTGTAAATAATCCTTTATTTTTTTTTTTAGATAAAAAAATTGTAAATACATGTATATGTTGAATTTTATTTTTACATATTTTTTTTTCCATGAATGAAAATCTATTCCTTTTTGTTTCTGTATCATTTATAAGATTTTCATTATTTCATTATTCATTTATGTAAATTATTTTCATGCCAAATACAATATGTTCATCATGTTACAAACTGTCAAATCCTTGATTTGAACTGTATTCTCATTTTAGTATTTATGTTCAGAGACTTCATACATTTTATTGTCAGAACAAAAAAATAGGAAATGGATGTATTTTTTCACCCTATTTTGTCTTTGTCTCATTTGTTGCGAAGACAGTATAATGTACAGCGTTCTCTTTTTTTTTCAACTTTAAATGTGACTAGAATCTGTTATATTTTTATACAGATTAAAGAAGTTGTTATCAGTAATCCTTACAAATGCGCTTTGTTGTTATGGCATGGTATGCATTGAGATACAGGTATTTATGCTTTGTTTGCATTGGATGATTTGTATTTATCTTGCACAATTGAAACGATTTGTAGTTACATACTTGTATGAGAATGTACAGATTAAAACCAATGTTTTGTGATCGATGATTGCCATTTGTATGTTGTTTTATTATTGCAAAAAAAAAAAAGAATGAATGAAAATAGTGCTTTATTGTGATTTGTATTTCATCATCAGAGATTGATATGTGAATGTACAGAGTTAAACTGCAAAAAAAGTCTGGAGTCACTTTGAATCTGACATGTTTATGTTGAATATATTTGAAGTTTCTCAGATTAAGTTAGTTTGAATTTTTAGCTCATTGACAATAGAAATGCCTTGTAAGGTGATGTACAATTCATGTATTATTATTTTTTACGGTATGTTGAAAAATTCTATTTTGGAGAAAGTTACTCAAAGATTCTCTAACAAATTCAAGTGGACATTGTATTATGCTATTTCTGAAAGACAAAGTATATAAGTTTAACTTGTTGTAAAATGTAATACATTTAAAGTAACTTGTGTTATCAGCATATGATGAATATTATTTGTAATAGCTAAGGCCATCTTTAAAAAATTGTTTGGTTGCCCTCCTGACTGACTGGCTAAAAATGACTGGACTCAAAACTTTTTTTTAACCTCCAGGAAACAATTTTTATTTTTTGCATTCCATAAAATAGATTTTGAAAATTCAGCATTGGTGTTGATATTTTCTGGGGGGAAAATTCCCACCTACCTACCAACTCAATTTTTCATCCTGAGTCGGGAGAGGGCAACAAACATTATTTTAAAGTTGGTGTAACTGCTGGAAAAATATTCATTCTGATCAAACGAATTTAGAATTCGAACAAGCAACCAATCTGCACTTTAAAATGTGAAATAACTTGTTATGCCATGATGTTTTCTAACTGTATTTCCATCTGCAGATTTGCTGATTTGATTGAAATAAAAGTAAATTTTAAAAGCATCATTTTATACTGTCTTTTTCTTTCAGTTTGAGCAAGCTAAGGAATTGTTATTAAAATATGGCATTTTGACAAGAACAAGGTTCAATTGAACCAAAGTGAATTTTCATTGGCTATGTTGGATGAAAAGTTTATAAGATCACTCAAAAAATACTGTTGATCTTGTTTGTGTGGTGGTAGGAACATATGTCTTGTGGAAATACACCATTACATCTGTATTTTTGGAAATATACTTGTGGCTGAGTGAGTAATGCTGTATTTTATCAGAAACTATCCAAATATTGATTCTGAATACATACCGTAGACCTTTGTTGAAACGATCGATCGATGTATCTCTGTCTACATGGATAATTTTCTGTGATGATCTTCATAGGAGATTTAAAGGTGCTTAGACACAGATTTGAACTTAATATTTTCTCAATTTTTCTGTATAATATCACGACTTATATATTGCAATAGCATTTCACATGAAAATATAATTAAAAACTTATTTTATCTGGAAATTATTGGAACTACGAATTCCGGGACGCGTTTGATTAACACATCTTTGCACTTACACAAATTTTAACTTTATCCTTAATATTTAAGAAAAGAAGCGATTTTGTTATGTATTAATGAAAAATATTACATCTTTAATCCAGAAAATTCAGAGTAGAAATGTTCAAAAGCAAAACCAAATCACCAGTATTGTCAGTCCGTGCTCTGTGATGTGTACAGAGTTTAACAAATTGAACACACCCGTGAAACGTAAACTGTTTTTATAAACAGGGCACGAGCTCTGTTATTGTTAATGTTTACGATTCACCGGGTGTGTTCAATTGTTAAACTCTGCACACACCACTGAGCACGGACTTCCAAAAAACTGTGAATGGGTTTTGCTTTCGAACATTTCTACTCTGAAATTTCTGGGTTATAGTTTTACTATTTTTCATTAATACACAACAAAATTGCCACTTTTCTTAAGTATTAAGAATAAAATTAAAATATGTCAAAGCGCAAGGATGTGTCAATCCAATGCGTCCAGAAATTCGAAGTTTTAATAACTTTGAGATGAAATAAGATTTTTATTATATTTTAGTATGAAATGCTATAGCAACATATAAGTCATGAAATTATACAGAAAATTTAAGAAAATATTAACTTCAAATCTGTGTCCAAGCACCTTTAAAAATAAAATGACTATATATATATATATATATATATATATATATATATATATATATATATATATATTATATATATATATATATATATATATATATATATATATATATATATATATATAAAAGATGGTTTTGTGAAACACTGATGCCCCCGTATGACAACTTACAACAAAGGTTAAACTTTTTCAAATGCAAATCAAATGTTGATACCGAAAGTAAGGTCTTGTCTCGAGGAATATACTTGTGAAATATGAAAGCCTCCAGCAGCAACCATTGAAAAGATATGGAAAAGGTTAAAGTTTTTCAAAAGTAAGTCAAACATCAAGGTCAAATGGTCAAAATTAATGGTGCCCCTGTAAGGATAGGCCTCTCGCAAAAAATACACGTGTGAAATATGAAAGCACTAACGCCAACGCTCAAAAGTGATGGCCAAGGTTAAAAGTGTTCCAAGTAAGTCAAATACCAAGGTCAATGGGCTATGATTGTTGGTATCATAGGGAAGGTCTTGTCACAAAGGAATAAACATGTGAAGTATGAAAGCTTTAGCACCAACTGTTCAAAAGTTATGGCCAAGGTTAAAGTAAAAGAAGGTCAAACTCCTAGGTCAAGGTCAAAGGGTGAAAGTTGTTGGTATCCAAAGGAAGGATTACACACGTGAAGTATGAAAGCCATGTGAAAAATGAAAGCCATAGCTCCAACCAATCAAAAGTTATGGACAAATAAAAAATGTTAAAGTTTTTGCAGGCAAACAGACAGCTAGACAGACGGACGGACAGGGCAAAAACTTTATAACCCCGAATCTTCTATTACGGGTGCATAATAAATCCTCTAAAAATGTTCCATGTTATTCATACCCCCCCCCAGTACGAATTTATCTTGTACAACTTATCAAACACCTGTCATACGAAGATGGAAAAGAGAGAAAACAGACAGAATACGGGTATTGTTTTAAAACGTTCTTGGCCAGATACAGAAAATCCTTTTTATTTGAATAAGTTCTTAAAGCAATGATTCAACACAAATAATAGACAAGATGTCCCTGTCGTAATATATGACAGGGATGTAAACTTATCAATATCACGCAACAGAGGAAATTCAAAATTAACAATGAATTAATTACAGAATAATGGCTCGATACGATAGTGACGACGATAGGAAGAAACGAAAAAAGAAGAAAAAGAAACATTCAAGATCAAGGTTTTTATTCATTTATTATTAATAATAATGATCTTTAATGCATATTACACAGTTACAATTAAGTGTCAAGCAATACAGTTTGTAGTGAAAATGCATATGTAAATATATCTCCTATGACCTTTCACCCTGACCTCATAGCCACCCACCCGTGCCGGCACGCTTCCCACATCAGTTGAGTCCTGCCAGTCTACCTTTCACCACGTTTTCCTGTTCTTATATGTGTTGTATGTACCCGTGTTTATAATCATCATGTAAACCTGGGTGTTTCATCGTCACCTTATACTAAGGTAGGCGACATTATTAGTAAAATCCCTAATTTTACTACATTGGCGTCGCCGGTAATTCGGTGCAGGGGAAATTGTATATATTATGTGTAAAATTCACGCGTGAGTTTCCACTCGTGAATAGAAACACGGGTTGAAATATTTTCTAATATTTCGCATTTAGTCATTTTGGAATTCAGGAAACTGTTGTAAAAAGGCGTTATATTTAACGTTAGTTACAAAGTTCCAACAATCTGACTAATTTGCCTTGTTATTTTTTCACTCGTGAGTTGCATTTACTTCAAATTGAACACGTGGTGATATCACGGTCCAGTTATTTTTGTATTTTTGTTTTTCATTAGTATTTAGTATTATATTTATCGTACAAGTTTTTTTTATAAACGTTGGTACGAACATTTTGAACATTTATACATTGTCTTGTGCGAATTACCACTTTTTCTCGACTCAATCAATTTTGGTCATTCGTGCCGTAACGATAGACCTTGTAAATTGTTTGTCTATTTCAAATATTTTTTGCACGAGACAAATAGTTCATTCTTTTTATTGAAAAAGTTTTTGTCACTCGTGTTGACAATTTTCGAGGAGCGTTTTCTTCTTGACTCGTCATTTAATTTTAATTGTTTGTGAATTATCTTACATTTTTTTTTTCTCTCAGCTTCCCAAAAAATATTTTGGGGGGAAGTAGAGAGATATTGTTTTTTCATATCGTATATTTTTTGTACTTATGTTAACATCACAGAGTTAGTTCACGCATACCCATTTACTTGTAATAGCTATATAGATCAAAACGCACGTGCTTCACGCTTTAGTACGTAGCTGTAGACTGGTTTGCGGTGTACGTTTTTACATCTTTTAAGCTCTGTAATATACGTAAATTTATTTGCAAATATAGTGAACTCATGGAACATCCTCATTTGATTATACAATTGATTAATTAGATTATCTACCATATTTCGTAACATCAACAGTGATCAATGCTTGTTTCTACCGTCGTCTGTCATCGGGCGTTTACATTAACATTGTAAGAGTCAGTGCGGTAATTAAGCAAGTAGTTAAACAGTTAAGGTGTAGATTAACAGTATTAATATTCTGGACCAATATATCAAGAAACAGAAATACGGATAAAGATAACAACATCGTTAAACAGTAATCAAAGATAAAGAGAAGATAGAAAGAAAAAAGGATAGAAAGAAAAGGTTGACGTCATAATCTAAAATTACCTGGACCATACTGATGAATTAAACCGGCTTAAAATACAATTATTTATTGTGTTAAAGTAACGTTTAATTCAAATCACGATGACTTCACAGATCTTGTTGTACATCAGTCACTTTAATGTGTTGTAGTGTTTTCACCGGCGGTTTCTTTTACCGTAACGTGAAAATACTGCAATGTCAATAACTAAACACACATTCTCTGACTGATTGTTTCAGTAGTGTCAAACGGCGTGATTATTTCCGTAACTTTGAACTACTGAAGACAACAAGATGAATCCAGCAATTACACCTTGTACAGCACCTCCTGGATACTATGGTGGATCATACCTGCCATCATTCAACCAAGGTGAAATGGGGTATCCTTTTCCTTGTATACCAGTGCCTGGGAATTACAATGTACCATTTCCCGGATATGGTGGACCATACATACAACCATTCTCTGGACCACCACAGCCATGTCCGAGCATTCCATATGCATATGGCCCTTATCCCGGAATGTTCCCACCTGGATACATGGTACCACCACAGGTATACCCCAAACCAGGCATGTATGGAGGGCCACCAATGCCACCACCATTGACCCAATCACAAGATGGAGTTGTACAATGTCCTGCTATGTCAACAAATGTTATTCCAGACAACACCCAGATCCAGGAACAAAGAGATGGTTCAGGACTGATGAAACCTGGAGATGCCAGCAACTGTATGTCTGATTTGCCAGCAGCATTACATCATCAGCAGCAGATGCCAACAGTTTCCAGAAAGTGTCCACCAGGTTTTCCACAAATACCGAGTGGTGATATTTCACCTGCTGGTAGACAGTGGAATACCATGGTGTCACAAGATGGTCTCCAAGTTCCTGGAATTTCACACAAAGAAGACATAGAGGACAGAGACGAAACAGAAGGCAGATCTGTTGAGTTATGGCCTCCGAGTAGTGAGCATTCAACTGCTGGTTGCCAAACAACTCCAGATGCTGAATACACCCCTGACTGCAAGCAAATACTGGACCTGACTTTGGATACACAGCCTTCTAGGAGTGATGTTTTGCCTGAGCATAGCAACGAGTCAGTTGTAAATGCTCAGACGATTGATAGCTTACAGAAGCCCTCCTACAAAGAGCTGGTTACAGACCAAAAGGAAAAAGCAAGTTTTTCACTATTAGAATCACCAATCCATGATGAGAAACACAAAAGTAAAGAAGAGATTGGTGAAGAAGTATTGAAGGCTGATTGTGAAGTATTGTCTGTACCAGCAACAGCTGTGTATCATGACACAACCACCAAAAGTGACAGCACAGGTGGCTCAACCAAGTTTACTTGGAGTGCTGCCAACAAGGACCTTCCTCCCACATACAGAGCATGCCTTGTTTGTGTACTCCAGTATGTGGACTGTGGGCTGGGCATTCCATCTGGGCTGCCACTTGAGAACAAATGTTGGGCTGTGCCATGGCTCACTGAGATTATGTAGATCATTTGCTATATAAAAATCCCTGAAATGCTTTTACTCAGTGTTTATTTATTGGGTTCTATTTATACTTAAGTCTATTTTTAATGTGTTGGTTTTATTTAATTAGACTTAATGAATTAATTATTAAATATTTTTCCTCCATTCTCAAAAATAAGAACGTGAAAATTGAGTGATAGTTAAGATTTATATCAAATAAGTTTGAACGTATTCTAATCATTTTCAGTATTTAGTACTTTAAGTCAGTAGTATTAAGTTTAACCAATAGTTATATTACACATTTCCTCTAACCCCTTATTCTGCTTTAACTTATTCAAGAAACTAACATTTAAACTAAAATTGGTAATCAACTCTGGTAGTTGACTAATTTATTTGTAGTACATTATAATAACAATCTAGATTTATCTAGTAGGTACTAAACTAACTATACCTTGCAGCAATTTTACTATTGTATTTGATTATAACTATTGACTGCCCTATAGTACTTGCATGATTTAAGTGTTTAATACACTAGAATAGTTATGCACAATCTACATTAGATAAGTCCTAGTATTACTACATGAATAATTGAAACAGCTATCTATTGCTTCCTCTCTTATATTGAAAATAAAAGGGAGGGAAAATAGTGTAGATATATAATGATATATTAGGTTGTAGATCTTTATAGTGCTGTAATTGTTAAAGTTTTATTTAATCAATAATAGTTGCAGCAATCTAATAGTTAGTATCGAACTCATGTGTAACATTTAAACAATAGATTTATAGTAACTAATTTGCACCTATTATCAGTAATAATTGAGCACAGTGATGATTAACAGTTACTCGCATTGTAAGTAAATCTATTACAACTAAGGGTATTCAGTTATTTATCATTGCCAGTGTAAATGTTATTAGTTATTATTTAAGACCCATATACTTATACTTTGCACAAAACCATTACATTTAATAGTGTTTGAGATTTAAGCAGTATAAGAATAGTTATTATTATTTAAGAATTTCTAAGTTGTGCAATACACATGGAATCAAGTTAAATAGTGAACATATATAATTAATGCTCAAGCAAATCAGAATAAATGCTGATTACAAGTACATATTGTAGTCACATAATAAAACTCTTTATTAAGGAATACATAGGCTTTTAAGTTTAATTAGTATATCTAGGCCAAATCTTTTTGAAGCATATTCAGGCAGTATAAGTCATAATTTTGCAGTGATCTACTCTGTTGCATGTCTTTGACCCAGTTCCTAAGGATGGCCAGGAATACTTAAACCAGGACTGGTGTAAACATGCAACCTAAGCTTTCCGTTGGATATAACCTGGCTGATATTTTTCAGTGATGGTATATCATGGCGGATCGCCTAATGTAAATAATCCACGCTTTCTGTTAGATACCCGGCTGACCATTCTCAGTGACGGTATTAGTGCGGATTGCTGTATGTAAATAGTCTTGTGCTTTCCGTTAAGATACTTGGCTGAGTTCTTTCAGTGACAGTATTGGGGCGGATTGCTTTACATGTTTTGTATATAGTTATATTTCCTAGTTATTACTTAGACCAAGACTACATTTTCCGTGTCATACCTGGCTTACTTATTTATCATAGAAAGTGACGGTATTGATGCGGAATGTGTTTTGTAAATATGTTTCCAGTTGTTATATTTCAAAGTTAGGTTATTTCTAGTTAGGAATATAGGATATATACATTCTTCAGTTAATTTAGTACTTAGGCTAGGAAATAATACATTTTTGTAAGTTAGTTCAAGTTAGTATAGTTATACAGTATTATGCATCGTAGATAAGGTGACGACACACATCAAAGTATAATAATCAAAATATAAGGTTATTATCAGTATACATCACAACAGTGCAATAAATTACATATTATTTATATATCTGTTGTAAGGTTCTAACATAGACTGCACTCCTGCACAATTTAATTAGGCAAATCAGTTGTATACATGATTAAGTAATTATATATATTAACCTTGGTGTAACTGAATCTCACTAGACTAAACCATGTGTCATAACATTCGGTTTCAGGACTTTCATGGAAGTAGGTCAATGTTAGGTCATAGGTCAATAGTATTCTTTTTGATTAATATAAATTTATAACTGTTTAAACCCACTAGATTCATAATAGATAATATGGACTGCGTATGACTAAAACATGATCATTATATAGATCCAATGTGGAAGATAAAGTTGATTATCATGATTCGCAAATCAAACCATATACAATCTTGCCACATACATACATGTTTATCCTGCAGAACTAAGGCGCTAGAAGTAATTCTGGCCAAGTTCATGTGGATACATGAATTAGTTCATACGTTTTCCATGTCATATTGAATAATAATCATATATTTGGGGTTTGCATTCCTCTGAGTAAATTACAGCATTTGCCCCTAGCTTTATTAAATAAAAATGGGGAGGAATGTAGTGAAAATGCATATGTAAATATATCTCCTATGACCTTTCACCCTGACCTCATAGCCACCCACCCGTGCCGGCACGCTTCCCACATCAGTTGAGTCCTGCCAGTCTACCTTTCACCATGTTTTCCTGTTCTTATATGTGTTGTATGTACCCGTGTTTATAATCATCATGTAAACCTGGGTGTTTCATCGTCACCTTATACTAAGGTAGGCGACATTATTAGTAAAATCCCTAATTTTACTACAGTTCATTTATAATTTTTTTTTAAAAATTGGGACAATTATGTTCACAGATTAAACCCCTGTATGCTAGATATCTAGCTCTCTTGTACATGTTGTGTGAACCCTCTATTCCAAGTCTAATCCATGATTCATCTCTTATTGACATGTGCAGAGGAGAGTCAGAGTAGATGCCACTCTGAAAACAGAGAATTCCCAACAACCAGATGGTGTCAAGACTTTATTTACCTCTTGCATTGAAATTTGAAGTGCCCAAAAGATTAGTTTCAGGAAGATTAGATTAAATTATTTTGTCATGTGTTAAATTTGCAATTATTTAAAGGGGCATAGACACAGATTTGAAGATTATATATCCTTTGAAATTTCTGTTAATTTCATGATGTACAAGAGTGTTTCAGACAGATATTTTATACTCAGATCAGAAACTATGAATTACAGGGGTACGTGTTTGATTGTCATACATCCTTTCCACTTTCACATACTAAAAATTTTCCTCAGTATTATATATTATAAAGAAAAGTGGGAAATCTGTGGAAAATTGAAAGATTTTAAAAAGAATAATCAAGAAAAGTTAGAAAAGAAATACATAAAAAGCAATTTTAACCAACACACAAGTTTGTCTTCAGTGTTGTGTGCAATATTAGCAAATCAAACACACCATTCAAAGGTAAACGTATGAATGATAACATAGCACAAGCCAATGTATATGAACACTGGTATTTGGTGTTAAGTTATAAACAATGCCATTGTCATTGAATCTTTAGAATTTTCATGTAGGGTGAGTTCATTATGAATCGGACATCCTCGTTCTTGAACATGTTCTAGCAATATCACTGCCTACTGAATATTATCAAAGTGGAGCTTATAATATGAAATATGTGATTAAAATATGAAGATACACTTATATGCTATCAATTGAGATAATATGATAAATATTAAAAAGCAATTTTATGGAATGAGCCAGAATTTACCATGAATCGGACAATATCCCCCATGCATCAGACAAATGGTACATTGAACAAAAAAACATCCTAATTTTATTGTGATGGCCTTTAGAATACCTGAAATGCTTATGAATAAGTGACATGAAAACATTTTTATGCTTCATTTAAAAAGTAACTCTCTATTTTAATTTCATAATGGATAAATCAATTAACAAACCTGGAGATTAGGTTTAAGTCAGGGTTGGCCGGGAAATACCAGTGGTGGGAATTACCAGCGGTAAATACCGGTATTTCCCATCCTGGGAAATACTACAAATTTTCTCTATACTGGGAAATATTGGGAAATACTGGGAAATACAAAGTTAAAGTTTTTTATTTCTTTAATTCATTCAATCTTATACAAACTTCAAAAATAAAATAAACATAAAAAGGATTAAAAACAGAAGAAGAAGAATATGGAATACCGGTATGTCTCAAATTGCAATTTAATATATTCAGAATGTATCACTACTCCATGTCCCATACCCATAAGCATTCTGAAACATATCCCTGGCTGTATAAAACTGAAGTTTTCCAATTCAAATTTGTTTTCAGTTTTGTAAAATTATTAAGTTTATTATACCCCACGCAACAAGTTGCGTGAGGTATAATGTTTTTGACCCGTCCGTCAGTCAGTCAGTGTGTCAGTCAGTCAGTCAGTGTGTCAGTCAGTCAGTCCGTCAGTCCTGTTTTTTTGTCAGCGCAACTCCTCATAAACCGCTGCACAGAATTTCGTCAAACTTTGCAGATATTTAGGACACAATGTGTAGATGTGCATATTACCAGGAAATTCTGATTCCTTTATTTTTTCTCGGAATTTCGGCACTTTTCAACTTGGAGTTTTGGCCATATCTTGAATATAGAGATGAACAGTTTGTCAGCGCAACTCCTCATAAACCAATGCACAGAATTTGGTCAAACTTTGCAGATATTTAGTACACAGTGTGTAGATGTGCATATTACCAGGAAATTCCGATTCCATTATTTTTCTGGGAATTTCAGCACTTTTCAACTTAGATTTTTGGCCATATCTTGAATATAGAGATGAACAGTTTGTCAGCGCAACTCCTCTTAAACCGCTGCACAGAATTTGGTCAAACTTTGCAGATATTTAGTACACAGTGTGTAGATGTGCATATTACCAGGAAATTCCGATTCCGTATTTTTCTGGGAATTTCGGCACTTTTCAACTTAGGTTTTTGGCCATATCTTGAATATAGAGGTGAACAGTTTGTCAGCACAACTCCTATTAAACCGCTGCACAGAATTTGGTCAAACTTTGCAGATATTTAGCACACAATGTATAGATGTGCATATTACCAGGAAATTCTGATTCCTTTATATTTTCTGGGAATTTCGGCACTTTTCAACTTAGATTTTTGGCCATATCTTGAATATAAAGATTAACAGTTTGTCAGCGCAACTCCTCTTAAACCGCTGCACAGAATTTGGTCAATCTCTGCAGATATTTAGTACACAGTGTGTAGATGTGCATATTACCAGGAAATTCTGATTCCATTATTTTTTCTGGGAATTTCGGCACTTTTCAATTTAGGTTTTTGGCCATATCTTGAATATAGAGATGAACAGTTTGTCAGCACAACTCCTCTTAAACCGCTGCACAGAATTTGGACAAACTTTGCAGATATTTAGTACACAGTGTGTAGATGTGCATATTACCAGGAAATTCCGATTCCATTATTTTTGCCTTAAGAGTTTTGCCTTTTATTGAAGAAACTTTCCAGCTAGGTAATAAGAAACTCCACTGGAATCAGCTTTTTATAATGAAATTCTATGTGAAATATTTTATGACCCTAAAAGACTCCTATTGATTTTGAGATCAAAATATTAATGGTTTAACACAAACACACACTCACACACACACCATCTTCGATAGTTCTCCCCCCCCCCCCCCCCCCTTCAAATTGGTGTGCTTTGCCTTAAATAATTTCATAAGTACAGTATATAAACAGATTCATATGACTACATCATAATTTTGTTTCCATCAATTATTTAAATGTGTAAACTGTCATGTGTTGGACATGGACTTACACTCATTAACAAATCGAAATCACTGAGGAATTTAAATAACAGTTTGTCAGCATAATTCCGGCACTGAATTTCTTGAAACTTTGTAGGTATTTCAGAATAATGTATAGATTTGTATATTACCAAGAAATTTTGATTTCATTATTTATCTAGAAACTTCAGCCCAGTTAAATTTGTAACATACAAAGATTTGAATGTCCTTATACGCAAGAAGTTTTGATGTGATGATTTTTTGCAAGTAATGCCCCTTTTTTGAATTATACTGTGTATTTAAAATGCACTGTGCCATTCATTACATGTTGCATTGTCGAGTTTTGGGGAAGCGTGGGGTATGTGAGCTTGCTCACTTTTTCTTTCATTAACTATAAATCCAAGACCAAAAAAAAGCTTGTTTTGATCCTTCTATAAACACTGTTAGTAGTTATTACAAACAATCATGTTGTTTTAACAAATTGCTCTGGACAGTTTTGTGCTCCTGTTTTCAGTGATAATTACCTAGAGTAGAACTGAAAAGCTTCTTCTTAGGTTTTATATTTATGTCATACTCTACATGTAAGAATTTTAATTCTTAGATCCTCCTTTAGATACATAAAAAAAAACAATTGGGATCTTTGGGTTCATTTCATGGACCTTTATAGACTACATTTGACTCAAGCATGAAACAAATCGACACTCATGACTGGTATATGATGAGTATGCTAGCTGTGTTATGATTGTATAAAATGAATTACTTGGAAACCAGAATTGGACAGTGATACCAAGTAGATATCTTAGCCAATAAGGTGTACTACATGTCAATATGAATGAAATTTGTAGCTATTTCTTATTTCCCAGTATTTCCCGGGAAAAACCAGTAATTCCCGGTAATTACCAGTATTTCCCACCGTCCTGGGAAATATGAGTATTTCCCAGTTTTTTGCCAACCCTGGTTTAAGTTGCATCACATTGTCTTAGACAGGCCTTGCAATGCCTTGTAATATGAAAATTTGCATCTTGGTCTGGGGTTATCATAGATCTTCAAGTTTAAAATAATTTATAGACCCCTTTTCTAGCAGTCAAATATTGATAACTTGTATTTTCTCTGAATATGTTTTTATATTTCTTTAGCTGTTACTTTGATACCCTATTATTATAATACATGTATCTCTATATGAAAAAGGAAGTAATTCGGGCCTATCCATGCATCAGACAGTTCCGATGCATGGTCAATTTGTGTCCAATGCATGGTGAAATGAAAACACTAATTAAAAACAACTTCATGAAAATTAATAATAACATTGAAATGAGATTTCTTGAAATTTTCTATAAAATTTTCAATCATTAACAAAATTCACTAAAGATGGACTTGTTCCCTTGAGGTCTAATGAAAGAAAAACAACTCTAAAAATTTGCAAAATCATAAAATTCTGGTTACACCTCTTTGATGATGTCAAATATGATGTCGCTTCAAGGCCATTATTATGGAATTTTTTGAACTCATACAGCATGATAATAAAAATTGGCATTTAAAAGTTTAAATCTTTGTTGTTAAGACAGAAACAAGTCAAAACACAGAGACAATCAGACTTGATGCAAGTTTATTGTTTAAAGTTGTTTGGGGAAGCAGGGTATGTGTCCGATGCATTTTGAACTCACCCTTAAGCTCAAATCATTTAACTAAGGTTATATTTTAAATAAAAAAAAAATAGATATTCAAAATTGCAAACAAAAATGTTAATGCAAGTGTGTCCATGCCCCTTAAAGCAGTATGATCACCAACAAATACCGATATAATCAGAATTGAAGTGGTTCCAGTCATTTTAATCAGAGTTACAGGTAGATATTTGTCAGTAATCACCATGCTTAAGTAGTTTACCATGCAGATCCTCTATGCAATAGTGTAAATAAAGATCTGGGTTTAGTCAGATTTTAATTTTGTAATTTTATATATATTTAGATCCCTAAGTAGCAGTGACAGCAGAGTATCATCAAAACATAAAAAATCCAAAAAGTCCAAGCATCGTAGAAGGTCACCATCATCTTCCCCAGAAAGGTCGCGACATAGGAGATCTCGTTCTAGGAGTAGAAGACGATCACACAGCTTTGATAGAGATTCTAGGTACAGGTCAAGGTCACGCAGCAGAGATAGGTATTCCAGGCGGAGGTCACGAAGTCGAGACAGAAGATCCAGATCGTCTAGTCGCAGTAGACGGCGTGCAAGATATTCCAGGTCAAGGTCATCAAGTCGAGACAGATATCGGTCAAAAAGGTTCATTATATGCTTATATTTCAGCTACTGGTAGATTTTTTTTCAAATCTGAACTATTCATAATGCATCAATAATATTTAATTTTGATTCACTATAGGTCTAGATCGAGAGACAGACACAGAGAAAGAAGTCCAAAAAATAAATCCACTGAGTAAGCTTCAACTAAAGTTTGTTATTTACATATTTTCACCTTGGTTACAGAAACTTGTAGTTTCAATTCTGTTATGGCTGGTGAAAGAATAGAGAAGTTATTACCTTTCTTTTAATAGTGAAATTAATGGGATTAATATTTATTAATATTATTAATAAATTAAAAATCTTTTTTTCTGCAGAGACCCTTGTGCAAATTTTCCTGGATTTGCAGACATGGTAAGTTTTCCTACTTTAAATAAATAAGAATCTCAATTTTGAACGAAAATAAAAACCTTAAAGCTAAAATCCTTACTATTTTTTCATGTTTTTAATAAAACAAAATCAGTGTTTCCAAATGATCATAAAATAATTCTTTTTTTCTTTTTCAGACACCCTCTGAGCAGGCTCAGATCAGGATGCAAATGGCTCTAAAAGCTGCAGGTATAGTCATGTATAAAGCGAAGAGTTGACCTGAATTTTCAAAGGTTTTCTGTTGCTTTTTTCATTGATTTTTTTTTACATGAAATTACCAGCATGATCTAGTCTAGGAAATTGTTGATATTAATTGAAAGGAAAAAAAAATTGTTTGTGGTATATATCATTTCACATTTGCACGAAATTATGAACTGGAATTCCAATGATTTTTTTTCAGTATTCAGTAAATTTTTACAATACTAACTAGTTAATTTTTATCAATAAATTATTTATCAGCTGCAGCAGATGAGAAGATTAAGGAGCAGACGACAAGTTCAAAGAATAGTAAATCCCTCAAAGAGCAGCTACAGTTTTCTAATGCTGTCAAGGAAATTGAGAGTTCTTCATTTGTCCAGTCTTCATTTTCTTCCAACAGAACAGTAAGTTCATTTTGAACTTTTATCTGTTTATTTTATTGCCAAGTTTCCATGTCTAATTTAAAGTTGCAATCTCCATAGTTCCTGCCTTTATATGATAAATGTGTAAGACTTGAAATGTTGAGACTACAATGTATTTTCTGAAAATATTCTCATTTTTGCTATGAAGGAAAAAATCACAATTGCATTAAGCTCTGTAGATTAACATGTAAGAAAAGAGGAAATTTAAATGAAAACTGCACATTTGTCAAGCAAATTTTTGTGTGAAACCTTTCCTAGAATTTTTTCACTACCACAATTCCACGCAATAATGATGAACAAATAAAAGATAAGTAAAGAGCTAGGTTCACTTTATGCATAAAGTGGCCCTGTAGATATACCAATTTATTGACTAACACTTTATGTTCCATTTTAAACATCAAGATAAAGTAGAGACTTAGTGCTTTCATTTTCTATTAAAAATTTTCTACTTAAAGCCAAGGTCTTGGAAACAGGCTTCATGGAATTGCAATGTTCTTGAATTTTAAGGAAAACAAGTATATTTGAGTACTTTCACAGGAGAGAAATAATATGAGCGCACCCTCTGATCTAAAAAATAAAACATGCTTTGTAATTTTCAGAAATAGTTTTATCATTTAATAGATGCATATTTTAGATCAGAGGTTGCGCTCTATATTAGATATCGAAAAATAGCTTTAAAAATTGGCTGTTTTTGTAGAATTTTTCAGGATATGAAGAAAATGACGCATTTCATGACGTCATAATGCATTGGCTAGCCAGAAAATTACGTCATTTTTGATAGATACGCAGTCATCAAAGTTTTAAGTGATATTTGATGCATTGTCAATGAAAACCAAGCAGTTTCACTTTTTCTGAAATTCACAGGGCCAAAAAAGGCCCTAAGTGAACCTTGTTCTTTACTTCTTGCAGAGAGATTACAAGAAACAAAAAATTATTGCATCTACTCTTAAAAAATCGATGCCTTTTCTCAAAAATTTGCACTATTAAACTCTGTTATGGAAGTGCAACTAATGAAACATTTGACTTCACAGTCCAAACTGAGTGCGTCAGACTTTTAATCTTCCAGTATCCAGTGGTGTAGAGGTGGATCTAAGTTAAACATGTACATGTATCATATATAAAGATTTTGATGGTATTCAATAATAAATAAAACTGTGCTTGTCCCTATGGTTACACCATAAAACAGATTACATATACAATATGGTTTGTGTAAATAGGATAAGATGTTTGAAATTGTTTTTTTAATGCAAGATTTTATTTTTGTCACTTTTTATGAATCTAGAAGTGTTTTTTTTAGATTGGAAAGAAAAAATAGGTCAATTTAAATCATGGTCATTTAATTCTGTTTTCATTCTGATTTTATCGAGCATCAGTATGTAGTCAGTTTCCCTTTTTTACCTTTTGCAATTTTGTATTACAGGACAAAGATAAGACAAGTTCAAAAGAAGAGAGTTTTTCTTTTGGTACAGCTGCTGAGTTCAAGCCTGACATGGCAGTGAAAAAAATCCTAGAAGTGGATGATTTATCAAAGCTAGCTCATTCCAATGTGAGTACTATTGTTGTAAGAAAAAAAATTCACAGATTCATTTCTAAAAAGTTTTTTTTTTAAATTTACAAATTTTCTACATTAGTAAGATCAAAGTCCAAAAATATTTATCTTAATTAGAAATAGTCCAAATAAACATTGAGAGGAGAGTCTTTCATGCTTGCTTTCAGATATAAATAAGCCTCTAGGATGAAAATTTAGATAAAATTAGCAAGCTATATAATTTCCTGCCAATATTATACCTGTCTAGAGTAGATACAAGTAATATGCATATTTTTGGTTTGTATTAATATACCTGTCTAGAGTAGATACAAGTATTATGCCTATTTTTGGTTGGTATTAATATACCTGTCTAGAGTAGATACATGTATTATGCCTATTTTTGGTTTGTATTATACCTGTCTAGAGTAGATACTTGTATTATGCCTATTTTTGGTTTGTATTATATCTTTTTAGAGTAGATACATGTAATTATGCCTATTTTTGGTTTGTATTATAGCTGTCTAGAGTAGATACATGTAATTATGCCTATTTTTGGTTTGTATTATACCTGTGTAGAGTAGATACATGTATTATGCCTATTTTTAATTTTGTATTATACCTGTCTAGTAGATACATGTATTATGCCTATTTTTAATTTTGTATTATACCTGTCTAGTAGATACATGTATTATGCCTATTTTTGGTTTGTATTATAGAGCTGTCTAGTAGATACATGTAATTATGCCTATTTTTTAGGGATGTCAAAATATTTATTTTCGTTAGTCGATTATTCAGTTGCATTATTCGAACGATAGTCGAATATTCGGAACATTTTCTGAAAATAAAATTATATTTTACTTCACTGGTACATGGCCTATTTGTAACTCAAAAACCCTTTTACATAAATCTATTTGAAAAGTAATCTCAAAATTAATGCAATGTAACGTGTGGATAGCATGATTATATGAAATAAATTTAGACATCTAATTCTCCAAAATTATCATTTCTCCATCAATCGAATTTATAAAACGGTATATACAGTCAATTTTTGTTTTAGTAAGCATTATCTAAAAATTGTCATCCGATATTTTTTTTTTTATTTTTTTTAAGCTTAGTATGAAATAAATAAAAATCAGGTGCTCGTGATATTGTTAAACAGTTTGATGCTGCTTATTCAATTGATTGTCCCAGCTATCAAAATGTCATTAAAATATTTAAGCGGATTGTTTTAATAATTATCGAAGTGTCAAAACATGTTACGGCCATGGTGCGTTCCTTGGATTTGAGCAATCCTAAAATAACAAAATGTAATTGGTACAGGGTATAAGATCAAGCCCAATTAATATTTTTCCAAACAAAGTCCAGTAATTTGATGGGTAATTTATTACAAAAACAACACAGGCAGTATCTGACATATAATTTCCGGGTTAGTGAAGCACTTACAATTACAGTACTTTTTTTAAGTACATGGAAAGTCAATCGTAATAATAATAATATTCGAATGTCGTTTCATTATTCGATCGTCGGTCCATTCGACTGATAGTCGAATAGTCGACTATTCGTTGACATCCCTACTATTTTTGGTTTGTATTGTAGCTGTCTAGAGTAGATACATGTAATTATGCAGGCGCGTAGCTGCCTATACGCAAATACGCAAGTGCGTACACATCACTTCCAGAAAAAAAGAAAAAAGATAAGAAAAAAGAGAGAATTATTCGGAGAAAAAAAATCTCAGTACATCTAACAAATATTCGTGTTTCAAATTATTCTGTGTCATACTGTGTCGATTTAAATTTTGAATTATCATGGCTGTATGATAAAATTTGAAATCTTTTATTTAATAACTGACAAATCCAAATAAATCATTCATTATTTTGTCATTGTTCTATCATACATTGATATTTTTTTAAAAAAGATCTTTGAAAAAATAAATTTCAGCCACATCGTTGAATGCTATGATCTACTAGTATGATTTACAATACGATATTTTATGTTCATAATTAAAATTTTGTATACGTGTTTTTAAACGTTAAGAATGATTATATGATACCAATTGATATATCGGTTAAATTTTAGCCTCAATTATATGTACAATAAGTTTCCATGAAATATTAATTTTCGTTAAAACAATAAATATTACTTATCTTTTATTTCCTAAACAAAAACTAAATGGCATAATTTTTATATTTCAAGAAAATGAATGAAATATTTGGTAAAACTCCGGAGCTTCTGGGTCCTCACCAGCAAGCACGTAGTATCAGGGGAGCCTCCCCACTATTTATTCCCAAAATCTAACCTTTTACTATTGAAAAAATGTACATTGAAAGGGTGGACCCCCAGTGTTTGTTGCACCATTGTTAAATCATGGTAATTTGGTAATGTATTAATAAAAATTTGGTTTGTGAAAGATGGACACCCCCCCCCCCCCTTCAACAAACACACACACACAAGAAATAGGACTTCGAATTTTGACAGTCTTCCTTTTTCGTCCTTGCTTGACAAAATTTTTAAAGTTGTAATTTTTTCCTGGCTGGCAAAAGCTATATTACGTGCCTGATCAGAGCGGTCTTAAACACTGGGGGGGGGGGGTCAAGACTCCCTCCCCCACCCAACCCCCTGCCGTTCTCTGCGTACACATCATTTCTATTCTGGCTACGCGCCTGTTATGCCTATTTTTGGTTTGCATTATAGCTGTCTAGAGTAGATACATGTAATTATGCCTATTTTTGGTTTGTATTATAGCTGTCTAGAGTAGATACATGTAATTATGCCTATTTTTGGTTTGTATTATAGCTGTCTAGTAGATACGTGTGTTATACCTATTTTTGGTTTGTATTATACTTTTGTAGAGTAGATACATGTATTATGCCTATTTTTGGTTTGTATTTTAGCTGTTTGTCGATCCTGATGTCAAGATGGATCAGTGGATTGAGAGACTGAAATCTCTAAGGCAGCGAAAACTTGAAGGAGAAGTTATTAAATGAAAACATCTTTCTGTCTTTTGATGAAATATGCTGCAGCACTAGGAGAGAGACTTGAGAGACTGTTGAATTAGCAACAAGAATTTAGGTTATTAAATACTGTAATTCAGAAACCTAACAATAATATTGTTGTGTTTCTGTTCTTAGGTCATATTGCAAAGAAAAAAACTGGTCTGATTTTAAGAATTAACAATGTACGTCGTGTTTCAATTTGCATTAACAATTTGTTAAGCTGTTGCTTTTAGCTCTGTAGTTGGTAACCTGTCACTCGTATCACTGTCATCTCATTTATTGAGCAGTGTGATGTAGGTGTCATCACAAGTTCTATGAAAAATAAAGTTATAAATAAGTGTCAATCAGGCTTTTTCATCTTGAAGTGAGATGAATTTATTTTGAATATTATTTCATCTATTATAGTGTACCAATATATGTATTTGTTTTGATGCAGATTAAACATTACAAATTTTGAGTTCACTCTTTTGTTGGCTTCGTATAGAATGTAGATGTGTCTTTCACAATTAATTTGAATAAACATGACCCACCCGTGCCTGAGGAGGAGATTCAAATACTGTAAACCAACTATTATTCACGTCATTTTTTATTCACAATTCGTCAGTTTGAAGTTAATTCGTGACAATTATTTTTCATGACTGAGGAAACATTCTTTACATATACAAAGCAAAATAATTGGTTCGTGGGGATTAATATTTGCGAGTTAAAGTAGGTCGCGAAACTGGCGGATATTTCTCACACGCAAATAAGAGGTGGTTTACAGTATTCCCATGTAAAACTTTGATTCCCTAAATTGTGTCCCAACCCTTCCCCTGGCAGGGGGTCACAACAAAAAAAAATTGAACTCTGAGGATGCTTGCATTTTAATCGATTATGGGCCTTCTGTTCTTTACAAGAAGATTTTTTTTTTTAAATTCTGTAGAATGTATTTCTCTGTTTTTAAAAAAATCCCTTATGATGGCCCCACCCTACAAAGTTTAACATCTGCACTTCCCAAGGGAACCTGTGTATTGATATCCTGATTTGTATAGCTGTTCTTGAGAAAGTTTTGTAATTATAGATTTTTTTTAAAAATCATACTCCAATGTAAAAGTTTGATACTTTATTTTGTCCCCACCTTACCCCTGGAGGCCATGAATAAATTGAATCAGCACTACCTGAAGCAGGTTGCATATTGATATGATAAGTCATGCTCTGTTGTACTTAAAGATTTTCTTCCTAATGTATTTCTATGTTGAAATTTTATTCCCTATTGTGGTCCCTTCCTAGTTCCTACCCATGGAGACCAAACATTAGCCCCTTGGAAGGGGACATAATGCTCTTCAATTGTACATTTTAAATACCCTTAACTCAAGGATGCTTTGTGGCATTTATTAAACCTCTGATTCTGCAGAAAAAAATTGAAACAATGAAGTTTTAACTTTACAGTCCTACAGACAGATGAAGAACAACAGCTAATTGGAAACTAATTATAGATCTGAGGTGTGCTAAAAGGTCTTAAATTGTTTATTTCCTTGCACATATCCCACCTATACGTACATTATCAATTTAATCTCTTCAGAATTTTTACATAATTTTCAGAAAAAATATGAAATCCAATACAGAACACTAATAGAAAATTATAAAATAGATCACAGGTGCCTGGGTCTTTATACATGTAACATATATGATACCTTATATACATATAAATGTATTTATATGTATATAAGGTATCATACATACTTATATATATCAATACCCAGGCACATGTGATTAAGATAAATATGTGCGGGAAAGAGGGGATCGATATAGCTTAGGGGAAAAGTCCGGATCCATTCGGTTTGTCAACTACAGCTTTACATTTTATACCTCCCCCGCCATTTTTTAACCACAGGGGCCAGGGGTTTCTTGGAGGTATGTTGCTTTTTAACAGCAAAATAAAATTGAGATCTGTAACTACATTAGTGTGAAAACAAGTTAAAAGTTCACTGCTATTTAAAAGACGCAAAATTGTCATTGCATATGGCGAAACCATCAAACTACCATTATATATTGAGGAAATTCGAGTTGATGATTGCTCGTGTTGCAATGTCGATTCGATCGAATATCATAAAGTTTTGTTGTTATAAAGACGTTCTAGTTATTGTAAGAAACATTTGAATTGTAGGATATCTTTAAAAGTCACTGTTAATCACAGGCAATACAAATATACAGTCTGTACATCTATCAGACGAACAGGCAAAGGATCTTCGTATGAAATGGAAAGCAAACTCAGAAACCACGAAAGAAGAGCAAAAGCGGCGGCGGTATATTATTTTTTTTTCCTTAATTCTGATCATTTTCAGTGGAATGTATTTAAAGGAGTAGATTTCTAAAACTAGGATTATTTATATCCATGTTTATGAGTCCATATTGTATAGTCTGCTTTATATTGTGTTACAGACTGTGAGTCAACATGATACTGAAGACCTTCTGTCATATACCTCCTTAAATAAGAATTACACAATTCCTAAAGTATCACCAGAGGAAAGGGAGCGTCGAAAGATGTTGAAAGGTAAAAAATGTTCCCTGTTGAAGGATATCGGGTTCATTTGCCCTATATACTTGTTTGCCAGACTCTGATCGCCCAGTGTTCATTCACTCAAGAACACAGTTGCTATTGTTATTTAAAATCATTCTTATGGAAATTATGATTTTTATCTGACAACATTTTTTTAATGATATGCATTGAAGAATCACCCATTAACATAATTCATTTTATGTATGCATGAAGACCTTTTTTTCATCTGTACTGTATGCATGAGTATTCAACATTAAAATAAGACAAACGAACCTAGAGTGAACAAGAATTATAGTGAATGGACTTACGGTGAACAAGGACTAGAGCAAATGGTGTCAAGGGCGAACATGTTTTAGGGCAAACGAACAAGCATTCCTCTTGAAGCATAATATGACAAGCTTTCTTTTCATATCTGTCTTGAAACACATGGTCAGTACATTTTTAATATTGCATTAAAGAAATCAGTACTCAACAAATACTTATTTTATGTTTAGATTGTGGAATTGATACAAAGGGAATGTCAAAAGATGAAATAGCGGAAATTGTGGTAAGTTAAGCCCAAACATTGATGGAATATAAGAAAATTACTTCATTATCAAAATTTGCACAATGACATGAATTAATTTATGCTGATTATTATAAAATTAAATGCAGAGAGCAATAGAACTGTCAAAACAAGATGTGAAAGAGAATCCTTATGACATGGACACACAAATAGATCATAGCCAATCCAGCCAGTCAGAATTAGAGTCTTTAACATCACACCAATTGAAGAAAGCTTCACAAGAATCCAGCCTATCAGGAAAAGCTTCTCCAACAGCCCACCAATCAAAGAATGCTTCACAAGAATCCATTTCATTGAACAAAGGTAGCCAAGACCTTCCCCAGTCAGATGGTGCTTTACTGGATGAAAATTTGATAGAGGGCGAGGATTCAAAAGAACAGTTGGAACACAGAGGAAACAAAAAGCCAATAGGTAGAATGAGTTTTAGATTACACAGGGAACAAGAAGTGGAAGAGGTTTCAGTTGGGAACAAGGAAAAGATTGACAAAAAAGAGCTTAAAACTGAGGAATGCTTTACTAAAACATCTAAAGCACCCGAAAATCCAGATCATAATGGAGGAGTGTTTGACAGGGTATTTAAATTGATTTTTAGCTGCACATTAAGATTAAATGTGTTTTTGATATGTACCACTAAAATTGGTGAATAGCTCTTAAAGTTTTGGTCTGGAAGAAGGACAATAAAAAACTTATTACTTGCAGGTATCCATTTGTTGACTATTGATTATTTCTTCAGGTTGTCAGGACATGCAAGAAAGCAAAGGCAGCTGTTTTCAGGAATTTGACCCAAAAACAACAGGCAACACAGAGCCCTGTGATAATTCCAGATTCTCCAGAAAATGTAAGATATTTTTGTTATGTTTCACAAACAAGGCCTCTCACACTGACTACCAAATGTAGTGGGAAGGGAGGAATGAATAAAGAAAATATATGGCTAGCTGGGAATCGAACCTGAGACCCCTAGGCTGTATCACTAGTCTTGCCATTTAGGCACCCAGGCTGATATCCACAGTCCATGTAGCCGAACTGCTACACATTATGCTTTCATGTGATTTGAAAACATAAGACCATGGAACATTTAATGACAAGATCTGAAATTTGCAGCTTACTTCATTTTCGTCTGTTACAGTCAAAACATTTGATGATGGACAAGAAATGGGATGGTACTATATATGGATGTCTGAGAAAACATTGGATTGAAATTCTAGTTTGAAATTCCTTTTCAATCCACTTCAATTACTCTTGTAAGCACATTGTTACTGATTTATCCAGAAGACAAATAATTTCAATTTTGGAATAGTGTAAAAGAACTGCGAACGATAGTATTGTTCTCCCGCCTACCTCCAAGTCAATTTTCAAAAGTTAAGATATTCGAATGATTTTTAATATTTATATTGATATTTATATGGATTTTCATAAAACATTACTTCTTTGGGAAAACAACGAGAGATAACTCTAAAATTTTGGTAAAACTCGTGTTTTCACTATAGAAATCAACGGAGAAGGGAATATATTTTTAAAACATCTTTCCCCCCCATGAAACAAAAATTCCTTTTTACGGGTTATATGGACTGTCATTTCACAAATTCATACCAAAGCTTTTTGTGTTTCACAGGGGGAACATATGTTTATATACAAAAAACAACAAAAATGCTTATTTTTTCACTAATTTCCAAGTGCTTTACAACTGAAACATTATATTTTACTAATATATATGCTTAATTTTATATGCATAAAACATAAGAAAAGATTTAAGAAACATTTATTCATATCCAAGACTATTTCAGAATATGGTGATGCTCTATAGCCCTATTTCAGTGGAAAATATCGTCTACCCCCCTTATTCCAAGAGCTGGAATTAGGGATATTTTACTATTTAGCACTGGAATTAAAATAATTAATCAATTACCATTGAACTGTTCTTTGCATTAAACAAAGATTTTATGGCCAAATTGTCATCAATATTGAATTAAATGGTTGTAAAATGTAGGCGGGAATCAGGAGTTACCGTGCATAGTTCTTTATGTAAATCAGAATTTTCTGTCCAGAGTTTTTAAAGAAATAAAAAGAGGGCGACCATTTCAAAATTTGCCTCCCCCCTTCTAGAATCAAATGGTTGTAAGCTGTAAGAATATATCTAAATCTTCTATATCTTTAACTTTTGCATGTCCTTAAAAATATTAGATAGAAAATTCTGACATACATTAATTTTAAACTACATGTATTTCAAGCTACATTTGAAATTATTTATCTTTTGGATCATACATTAACACTTTGTGTATGAAAAAAGCTCAGATAGATTGAAAATGAATTTTGAACTAGAATTTCAATCCAATGTTTCCTAAGTTGTCTGTTTTAAATTGTACCTGCCCATTTCATTGTCTATCATCAAATGTTTTGATTGTAACAGATGGAAATGACATAAGCTGCATAATTTCGATCTTGCCAGTTTATGTATCGTGGTCTTATTTTATTAATAAACTAGATGAAATCCCGCGCAAGCGCAGGGAATTGAATTTATACCACTACCGACAGAAAAAATCGAATAATATATATATTGTAGTGTCTATTGACAACCTCAGGCTTATAGCAGGAAGAAATACTTTGTTCAAAATCCTGCATGAAGTAGAAGTACGTCTCCAACCCCCAACCCCCCTTGTAAAACTTAAATTACAATATCATTAATTGACGTTTATTGTGAAACCTGTTATATACTATGTTATGGATATTGTATATACTATGTTATGGATATTGTACTTCAGATGCTCTTATTTCATTTCCGTCAAGAATAAAAGCAGTGAATATGCACATTTTACTGAGAAATATTTTTTTTTTGGGGGGTAAAAATTCACAGGTACTTGGGTCTTGGTTTATAAATATGTATGTACCTTATTGATATGTGAAAACTGTACCTTACCTCTTTTTTTTTACATACATGTATCTATAAGGTACATACATATTTATAATCCAAGACCCAAGAACCTGTGTGAAAATTAGCTTTTATATAACGCCCTATGAATACACTGGCGGATTTAGAGGGGGGCCCAGCTCCCCTCCCGTTTTGTGTCCAAAATATACATAAAATTTAATAAATCAATTTTTTTTGGTGTGTCCGGTGTGTCAGTGGGCCCCTACCCCAACCCCAAACTGGTCCCCCCCTTTCAAGATTCCTGGATCCGCCACTGGAATAGGCCGAGTATTTGATACAAAAGACTGTATTAAAAAAACTGAAATGTATTGATTAAAGCACAAAATTTTACAACAGAATTGTATTTGAATAATGCCTTATTCATTAATATTCTCTTTTCATGTAAGCAAGTTTATTAAGAAGTACATATTGTACTTGGGGTTCGTTGCCACGATGCTCTCAGTGAGGAATATATACAAATTTTACCAATAAATTTATTAGGAAAACCTTCTACATATATGTAATAGTCTTTCGATATATAAATATATTCACAACTTACAGTGTTATCAATTATTTACCACTATTTCAATGACCATTCACACAAAAGCCTTTTTTTGTGTTAAAGCAGCTATAATCGCCTTGTTTTTATGCCCCCGGATCGAAAGATCCCAGGGGTATATTGTTTTTGTCCTGTCTGTCTGTTTGTCTGTTTGTCTGTCAGTCTTTTGAAAAACTTTAACCTTGGCCATAACTTTTGAACAGTTGGTGCTTGGGGTTTCAAACTTCACATGTGTATTCCTTGTGACAAGACTTTCCTCTGGATATGAACCTCTTTGACCCTTTGACCTTGACATAAGAGTTTGACCTACTTTTGAAAAACTTTAACCTTGGCCATAACTTTTGAACGGTTAGAGCTAGGGCTTTCATACTTCACATTTATAATCCTTGTTACATCACCTTCCTTTGGATACCAACCACTTTGACCTTTTGACCTTGACCTAGGAGTTTGACCTACTTTTGAAAAACTTTAACCTTGGCCATAACTTTTGAACGGTTAGAGCTAGGGCTTTCATACTTCACATTTATAATCCTTGTTACATCACCTTCCTTTGGATACCAACCACTTTGACCTTTTGACCTTGACCTAGGAGTTTGACCTACTTTTGAAAAACTTTAACCTTGGCCATAACTTTTGAATGGTTGACGCTAGGGCTTTCATACTTCACATATGTAATCCTTGTGACATCACCTTCCTTTGGAAAATAATTTGCACATTTTCCTTTTTAATCGGTTATCACAACTTATTTCTTTTATATCATTTAAATCAAGTTTTGATTGAATAATTCAGTAATGACGTTTAATGAAGTAAATAAACGATTGCTTGTTGTCAGTTTCATTAAAAATTGCCAGTAATTTAGATCCACCAACTGGAAACGCCACTGTACTCACATTTTGGCTATTTCATGGCTGTTTATAGAAAATAAAAGTAGACTTTTAATTTAATGTATGATACTTACAATGCAAGTGAAATCTAAATATAGTTTAGGGACATCATCTTGTATCTAGTGTGTTCTTAGAGGAGTAAGTAAGAACTTCATATTTGCTGCAAAGTTTAGAATAGTTAGAGGAAGTCATAATTAGTTTTTGGGGTCTCAGGTCAAAGGTCAAGGTGAAAAGTGAAAATTATTTGTTTTGCAGTAAACTTGAATGTTTTTAACATAAAATCATTTTATGCACTATGTGAATTAAGATGGGTAAGATATATTTTAGATAAAGATCAATGCCAAAGGTCAAAACTATCAATATGGCTGTTTCTGATTTCGGTAAAGAATTTTTTTAACTGAATAGAAAATTTTCTCTACACAAATTAGTTTAACAGTTGATAGAGGAAGACATGTATATATTTTGAGGTCATTCTTTCAAAGGGCAAAGTCCAAGTGTTATTTTCACATGAACACACTTTATGTGCTACAAAAAGTTGAATGTTTATTTTAACACACTGGCTTTGTTGCTATTCATTACACAATTCAGAATAGCTGCATATAGTTCCTGAGGACACTTGCTCAAAGGTCAAGGTCTAAAGGTCAAGTTTATTGATTATTATTAATACTGTGGGATTTGTATGACTTAGGTTTTCTTGTATCATTCAATGCTAACAGTTCAACAAAGAAACAGAGAGAGAGAGAAAAAAAATCATAGATTACATTCTCAGAATTGACAGTGGCTATTCTGAAATCATCTATAATTGGTAAAAGATGCAATGGAAGTAAAATATACCTTATTAGAGAGACACAGAATTTAATGAACTATGATGTATTACACAGGAAGAGCAAAGTGATGATGATTT
Organism: Saccostrea echinata; assembly: GCF_033153115.1. Lineage (NCBI taxonomy): Eukaryota > Metazoa > Mollusca > Bivalvia > Ostreida > Ostreidae > Saccostrea > Saccostrea echinata. Next base: position 5,851,990 of record NW_026889757.1, on the reverse strand, counting down.
TGTACCAAAAGTGAATAAGAATCCCCACAAGAGAACAATAGTAGAGAGCAGTGAGGAAGAGGAAAAGAATTTTGTTTCAGAAAAGCCAAAGGTAAGTACAGTGTGAAAAAAAAATACAGCATGTAGTTGTTCATTTTCCTCTAAATGATAAGTTGAAAATTTATAAACACTTTTTTTCGTTCACAACATCAATCTTTACATAAATATCAACAATAAATTTTCTTTTTTTAAAAGCATTTGTGTATTATTGAGAATAAACAGTAAAATTGTGTACTGTGTAGAAATTCTTAAAAGCACCAGAAGCATTTCAGAGTAGTATGCAATCAAGTATTATTTAGAAATGGAAAAAAAGGAATGCATGTATTAAAAAATTATTTATAGATTCAGAATACAGTCGGTTCTAAAAGAATTAAACTGATGCCCCCTGGTACAGAGAAAGGGAGGGACATCCAGGAGGAAAAGGGTCACAGATCAGTGTCCCCCATGGAGAACGATTTGGAGTTCTTTAAACAGGTGGGGTGAATTTCTCACATCATAGCTAAAGAGATTTTTAACATGCAGTATAAGTAATTAAAAATGAGACAGCTCACTTCAACAGGTGTCATTACTACTGTAAAATCACTTTTTTTTTGTGGGGTCAAATTTTCAAGGTTTGAGAAAAAAAAATTGTTTGTGGGGATTTGATTTTGTGGTTGAAGAATTGCTGAGTTTTTATATCTTGTAATCATGTAATGTTAACATTTCATGGAGGACTGAACTTATGGGTCTCTTCATACTACGAAAACAATGAAAATTAACCCCCACAAAAATCAGTGATTTCACAGTATGTGAGGATAATTCTACTCCAAATGTTCAGTAAGGCGAGCTTGAGTCAAATTTGTGAATGGGTTTAGATATAGTTTCTGAATGAAAGCTTGCCAGATGTAACCCTAGATGTTTATATTATCTTTATTTTGTTGGAAGTGACCTACTCTAAAACATTTCAATGTGTTGCATACCCCCAAAAAATTAGGTCAAATTCAGATTCTGAAGAAAAATAGTGGTAGAAAATAGTCTGGACCTGTAAACTTTGATTCCTAATTGAGAATGGACCTCTTCAAAAATGTCCAAATTGCCATTCTTCAGAAATTATGTAATCAATATATTCGTCGTCCAGTGAAAGTGCTGTAGCTTAAAATGAAATATTTGGGAGAGAGATGTTGCAGAGGGTCAATGTACATGTATAATCCTATGATATTTTGTATTACAAAAACCTATCAAGAATTTGATTAAATTTACAATAATGATTTATTATTAACTCTTCTTTGTTTAAAATAGGACCTTGCTGATAAACATGCATGTAAGACACTCTCCAACGATCATCATTTCAGGTAATTCATCATTTTATTGAGATTTCATGCATTGTACACCCCATTCAGTTTTACAAAGGTAAAAAATACAATATACCATCTATGATTAAGCTATATATTTATTATAAACAACTTGTCTGACAATGTATTATAATCTTTTTATTGCATATATATGTATATTTCTTTTCTTTTAAAACAACAGGAAAATGAAGTCAGTGAAGGTGAGTAGAACCATAATTTGAAGGGGAAAAAAAATTCTGAATTTAAAAATTCATTTTACAAGAGAGGAGAAAATTGCTTATTGATGCTTTGGTCATATCTTCAAAATTTTGTGGCCAAAGTAAAACCAGTGCCTTTGTTTTCACAGAAAGAAAGAAACAAGATCAGGACTCCTTTTTATGCACCTAATATTAAAGATGTCGAGAGATACACAAAAGTGATTCTGCAAGCATTTGAGATTTATCATCGGAAACTTTTTCTCCTCCAATCTAAATCATGCAATTACATGGACAGGGGGGAACCTGTCAAGCCTGGTCGACATATGGAGAAAACGATTGACCTGAAAAAGCGAGGTCAGCAGGAGGTGGCCATTACTACTTATGGTGACGATGATGATATTACAACAGAAGATCATGTGTATGGTCAATTCTCTGTGAATGAGAATCCACTTGATTTTATGGATGATGATGCAGCTGCCCATGAAGTGATTAAAACAGGATCAGCTAAGGCAGAAAATAGACCTCTGAAATTGACCAAAACAAGAAGAAAAACAAATAAAGAGAAGGACTCTGTCAAAAATACAGTGAATATTGTGGAGGATGATGATGTAATGGAAGTGATGGACCAAAGTAGTCAGGTGGAATTGCCTCCTCTGGAGGGTCAGAAAGAGGATCAGGAATTATCTGAATACTTTTTGGGACAAGACAAAGAAAATGATCTTGAAACCATTCATGAACAGAGGCGTGTTCAAGACAGACACACTCCGGATATTTTGATGGCGGAGGATACATTTCTGAAATTAGACAGAAAGCAAGACCCCAAGCGAAATGGAAGGACTTCACAAAAAAACAGAAGGCCAGAAAAGCAATTACAGTTTGATGTTCAAGCACTTAGAAATAGAGTTACTGAAAGTAAAAAGAATGATATATACCACAACAACCAGTTTATGTTATCAGAAAATACTTCAAAAACCAGATTTAAAAGACATCATAGTGACATTAGCACAGCTAGTTCAGATTCAACATCTAGAATGGAAGAGGATTTCATTCAAGAATTAGCAAAGAAGGATAAATCAGTAAAATATGGAACTGTACATCCGGCCAGGAATCCTGGGATAATGATTAATCCGGATGGAGATGTTTATGCTACGCAGATGTGTGCAATGGAGGAGAAGCATTCAAATAAGATTGAAACCAATGAAGAAAACTCAAATACCCAGATGACAGATAATTATTTTGATGCTGGAGGTAGTGGTGACCAAATTAATTCAATCATTGTGAATGATGATGAGAGTGTAGAAATGGCTGCTTCAAAACGTGATGTTGAGAAAGAAGATGAAGTTATTGAAGAAGTCATCACAGACGACTCAGAAGAGGAAGTTATATTTTCTGTTAAACAACCCAAGGAGAATGCACCAAGGCCAAAGGAAAACAGCAGTCAGGAAGGTGAGGTTAAACTGAACATAAAGAGAAGACTCGAGCCAAAGAAAGCGAGAAAGTTCCAGGTAGCAGAGTCTGATGAAAGCACCGACAGTCCAACCTCCAACGATGACAAGAAGGTGGAAAGAGATGTCCATGTTGAAAGTGGTGAGGGATGGCTATCTGCCAGAAACTGGACAAACAATAAACCGACTGTAAAAACATATACAAGGAGAACCAAAATGAGTGAAACTTCAAGAAAACCTCCTCCTAAGGTATCCAATCAAATATTTTCCTTAAGTTTTCTAAGTTCAGTTTGTACTCTTGCTATGAAAAACACACACAAAAATCCATTGTTTTGAATACAAAGTATTGTTTCATGTGTTCTAGGTGTCAGAATTGGTGCCTTGTCCCATGTGTTATAGGAAGTTTGATAGTGACCACATAGAGACCCACGCAGCTGAGTGTGAGGGAGAAGTTAATGGTGAGTGTGAAGGAGATGTTGAGGGTGAGTGTAAGAGAGACGTGAATGTAAGAGATGTCAAAGGGATATGGTAGTTGAGTGATGTTAAGAACAAGTGTAAGAGGAAGGGGGGGGGGGGGGTAACAGTGAGCATAAGAGAAGGACAAGGTTTAGTTTGAGGTTAATGATTTGTTTGAAGAAATGGTCATGGATGGATTTATTGGAGATATGAATGGTGAAAGTGAGAGAGATGTCAGTGGTGAGTCTTACAGAAAAGACATCAGTGAATCTAAGATATGGATAAAGGGTATGAGGGGATTCAGGGGAATCAAAGATGATTTTAGAGAAGGATCAAGAGGGAGTGTAAAAGGAAGTTCTAGGTGAGTCCAGGAGAGGGGATAAGAGTGAGTGTGTAAGAGGGATTTTGTGGGGATTCAGGGGAATCAAAGATGATTTTAGAGAAGGATCAAGAGGGAGTGTAAAAGGAAGGTCTAGGTGAGTCCAGGAGAGGGGATAAGAGTGAGTGTGTAAGAGGGATTATGGATGAATGCCAAAGGAGTCAGTGTGTTGGTATTATGGATATGGCAGGGTATACTTCACTGTTGAATAATTTTAGACACCTATTTTAGTGCACAATAACTAAAAAAAACTCTTCTGACCAGTTTTCATAATTTTCGGCTATACAGTAAAATGATTATCACATATTATGTTACCCGCGTTTCTTTTTCCTTTCATTATATTCATATGTACATGTATCTTATTTATTTCAGTAAAAGAAGTACCTATAAATTAATTTTCTTGATATCCCTTGCAGATAATGCCGATGAAAACATGGACACAGAGGCTGAGCGAAATCAAGGTACCCATATGTAAAGTAATGCAAACACATGTAGATGAATGAGAAATGAATTATTGTACAATAATCCCATGCATTATAGAAAATAAGAAATATTGTAATCCAGTGTTTTCATGGTGAGATTTTGTATTACAAACTTCAAAATTCTTAGAATACATTGGGGAAAATCTTCTCAGTCCTCATCTATACATTTAGTAATAAATATTTTCACAATTTCATAACATGATAAAACTCATAGATGCAATAAAAGGGAAGGAAGGTTAATACCTTCTACCTGTAAAGAGTCTAAGCATTCTTACCTGAGTTCCCACAACTGCAATGTTTTACTTTTATTCATCACATGTAGGGGACATATCAGCTTTTTCAGAAGAGCAAAATTAACACAATCTATAGTTTCTTGAACACGATTTTTGTAATATAGTATTTTTACATCAAACTTTATCTTTTCTTTTTTCAGACAATTTATCGCCATCCAGAAATATGTAAGTTTTCATGCAGAAATGCAAAATGTAATAAATCATGGTTTTCTTTTGAAAAGTTTAGGAGGTCATTCTAAGCAGCACAGAATCTCATTCACAACCCACTTGATCCTAAGAAATTTGGTTCAAATATAGGTGTCAGAATTGGTGCCTTGCCCCATGTGTTAAAGTTTGGTTTAAATATTAATTTAATTAGATTAAAGATGCCTGAACAATGTTTTCATTCTTTGATAGCCAGTCTATTATATACAATATATACTTCAATTTTCTAATTCTTATTCCAATACATAGGACTGGGCAGTCCTGTATAGTGTGTCTGGAGCCATTACCACATGGATTTGATGAGATTGCTCATCCTCAGTGTTTGGAGGAAGCCACACAGGCGCAGCACCAGGCAGATAACAAAATATTTTACAACATGCAGGTGGAGGAGCCACGGACTACAAGATCCAGGGGGAGGTCCCAACAAGTAAAATCAACCGATCAAAAGCCAGACCTGGCAAACCCATTTGTGTTCAATATAGATGATAATTGAATTGTTTGTGATAGTTGGATGAAATGCTATTGTTATGATTTCTTGTTGATTTCTATTAAATATTGATCAGTATTATTGATTTGATTTTTTTTAATTTAACATTGAACTTGAAGGTCACTTCACCTAATCTCTTGTTAAAATAAATTATGGAATAACTGTCTTCTCATTTGTTATTTGTGACGTTAGTGCTGATTTAACAGTAGCAAACTAAGTTTTACTGGCAACGCATAAGTGTCCACGGTAAAACGGATGTTTGTGACCATTAAATCAGCATTTAGTCATTTACAGTCACAGATAAGAAATGATAAGATAGTTATTCCCATTCCAATGATTTTATGCACTTTGTTTGATGTTAACATCTAATTTTATTGAGTTTTGTTCTAAGAAATAGGTCACAAAGCGGTGTGTTTTTGTGTTGTTCTTTTGTGACGTCACAATCGCAAGCTTTCACTCTCAATAATGCTCATTTAACTGCCTCAAACCTCAGTGCATTATCCAATCAAAATGCATTTTACAAAACAGTTGCAGTAGAATTAGTGATTTATTATCTACATGTATATCAAGGATGCGGACAGAATTTGTCAAAATTTTAGAATACTGATGAAGATTTACTGGAGTTTAGTTTTGGTTGTATGGCAAATATTGAAATTAACAGTAGTGAAAAGAACTTTTAAAATGTAGATGACCAAAGCTAATGATGGAAATTATAAGCCTCAATTTTGAACACGGTAATAATAGCAAAAATTGGCAGATGGTAACTATAAATGAGATCAGAGTGTTGTATATTATCCTGAAATATCTGTCTGAAAATCATCTATTTTAATTTATTTCAATCAAATGTATAACTACATCTTCTAAACATTTGTGATTACCTGTCAAGTACAAAGACAAGCTGTTTGTGGTAGATGAACTCATGCATGCATCTGGTTTGGAGACCTTGTATACATATTCTTTGAAATTACTTCTTTTGTAAGGGGGGGGGGGGTAAATTTTTGTCATGGCCGTAGGAACCGGGAGGGGGGGGGGCGTGCCCCCCAATAATTTTGCCGATATATAGATTACTATAGGAAACATAGGTACCATATGCTTGTGCCCCCTCAATAAAAACGTCTGATGACCCTTTTTTTTCTTTTTTCTTTTTTTTTTGCTTGTCAAGAATTTTTGGTAGCTGATAGTGCCCCTCCAACTGAAAATGTATGGCTGTGCCCCCCCAAACTGAAATTGCTTCCTACGGGCCTGTTTGTGGTATAAATTGACTCATGAATTAATATCCTGTAGAAAATGTTACAATGTCAAACCACAACATTAGCTTTGTCTACCATTTGCTTCTTCAACCATGAAATCAACACCCCCACAAACCAGTATTTTTTTCTCAAACCAAGAAAATTTAACTCCACAAAAGAAGTTATTTTACAGTATTTGCATGTAATAGCATATAGGTTTCTTGATGAAGCTGACTACCATTGTGTGAAAAATTTGTTTCACTTTTATCTACTGTGAAATCGCCAATTTTCATGGGTTTTAATTTTCGTGGTTTGAAGAGACCCACAAAATCAAGTCCCCTATAAAATGTAAAATTCCATATATATTATAACTCAACTGTTCTTCAATCACGAAATCAAATCCACATGAAGCGATATTTTTTTTCTCAAACCACGAAAATTTCACTCCACAAAAATTAAGCCATTTTACAGTATTACATAGTTTAAAAAGAAGAATGAGCTTGAACTAGGAGACATGATTTTTACGAAAACAGATCCATGTACATATATGGAATATTCATGGATATTTAGAATGTCAAATACTGGAAAGGATGAGGAAGGAACAAAGGAAGTACATATAAAAGTTACATTTTAGTTTGAGGAAAGAATATATATATTAAAGTAGTAATATTTTGATAACAGGCATATGTACGGTATATATAGACCCCAAAAACATACTGTATCAAATTTAATTATTATCATGGCATGGAAATTTTTTTTTTGTTTGTGAAGAGAAATGTCAAGTAACTTTAGATTTGAATATGCAATAAATACTTAAATTTTTATTTTAAGACCTTGAACTGTCATAGTTGCAAAATTATGACAAGACAAAGAGGTACTTTTAGAACCTTTTTGTGTTCCCGTAATCGGAGATTCAGCAGACAGTTGTTCAGGCCTTCAGGGGCATGTTATCACCAGCAAAAAATTTAATCTTGGTCATAACTATTGAATGGTTGATGATAGGACTTTCATATATTTCAAAATATGCATTCCTTGTCACAAAACATTTCTTTCGATACCAACATTTTTGACCTAATGATATTGACCTTTAGGTTTGACCTATTTTTGAGAAACTTTAAACTGGGTTGGCTTTAATTTTTGAACGGTTTTCGCTAGGGCTTTGATATTTCACGTGTCTATTCTTTGTCACATGACCTTTTATTTGGTACCAATATTTTTAATCACATGACCTTGACCTTTGAGTTTGACCTACTTTTGAATAACTAACCATCGCAATGACCTGCCATACTGGGGATCAGTGTTTCACAGATACATTTTGTTTTATTTGTATTATCATTTGGTTTTTATTATTTATTTAGTACCATTCTATATTCAATATGTGTATAATTTAACAAAAATAAAATTATACTTCTTTGCAAGTACTTCGTTTTGTCGTTTGTCGAGTTGAATGAAATCCGGAAACCCATCATTCTTTGTCCGAGTTTTACAACCTCCAATCAATGATACGCCCCCTCATTAGCATACAATTTCAGCAAGATGGCGGAAGGGAGAAACGTCGATAAAGGAATATAAACAAACATGAGTATTTTTAGATACCAAGGTGAGTTTGGAATTTGTTATCTTTTACGTAAGTATTAACTTAAGTGTTGACAAATTGCGATAAAGTATGATTTTGATAATTTGGTATGCGATTAAAGAATGTGTCGCCATTTATTTTGACAGTTTAAAGATGTCAAATGGCTGCGGACTTTGATATGAGAAAGCAAAAACAAATCATCTCATCGTCCACAAAATGGAAAGGACGTTAATTAAAAGTAAAAATGTACCACAATGAGATTAGATATGTGTGATAGTTTACCGCCTACCTCCATCATTACATCAAGTGGGAGTTTGCTGGAGAATAACCATGAGTCGGATATTTCAGTTTTAAAATCAAGAGTTAAAAAGTGCAATTTTGATGAGGATTCAAAAGAGCCGTGCTTTTCTGATATTCCATCATCTCCTGAAAGTGTTTCTGAACATGAGTTTTGTTCAACAAATTTTACTGATCAAGATATGTGTTCACATTTATCGAGCTCAGGAGATAGTGATGTACATCCAGATTTTAAAAGGTCAAAAAGTGAAAATGGAATTTCAACTAATGAAAAAGATATTACCAAGCTAGACTGTGATGCAAATAAACAGAATCTCAAGCAAAATGGAATAGCAAAATCACAAAGTGATTCAAACTGTTCCAGTGTTAAGAGAGCGGATGCAAAGGAACTGAATTCTGGACTTCTAATATCTCCGATTTCCCTCACTCAAGATTTACCCATAACTGTTGGACAAGAGGATGATAACCGTCTTAGTTCAGTGTTGGAAAAGATCTCCACACCACTTGTTTATTTGCCTAACACTCGCCAACTTGTTACAGAAACATCTAAAGATAGCATCGATTCAAAAAGCGAGACAAATTTAGATGTGAACAACATTACTGAGACAAGTCAAAATGAAGGAAGTGACGAGGACTGTACCAGCATCTGTGACAAATGGAAACTGGTTAATTTACAGGACACCTCAAGTATTGGAGAAACAGATTCCCTGTTAAGACTTAAAGATCCAGATCAGCTCACCTGCAACAGTTTTGACCTGGAGGGATCTTTCCACAGAGTCCAGACAGGAGATTCTTTATTGAGGACGTTTAACGATGCTTCCAGTTTGTCAAGCTTGAGCACCTGTACTGACTTCTCAGTTTCTGCAGTGTCAGTTGGCGATGATGCAAGTGATGGGACTGGAATGTGCTTAGACACAGGTGACGGGAATTTTATTGAAGTTAATCTCCATTCAAGGAATTCATTTGATCGTTGCAAAAATAACTCATCAGACAGTGGGATCGAAGAACAAGGAGCCAAACCAAAGAGAAGAGGCATCTCAGGGTTTTTATCAAGGTGATATATATCTATATTTATCCCTATTGTTTACAAAAAATGTCAGAGTTAAAGTCCTTAATAAAAGTAAGAATAAAACAGGAAATTATATAAAAGGATATTATAAAGTTTCTCACTGAATGACAAGTCTGTGTTAACCAGTACATATACGTGTATGTAGGAAGCTTTTACTTGAAATAACTACCTGTATGTGAAATGCCAGTGTATGTGAAGCATGTTAGAAAATAATGAAGAAATAAATGCTCTCGACAGGGGATTGTTTTCGCGCAAGTCCAAGGAAGAAGAGGAGGACCAAGGTTGGAAGCTTTTTGGGCGGGTCCCACCAAAGCAGGGTGTGGTCAAACCTCCACAGCAGATTTCCAATGAATATCAACAACGAAATGCTCTTCAGAACCCCAATCGGACCAAGAAGTCTGATGTAGAAGTAATGTCCACCACCGCCCTCATTCTAGAGAATAGACCACAGTAAGTACAATGATACTGGTCCATTATAGTTAATTAAATAAACAAAAAGCAAACATGGATTGCCTGTATAGGTCATGGAAGAGAAGTGATTGATTCAGTTGGAACACATGGCTCTAGATCCATATAGTGTGATATAGTTACATGCAGCAGGGTTTTTGCCTGACAATCATATATAGAAAAGTCAGATCATTTTTCTAAGTTGATGTTATTAGACATTACATATATTGTGAATCTTATCAGACATTACAGGTATTAATTAATCTAATCATAGAAAACTTTGCCACTTTCCATGAAGATATATTTCTGTCTAAAGGGGGGGGGGGGGGGGGGTGATCCATTTTTGGGTGTGCTCAAGGAAGCTGAACTGTAAAAGATGTATCTATTATTTCATTCAATGAAATATTGAGTAAATAAAATTAAAATTTTAAATAAGTGTCACTGTATGTTGTTTGTTTTCTAGAAACCTACCCACAAAAGATCCCGAGGAAGCTGAGAGACACAGATTGCAGTATGAAGCCATGATAGAAGCTGCTAAAAAGAAAGGTACAGTAACCAATGTTTTTGTTTAGATCGATTGTATTATGGGCTCTAAATTGCAGCTTGTTGAAAATAAATTTAAACATGTTTTGGTGGATGTCAATAAAAAAAAAAGGTTGCTAAACTTGACCCATATACAAAAAGAAAGTAGATCAGGTGAATGTATATGATTTATAGTCTTTTTCATATTTGAAGTTCATGGCTTTTTATAGGATAGGTAGATATACAGTGTTGGCTGATACATAAAAAAATTTAGTTAATATGTACTGATGTGTCATGGAGGATAGTGACACATGATCTTGACCTGCATTTGAGGAGTGCTGTCAATACGTAACCACAATAATGTTTAACATGAATTTGTCTGAGTAAGGTCAAGTTTGTACACAACCGACAGGAAGCTTACATTCTATAAAAACTATGGCAGGCATAATCATGATAATAGTTCCTGTTTGTGTCACATCTTGACAATGTACTGCGCAGAGCATTTATTTACTTAGTTTTGTGTTGTCCCATTTAAGTTTAACCTGAAAACGTTTTAGAAGGGCATATATTGAGAGTCCTTAGAGAAGTTCTTTTAGAGTGTGTGGTGTATTAAAGAATGTATGAATTGCTACTCTGAAACAATGATTTATGAAGGAGAATTTATCATGTTGTTGAGTATGAAGAATAAGCTTGATGATTTTCAAGATCTATCTTATTGACTGATATTAAAAGTTAGCTTTGATGTCTTCTCTATTCAATTTGGACAACAAGAAATATACAAGAAAAGAAGGAGAAAAATATTAGGCACACAGCAAGGTTTCTTTTCTTTAATTGAGATTAAAGATAATTAGATAAGGGGGCATGATGAATTTGGTCTGAAATCTGATAAATATAATATTCCTGTGCACAATTTTAACTTGATGGTAACTTTTGAACTTGAGAAAGCATTCACAGTATAATATAATAAAGTTGAAGGGTCAAGGTCATGCATCAGTGTTTGAAAGTCTGGCTCTGACCCAATTGCAAAAAGTTCTAAAATTGTTAATCCAATAGATTCCCTAAATAAGGTCTTCAGTTTCTTTCAGTCAAATTTTATTTGAAACTAAGTCCTACTTGAATATATTTTACCTTGTTAATTCATAGATAGTGTGATCTGCTGTTTTGACTAATTTTATCATTTTAAGCACTTGTATCAGTGACCCACTTCATCATAGTTTAAATTAGTTTATGAAAAGCTTATAAGTAATATGTCATTATCTAACAATGAATCAATCCAAGTTTGATAAGCGTCAATAAGTATTATTTCCTGTCAAAATCACAATGATCCATTTTTTTTTTGATTATATCTGTGGATTATTATATATGTAGAAAAAAATTATTTAGATAATAAAAATATCATTCTTTATTGTCTTCTTAATTAATTGTAAAGAAGCCAAATAGGCCTGAAATGACTATTACAGACTAAGTGTAATTACAAAAGAAGCATCCAATTTCTATCTTTAAATGATATAAATAGGTTTCTGTAGATGCAGAAATACAGATGAAGTAAACTAGAATATCAGATATTCTCAATCTGATTATGTAAACATTAGCTGAGGACACAGGGGCCAGTAACATACTTTGCTAGATTTTATGTGATCACTATACACACACAAAGGAATATGTAGAGCTCACATAAATCAGGCAAAATATGTTACTGGCCCCTGTTGCTGAAGACTGTTTGCATTAAACATATTATTTTATGCATTTATACTTTAATTTCTTACTGTATATTTTTCTTGAAAATAAGTCCCCATTTTCCTACCAAAACTGAAAATATGCATTAGTTTCTCTTCTCAATATTTTAGGCTATTATACACGTCAGTACAGTGTAAGTTGCATTTTGCATCAACTTTATGTATCCAGTGCACAATAACACCAGGAGGTGTATACAGGTGTCAAATTGTTATACCTGGATACATTGATCTTATAAAGTTTGCTATTGTATCCTGTCAAACCCATACATCAAAATCAACAGCTTCAGAATATAACTAGTGCTAAGTATTTGTAATTTTATGAAATGTGATAGCTGGTTATAAAACTCCCACAGAAAAAAATAAATTGACCAATGGTGGCTTACTGCATGTTCTAATAGGTTTGAAATAAGTCAGTGTTCTTATTATACATGTGTAACACAATATAAATAAATTTTGAACTGGAATCAAATTTCTCTAACAGGAGTGTCGTAACAGTGTAGGTTATAATTAGCAATGGGTCACTGAACTTTCAATAACTAAAGAAGCTGTCATATGCAGTACATTGTATTTCAAATGTTGACCTATAAAAGGGACTCGGAGTCTGTAAATAATTCATACATTAATAGCAACTTTGGAATTAGGTCTTTCAAGAAAATCAATATATAGGTTTGGTACATGTACATATTTATATGTAAATTTTGTATATTCATGCACTTCAGATTGAAAAGGTTTTAAAATCAAGGCCAGAGAAGGAATTAAACAATACATGAGATTATCTTCATGGTACATTGTACATGTATTGTGTTTGTAAATAAGCCATGGTTGTCAGATTTAAGTGTATTTTAGCATCTGAGTAGAAAGATTAGCCTGAAGCATTGGACTACCATCCTATTTTGTGTTCACTTTGTCTACAATCATTTCGCTGTAGTGAATGTAGTTTCAGGGGCATTCATTATTTGTCTGTAAACAAAAATTTCAAATTAAATGTTTTTGTTGTCACTGAGTGATCTAAGGTGGATTTTCTTAAGATTTTGGCCAAATTTTAATGCTGAAGATTTCTTAACTGTTTACTGGTATGCAGGATATAAAGAGGACAATTTTTAAAAATTTTCTCCTACAAAACAAAAACAAAATAAAGAACACTTTTGTTTGTCAATTTATCTATTTTATGAAAACTTTCTTAAAGATATTCAGTTCATATTCGCTGTAGGGGATGGGGTTGAATGTTAACCAAGGAATGCATTGGTAAATAAATTTAAGTGAAGAATGTAATTTTACAGTATTCAGATTGATACACAACTTTTTATACCTGTAGAATTCCTTCTTTGCTTTAATAGACATTCAGGCCAATAATATTGTGGAATGATCATTGTCTTGGGAGACCGATGTTCATAGATTTTGTGGGTTACCCTTACCCAACAATTTACATCCCCACAAATGATTATTTTCAATGTATTAGTTCATTAAATATTCTCTATATATAGGAGTTACCCAAGATATTATGTCCCCAATAATACATGTAATTAAAAATTTCCCTGCCTATTACCGACCAATGACCCCTGCAAAATTAAAATGATTCCAGTGTAGACCACAATAGGGGTCCAAACTTTTTACACTTGACAATATCAAAACACTTTATATATTTGACTACTATCTTTTGAAAATCTGTTCTTTATGTTTTGTAATTTCAGAACAAAGAGATCTAAAATTGAAAAAGAAACTGCAACAGCAACAATTAAAACAGGAAGACCAGATGCTGCAGCTGTCCAAACGCTGGGCATCCGAGATTCTGCCAAACTGGGAATCCATGTAAGTTATATCAGTACATGTAAGTCATATCAGTGCAAAACAGTCATTCTAGTCCAAACGCTGGGCAGCAAAGACATTGCCAAACTGGGAGTCCATGTAAGTTGTATCAGTACATGTAAGTCATATCATTACATATACATGTACAATCACTGTACTCCAAGATGGTCCTGGACCAAACAGTTCTCATCACTTTGTGCTTGAAATTCCATTATTGTAATATTGGAAGCACCATCATTTGACATGGAGTGTTGAGATACATTGAATTATAATACCTCTTGCTGAAGTCTCTCTTTAGATTAAGATACTAAGGAACTAACCAGTGATGTTGTTGGCATTCAGGGCTCGAAATAATTGATGGCCCGCTGGTCTAGGGCCAGTGAATTTTCAATCTGGGCTAGTACATTGCAGAAGGCATGTGCCCTTTGGGTCAGCATTTTTTTATGCATAATAAAATTCACTCACAGTCGGGCTAGTTAACTTGACAGGGTTGTGTGTCCCAACTTCTGCTGTTTCTTGTTTTGCTAAATTGTACTTCTAAGTATCACAATATAAAAAAATATTACTACATGTATTATTATTATGGTTTTGTGCCATTCTTTTTAAAATCTGTTGGCCCAGTGGGACAGTGAAAGTACTAAGCTGACCAGTAAAAATATAAGGCGATAGCCCGAGTGACCAGTAAACAAAAATAATTATTTCTAGCCCTGGGCATTGAAGGAAAAAAGAAAGTTTGATAAAGAAGTTTCTATCTTTAATGAAATATTCATGAAAGCAATTTCAACTGATTGTGGTTGAGTTGGCAGGCATGCTGATGAAAAACAAATAATATTATCTGTATTATAATTGATTTTTGAAAATAAATCTCAATTATACTCTCCTGTATACTTGATGTTACAAATATGCATTGTCTAGTATGATCACTGTGTAAATTTTAGGAAAAACACCAAGAAAACACGGGACATGTGGTGGCAGGGACTACCAACAAATGTCCGAGGGAAAGTCTGGAAGTTAGCCATAGGAAATGACCTCAACCTTACTCCAGGTATTTGAAAAGAAAAATGATTAACACTTGCTATTCTTTTCTATAAAAGTTGTCATTTTCCTTTAGAAATTTTAAACACTGCCCAGGATGTTGTAGTTTACCACCTTTTTTTATTAAGTGGAAATTTTATTATTTTCAGAGCTGTATGAGATTTGTGCAAATCGAGCTGAGGACAGAATTAAACAGACTTGTGACTCGGACACTGGATCAGTCACTGAAAGTAAGTCATATATAGTGATTTTTAGCTCACCTGAGCTGAAAGCTCAAGTGAGCTTTTCTGATCACCCGTTGTCCGTCGTCCGTCCGTCCGTCCGTCCGTCTGTCTGTCCGTCCGTCCGTCTGTAAACTTTTCACATTTTCAACTTCTTCTCAAGAACCACTGGGCCAATTTTAACCAAACTTGGTACAAAGCATCCTTGGGTGAAGGGGAGTTTAAATTGTTAAAATAAAGGGCCAAGCCCCCTTCCAAGGGGAGATAATCAAGAAAAGACAAAAATAGGGTGGGGTCATTAAAAAATCTTCTTCTCAAGAACCACTGGGCCAGAAAAGCTGAAACTTATGTGAAAGCATCCTGGGGTAGTGTAGATTCTAAATTGTTAAAATCATGACCCCCGGGGGTAGGGCGGGGCCACAATAGGGAATCCAAGTTTTACATTGAAAAATGTAGAAAAAATCTTTAAAAATCTTGTTCTCAAGAACCACTGGGCCAGAAAAGCTGAAACTTATGTGGAAGCATCCTGGGGTAGTGTAGATTCTAAATTGTAAAAATCATGACCCCCGGGGGTAGGGCGGGGCCACAATAGGGAATCCAAGTTTTACATTGAAATATGTAGAAAATATCTTTAAAAATTTTCTTCTCAAGAACCACTGGGCCAGAAAAGCTGAAACTTATGTTGAAGCATCCTGAGGTAGTGTAGATTCTAAATTGTTCAAATCATGACCCCCGGGGGTAGGGCGGGGCCACAATAGGGAATCCAAGTTTTACATTGAAATATGTAGAAAAAATCTTTAAAAATCTTGTTCTCAAGAACCACTGGGCCAGAAAAGCTGAAACTTATGTTGAAGCATCCTGGGGTAGTGTAGATTCTAAATTGTAAAAACCATGACCCCCAGGGGTAGGGCGGGGCCACAATAGGGAATCCAAGTTTTACATTGAAATATGTAGAAAATATCTTGAAAAATCTTCTTCTCAAGAACCACTGGGCCAGAAAAGCTGAAACTTATGTGGAAGCATCCTGGGGTAGTGTAGATTCTAAATTGTTCAAATCATGACCCCTGGGGTAGGGCGGGGCCACAATAGGTATTACAAGGGGGAAATCGGGTGAAAAACAGCAAGGCCAAAGTTACTCAGGTGAGCGTTGTGGCCCATGGGCCTCTTGTTTACTCTATGATAAAATACTTACCATTTAACACTAAATTTACATTCTAAACACTTGAAGGGGAGACATTTTATTGATGTTAATTAGCTTAATGGTGTAAATTGGATGCACATTTTACTACATGTACCATCATAATTATGCAAATGATTAAATAATTAATTTTATCAGTTTTTGATCTTGTAGCATGTATACAGGCACTGAAAATTGTTCTCTTTTAACTACGTCATAGTTATTTCTGTTTGCCAAGTTTGACTCATGATTTTTTTTTCTCAAGAGGAGATAAAGTTTTTGATTGTGGTTCATTATGTTGGAGATGAAACAAATGGCTGATCTGTTCAGTAATTTACATGTAAATGCATTTAACAGATGTTCCTGAGGTGTCGTGCACCAATCGAGAGGCTAGTGTAGAACTCATCAAACTAGATATTTCACGGACATTCCCTCAGTTGTGTATCTTTCAAAAGGTAACATTTACATGTATTTAGAATTTACCTGTATAATGGGGACAGAGTTGTGGAAACATGTGTGATGTACATGTAAAATTACACATTGTTGCTCTATAAAATACCCTCTACCACAAAAAAAAATTAAAAATTCTAAATAAAGATGAAGAATTATTGATGATATTAATAGGTAACCTTAATTTTGTTCATTTTCTTGATAGTATTTATCTGTTACTTTTAGGGAGGACCATATCATGATCTTCTTCACAGTTTATTGGGTGCTTATGCCTGCTACAGACCAGATGTTGGTTATGTAAGTAAACCCCCATACCCCCACCCAAAAAAATATATGAAGGAACCCAAAAAAAAAAATATATGGAAAAATTTCAGTTTTCTTCATATAAATGATTTATTTTATTGTATAACAAAATTGAAAGATTGATTGCCCCCCCCCCCCCCATTAAAAGTATATTATTAGTTTGCATATTTTATAAAAGCATCCATATGAATAACTTGAAAACAAAGTTAAAGGTTTTCTTTTGATCAGTTTTATAAGCGTTACTGATAACCTTGTTAAAAAATCACAGAATTAAAAGATTGCTGAAAGATTTGTTTATTTATGATTTTTCATATATCAAAATTAAAAAAAAATGTTTAAAGCACCATTCCAAGTATGATTCCTGGAATTCATTTTGTTGGCAGACTTATCTCAGCACTTTTACTACAATGCATATTGAGTACTACTCTAGGTTTCAATTTAATCTTACATATATTTCCCATAATTCGAAAAGAGCTTCAAGGCTTTTTTTTCAGTCTATTACACAAACTTGGATAAGACTACAAAGAAACTAGAAAATATTGTATGACTTGACTGATAAACAGATAAGGAAATGTAATTTGATGTCTGATTTTCAGGTGCAGGGTATGTCTTTCATTGCTGCCGTTCTGTTGCTGAATATGGACGTCGCTGATGCCTTTATCTGCTTCGCTAATTTACTGAATAGACCTTGTCAAGTAGCCTTCTTTAGAATTGATGAAGCCATGGTAAGATAATAAGTATCAACCTTATGTCTTTTAATGGCATGTCTCAGAATTAGAAGCCATTTGTCTTTATTTTTAGACAAGGTTCACATGAGGGATGAATTAGAGAGAATATGTTTATAAAGGCAATACATTATGTATGTATTAGATACTGTGGAATCATTTAAATTCGTTGGGGTCAATGTTCGTGGGCAAGCCAAATTTTATTGGTTCGTGGGGATGTAATTTCGCTTGTAATTAAGCTTGTTTATTTGGTAGATCTAATCAATCAGTACGTTGACAAAATAGTTGTTCGTGGGGATGTAAATTCGTGGGTAAGGGTTACCCACGAAATCCACGAACATTGATCCCCCACGAACAATGATGATTCCACAGTAAATACATGAATATGGCATGACTGTAAATAATCTAAAAGTAACAAACTTATCAAAAAGATACATTTATATGAATATAGACATATTTATTCTTGAAAAAGGCTAGCTTGTGTTTTAGATATTGGTAGTTTTAGGCTTTGAATTTCAACTTTTTTCTTTTCAGATGAAGTTTTATTTTCAAACATATGAAGAATTCTTCAAAGAAAACATGCCTGCATTGTTTCGTGTCTTTAATCGAAATAATGTTACACCTGACATATATCTCATAGATTGGTAAGTATGACAGAATGGCAGTCTTTTTTGTCTTTGAAGAGTTTGTAATACTGTAAAACTTATAATTAGTTATAGGAAAGTCCTGGGGAACTGCTAATTGACTTCACTGTATCTGTAATTTGTTACATCCATACAACAAATTTGTTAAATCAAAAGTATATTTAGCCAATTCGCAATATATTGTACTAGATGTTTTCCTTCAATTATGATTACAATATACATGTACATTCTTGGAAGTATTATATACAAAACATACTTTGGAATACTGAAGTTTTTGGATAAATTGAATTTAATCATGAATACTTACAAACAGTAATATCAGTACAATACATGTACTTTAAATTTTGAGATCTTTGAAAATTTGTTAGAAATTTCATTTAATATTCATAACCTCTACAGGAGAAAAAATCTGTTTGCTATATCTGTAAATTAACTATATCAGAGTTCATTATAACTGTAAAATTTTACCAGGAATTATCAAGAATTTCGCAAGAGATAAAAAAAAACTTAACTGTATCTGTTAATTTGCTATATCCGTGTTCGTACTAATTGAGTTTTACTGAAACGCAAAATATGGTTAAGATACACATACAATATGTACTTGTAGTCTTGAGTGTAACATTAAATAACATAAAAATGAATTCAAAAAAATGAAAGTGATTTTTACATCAGTTCAGGGTTTTCTGCATTTTAAACTGTTTGTCATTTTTAAATCCATGAGGCATACACATTTACATACAGTTTCATTTTAAGGCATTATCAGCAATGATGTCAGTTTTGCTAAAAAAAAGTTGTATGAATTGTGCAAGTAGAGTTATTTTTCTCTATGAATTTAAATAAAGAATATGTGACTAATTCTGGCATTAATGAGGTCATAACCAATCTGGGAACACATTATGCTGCAGAGCCTTTATGCATCTGTTACTGGCACCTGCTGGCA
>NW_026889757.1:4475000-4527500 GCF_033153115.1 Saccostrea echinata | reverse complement strand
CCAATATGTGCATGATAAAAACTGGACCCATAAGGACTTGCTGTAAATCTATATGTAAATGTTTGTCCCGGTAAGATTGGGCACTGACTTATGAATGCCACACCGTCAGAATGTGGAGTTCCACGCTGATGCATTCCATGCCAGTGAACAGTAGTTGAGTCGGTGTGCATCAAGTTTCGAACGTGTATAATAATGTTCTGGTTTTCGTACGCTTCGATAGTTGGACCTGGAAATCTTCCATTGACTGCTATTACAAGACGAGAACCATAACCATCCGCCGTTATCACGTTATCTTCATCTTCATCACCTAATTTAGTACCGTTGTTATAATATTTCAAACTTCCATTATCTGCATAGACAAGAAGGGCCTCTGGAAGAGGAGTCATCATAGTAAGGCGGTGGTCTATAGTGAGTGAACACTCGCAATCATTGTCATTTTCTCTACATGTATTTGCTTTGCAAGTTGGGCCATTTTCAGGACTCCTCCACCAACTCTGTCCTTTGCATGTCAGTATCACAGAAGTCAAAACAATGTAGTAAAATCTAAGTAAAAAAAATTACATCAATGACTTTATTTTGTAATATACATTTTGAAAAGGATAGACACGCCATTATCATTAGTATGAATTAGCCGTAATTGACAACTTAAATGATTTAAAATAATTGCCCAGTAAAGGAACATGATTATTGTATTCCAGCAAAATTAAGTCTTTCTTTGCCTATAAGGGCTTATTAAAAAGAAAAAAAACTTACAATTCACATATGGAGAAATGGTGTTTATTCTGTTTATTTGCATATCGTCTATATTGGAGCTATAATGGCGGCAGATTTCAAAAAGATTTATATAGAGAAAAAATTGAGATTTTTTTGTTCTAAACTATTTTGAATAAAGTTCTTCTACTGACGGTTTGTTTTTTCATAATATATTCTACCGGAAATGACAAGATTATTGATACCAAAGTGAAAGTTGCGAGCGCCTTTTTGATTTGAAAATTCGAAGCGAGAATACGTTATTTTAATGAAGGGAAGTGCAGAGAATTGGTATTTTTATCTTATTTGTTGATAAAATGTAAGTATTTATGTCAAGTTGTCTGAGTTCTTCCGCCAATAAATAGGAACAAGAGAAAGCCTATTTTTATTAAATATAGATTATTTATCATTTTGTGAAAAGTTACGACTGCCATTTTAATTTGAAAACGGCAAGTAGCATGAGTGTAACCTATTTTATATTCAAAAAGACATATCATAGTAATCAACTGTTAGTCACACAAAATTCTACCTATATAACTATGTCAAGAGCTTAAAGGTAAAAACAAAAATGATCTTGGCAAAAGCTGGTATATATATCGGTAGTATATTAGGGGAGAAGAGAACTAATAAGTCGCAATTAATCCCTTGGTCACTATCTTTGAACACTCAATTCTTCGATTATTGTTCAAAAATACATTAAATTTGTTTAGTCTGCGAAAAGGCTGAATACTATCCTTTATTGTCACAAATAAATCTTTCAAACAATATTCAACCTACCGATTATTAGGCCGCCATCGTTAACCCTACACCATTTTCCATGCAGTTTTCGATTATTATCTTGAATTTTACAGGCATGTCACATCCGTTGCACTCTACCTTAGGGCGACAATTTGAAATATAACTGCTTTTGGTCACGCCACATCCATTTTCTACAGCGATTGACCTCCAAGTACAATCAAGTAAGTCATATTTGATTCAGTTATCTACAGTAATGGTACCCAATTGTTTGTTTGTTTGTTTAACGCCTTCAAAAATTTTTCATTTATATTGAGACGCCATCACATGCCGGTGGAGGGCTGCAAATTTAGACCTGTACTCAACACTAAGAGCCTTTCGTTGATTGATTATATGTTGTTTTACGTCCTATTCGAGAATTTTTTACTCATATAGAGACGTCACCATATACTGGTGAAGGGCTTCAAATTTTGACCTTTACTCGGCACTCAGGGCCATTGAGCAGTGAGGGATCTTTATCGTGCCTGTCGTGAAACGGGGCCTCGGTTTTTAAGGTCTCATCCAAAGGACCCGCAACTTTCACTTCAAAGTGCCGAGCGCTTGGCGAAGGAACAGTTGCTACCCATTTTTATCGACTTAGGTCAGTTGCGGCCGAGATTCGAACTCACGACCTCCCGATCACGAAGCGTTAAGGGCCTTTGAGCAGTGAGGGATATTTTACGTGCCAGCACCTCCCTAACAAAATATTGCGATAGTATACTATAGTTAACTATTATAGATAATACATGTAATTTGATACCTTGATTTTTGATACCTAGAACTACCTTTTTTCAGATTTCAATGCCTACAATTTCTTAAATTCGATTACAGTGATGTAAAATTTTGATATCATGTAAATATACCAGTAATACATGTACATGTAGTTCCATTTAACATAAAATATGTGTATGTACGAATTAGACAACATGAAATATAGCAATCTGAAATCCATAAAAATTTACTTTGATTTACTTTTATTAAAACTTTGATTTTCTATAACAAAAACTTTGATACTAAAGTAAACTATATATAACTATAATACTTTTTATTAGGGCTACTGGTACACGGAGCATTGGTTTATACGGTTACATCGGAACAACCGGTCTCTTTGTCCCGCAATTGGATTCCAATCCGCGTATACGGATCAACATCGTATTTTGCGACTTAGAGAAAACGCTCAAACCAATGCGCCTCGCTAGCGACGTATCCAATCGCCTTTCACTGTTTAAAATAGAGTCTTTCAGTTTTGAATTCTTTCACTATGGGTAGCCTGATCGAACTCGGAGGCTTATCATTGGAGAAATTGGATCTAAGTAACAGCACAATTAACAATTTATTTACGACAATAGAGGACAACATTCTGTCTTCTGACTGATGAATCTTTTTTTTTAATTTTGAAATAAAAATCGAAAAGTTGAATGTTTGAAAATCCACGGACAAATCGATTTACAATTTATATGGAAAACGTCAGTCAAAATACGACTTAACGACATATTGTATTTGCAAATAAGATCATCGCATCGACCATAGAATTTGTTAAATATTAACTTAAAACGATATTTTTTGTTTATGTTCTTGTATCATCAACCTGCTGTAAAATCAGATTTTTGTAGGTCAAATTTTCGTTGGAGGAAAAATGTTGGTTCATAGGGATTAATTTCGTGGTTGACGACGTGTATAGTAGTCCTATATATGAAATTTTACATTTTGTGGTTAATATGAATCAATGTGTCTCTTCATATATACCTAGAAAACAGCGAAAATTAACCCCCTACGAAAATTAATGATTTCACAGTAATTGTCAAAATCTTGCACTGTTTTAGAAATTGTCTATATGTAGAATATGCTCCCTCTCATATCGAATCAACTCTGAGACATAAACTCTATATGATGTCGGTATATTGCAAAATAAATAAAGGAAGCTAACGTTAGAAAAGTTGACGTCATCACGTTTATCATAATTTAGTTGTTAGTTGCCGTCAATGTAGAAACAGATGTATATTTATTTCGAATTCAATGAGGAATATCGAATCAACATAGGATTGAAATAGAATACTGTTAAGTGATAATCTAATTTTTTAAATGTGGACTTTAATGCCACAGAAACAGATTATTTTCATGTGTAAATCTTGTACGTTACTAATTTTGATGCACCAGATGCGCATTTCGATAAATTATGTCTCTTCAGTGATGCTCATGCCGAAACGTTGGAAATCCGAAAAATTTAAATAAAAAAAATGAAATAATGTACGAGTTTTTGAATAAATTCTAGTCCATATAAATACAAAATCAGGTCTACTAATAACGAGACACAATTAGTATCCATGGTACTTCCAACAGATTGTTGGAAGACCTAATCTGTGAAAACTACGTAGATATTATCAATGAGAAACTCGACCATTTTTTTTTTTATATCAATCTTGTAGTACTTAAGTGGAGAATCAGAATGTTTTTGTAACAAAACAAATTTGCAGATGGCCGATGACATGGTATAGAAATTTACGAGTTCCATATTTATTGAAAAAGAATTGTCTTTGACGTCAAAAGCTGTGTCCTTTATTAATAATTTGGAAGCGTTTTGTTTAAACAATTTTATTTTAAACAATATCTAAAAGCAATTAGGTATTGCTGATTAAATTAGTCCATCATCTGATTTGTCGGGTTAATAGGGTACCCCTTAGAATAGTAGGTTCTTGCAAAGTAGCCATTAGTGTTGGGGACAAGGAATTTGACACTTATTTTCATGTTGTTTACCCTAACAATAGGCATGCCCCGCCTATTATATGACTGCCTTCATGCTTGACAATCTGGCTTGCTAGATTTGTGAATTCAATGACAGTAGCCTGACATAACAGACTTTACTGTCGATAGAGTGCGAAATACGAAGATTGTATTGACACTTTTAAATATGTCTGTTAAGGGTTAGGGTTATTTCCAGGGGAATCTACAATCCAGATAGATCTAATGCTATATACGTGCTGGTCACACACATCTTCTGTCGAAGGGTACCACAACCTTTGGGTGACGGAAAAAATGAGTTAGACGGATGAAGATGATATCACGCCATCATTGAGTTTGATACCCCACTCGCTGGGTAAAATCCATGGTTTCTTATTAAGAGACCATCTGCTGGAGCTTTGTAAGTCTGTCCTGACCCCAAAGATTTGAACGGGGTCATTCATCGACCCCGTTACCTCATTTGAACTCTCAATAATAATTTATCCGAGTATTTTTAAAAATGTTATATACTCAAACTTGATGCACGCTCAGGTTTAAGAAGATCTACCTAATTACATTCAATACCCCCTATGGTAGGTATCGCTTCATCAGATTACCTTTTTGTCTCTAATCTGCGCAGATTGAATTTCAGTGCAAGATCGACTTCCGTTATGAACGCCTTATAGGTGTGGTTTCTGTAGTCGATGATATTCTTGTGTGCAGTGAGACCCGTGCTGAGCATGATTATTACTTAAGAGCTGCTCTAAAGTGCGTAAGAGAAATGGGCATCAAGCTTATTGATGACAAATTTGACGCTGGTCAGTCACAAGTCCAATACTTACTTTGGTCACTTGTTTTCTATAGATGCATCAAAATATACCTTAAAAGGTCCCTCTTGTAAGAAATGAATCGTGATGAACTTGAAATAGTACTTGATATGGTAATTTACAATAAACTTGGCTGATAAAACGAGCCACATGCCACAACTGTTGTCCAAAAGTTTTGTTTAACTTTTTAAGCCCACCCTAAGAAGAGTATTATGCTTAAGTTAAAGACATAACTACAAGGTCACAAAGACCAGTCTAAGCTTACTTTGATCCTTGCAAGTTGACATCTCCAAATATGGTCTTTGAGCTACCTTCTTACAAGAAAGGAAGTCTGTTTCCTATGTCTCTAATCACTTACCCCATCGTGCATTAACATTGCAAAAATCGGAAAATAAACGTTATCCATTTTGTTTGGATGAAAGCATTTCCATCGTCACATATATAGGCGTGAGGTGTGCGTTCAAACAGATCACAAGCCTTTAGTTTCTATTATGCAAACTCTATACTTACTGCCCTGCCTGCTTGCAGCGCATGATTCTGCTATTTTAAGCTTGTTCATGTTCCAGGGAAAGCAGATCCCCGTCTCTTTCTAAATTCTTTAATCTCATACTATTAAAAAGCTTTCTAAGGGCATTGAAGTTCAAGTACATTTGTGAAATAAAAACATATAGGTCTGATCGTTGTCCAGAACAGATTATTTACAGAATCAGAACCCCCATTTTCAAACCTTAATCCATTACATTTTGCTGGCCAGAGTCGCGCAGAGATTGTCCAAACCCCATTAGGGAAAAATGAAACTTTCGAGAAGAATTGGCAGTAGTGAATGTGCTCGTTATGAAGGGTTTTAAATTTGTCATTCCCCATACATGAACTCAGTGGAAAATTGGTACCGTATAAGATTTACGTGTGGGACATACTGGTATAGAAAAAAAAACTCTTAGAAGGGCTCGTGATAAAGTTTTCTGCCTAGAACTTACCAAAGTCATTTCAGTCCTTATACTGATATGTAATATTTGCTTAGAATTTACGTATTCTAATCCTAAAGAACCCTTGCAAACTCAAGACATTCCTTCATATCCCTGGCAAACAATTGCTTCAGATTTTTTTCATTTTGGATGAAAAAGACTATCTTCTGCTTGTTGACTACTACAGTCGGTATTCCGAAGTGTTCAGATAAACTATACCAAATAGTGTTAGTTCTACTATTTCACAATACAATGAAATATCTGCAGGATGCGGTATTCCTGAAAAAAAAATTCGGACGATGGTCCACATAGTGGGTTGAAGAGCTCTACAGAGCCCATGCTAATTGCTATATCATGTACAAAATACCGACTGAAATAAAATTTACTTACTCACTCCCACAGTGAATTTGCTGAGTTTTTTAAACAGTGGTATTTCCAGCCTTAAATATATTGAGGATTGTTTAATGACTTTAAGATTTAAAATAGAGTAAAACCAATTGATATCTACATGAATGTGTAACTACATGTAATCGGATTAGGTAACCTTTCGTATAAACAGGATAATAATAATAATAATAATAATAATAATGTTGATAATAATGATAATAATAAAACAAGGAAAACTTGAAAAAAAAATACAGTGCTAGTGTTATCTGCACATATACGACATGGTATGTTTGTTTGTTGTCCTTCTCTCGAGTTTTTCACTCATATGGAGACGTCACCACTTGCTGGTGGAGAGCTGCAAATTCAGACCTATACTCGGCACTCTGGGCCATTGAGCAGTAAGGGATCTTTTTCGTGCCAGCATCTACTGCGACACGGGACCTCGGTTTATACGGTCTCATCCGAAGGACCGGTCTCCACGTCCCACAGTGGGATTCGAACCCGCGACGCAAGGAATAACTCCTTACGTCCGCGACTCTAGGGAGACGCTCTACCACTGAGCCACGCGGTTACATGGTATGTAAAAAATGTAATAAACATGCACTCTAAAGCTCGAGAATCAGGTTACAAGAACAGACTTCTTTATTCAGTGGAGCCATCACACCTATTTGATAGAACATTTCAAGGAAAATGCGCAAAGATTATCTCGTGACAATTGATTGTGTCACCCCTTTCATATTGAAATGGATTGGCCCATTCGTATAGAAATGCATAAAAAAAAGTTTTCGTGTCCGAAGCAAATTTCAATGTAAATCTACTTGCAAAAATTTGGCTGGCTAGCTTTCAAACCACTGTTTAGCACCAGGGATGAAATAATTCTTAACCTTCCTGACGCTCTTGGCGTCAGGAAGTAATGCAGCCACATGATGATTGATCTTACTCTACAAAATCCCTGCTGGTTACTATGTATAGGCGCAAAAGGAGATTTCTTCGTAAAACCAATGAAGCTCCCAAGCCATAGGAGCTCGCTCCGCTGTTATGATGTTTTCCGATTTTGATAATGATATGCAACATGATGAAAACTCTGTTAAGGTACTTTACCCAAGGTCCCTGAGTGGTCCAAACCATATTTCACCGGGTTTTGGAAAACCAAAAATAGCATAATTATTATTTGCATTACAAAATTAGTGTTTATAAATTGTATATGCATTTTGATATGTTCATTGTAAACGTGGACACTATGATTCTCATATTGACAGTATTAAATTCTGCAGGATGATTATATATGATATTAAATTAATTTTGATTTCCTTGTAAGAAGGGGAGATGTTATATTATCTTGCTATTTTGTTGTTAGAGTTATCCCCTTAGATGTCTATTTTAAACAAATACTATGACTTGATCATGCGCAAGGCGTTGGATCCTGATTTCTGTTCTAAAATATAGATTAAAAAAATCCTTGTCATCTCTTTACATCGACTTATCTTATCTTCTCATCTCATCTACAAAACGTAGTTCAGTACTGTAGTGGAGAATTTAGCTATTTCGAAACCATTTTGTTTTGACATTCTTATTTCTTTTTCAGACTTTTAGACAAACCAGCGTACCATGTAGAACAAGCACATAATCTAAATGACATTGTAGATGAGTAGAATGTTATCCGATATTTCTCTTCTTATATATTTAAAAAAAATTAGGAACCGCTTTTTTATTCGTTAAAGCGATTTAAACCACTCAGATTTTTAGCCCGGTACCTTTAATGTTTTTTGCAAAAAATTTCATAAATCGAATTAAATCCATTCAAAGAACCAATAAAATCACGCCTGCATAAAGAACATTTTAAATGTCTTATCTTTTATAAAATCAAACAAGTGCATCAAATATGTATCATAAGAAAATAACCCCATAAACCAGACTGAAACTCGAACAGGATGTTTGCTGTTAAAAAATCTTTCAATGAACAGTTTTCTCAAGAACCTTAGAAACAACACTTGAAATTCTAATAGGTCTGTCATTTTCTATATCTAGTAAGCTAGATTTTTTATACAGATGTTCCGAATCTTACAGCTTTCATATCAGGAATAATGAGAAAAGTGATGGAAAACTAGCAATATGAGCAATGCTTATCTTTAGAAAATGAGTTCCGTCTCTTAACAAAAACTAGGATGTGGGAACAGTTTTTTCTTTAGCAGGATTGATGTTTGAATCTTTTGATTACAGTTTTAAGTGCAAACGATAATATTCATCTTTAAAGTTAGCATTTAAATGATTTCAACATTTGGGATAACTTGTTGACCAAATCAGAAGCTATCCTAGTGAGAGAAAAAAAAACCCCCATTAAAGTGGTAACTTACAGGTTTTGGTTCACAGCAGATCTCGTCATCTTTGTTTATTTTCAATGGCAATGTCCATGGAGTTTATGCTTTCTAAAAATGTGAGAATTCGTAATTCATTTGCATTTTTATAACAAATATTTTGCATCGAACGAGTACATATGATATAACTTAACAACTCAAACAAAGCTCATTTTGTTCAACTGTAACTTAATGCTTTTGAAAGAAGTCATTAATCAATTGTTCAGCAAGAAACCCATTTAATTCCAGCATTAAAATGCGCGCACCAGCTCATTTATCTCAAATAAAATAAATATCGAGCATCTCCTTTACAGTAAACTTAGAAAAACGTTACATGTGCCACCTGCAGAAATATTATTCTTCATAGCCCCTATGTATGACTTTTTTTAATTTAAGGAATATGGTATACACTATATATATAGCTAATTAACCCATTAATGTAAAATCTTACACACTCTTGTTTGAAAGAAAAATACGAAATGGAGCTAGATAGGGGATATAATATACATAGCTGAACCCATATTAATCTAGACTGTTAAATGGAATGTTTGGCTATTAGATTGCACAATGGACAAAGTATGGTAATAAACAATTTGGCCCTATATTTGATATAAAAATCCAAACACAGTTAAGATTGTGATAGTGTGCAGTTAAGAACTTTGATGCTTGTTTTAAAACCAGAGCTAAATGAGATACTTTGTCGGTAAACAAGATCACAGTTGCCTATTTGAGAATTTTAAACATAAAATGCATCTGATACTCGTGCGTGAAATATATAATGTGGTAGATAAAAAAACTCTTTGCGCTGTGTTTTATTACACCAAATGTGCTTTAAAATAGATAAAAAAAATTGCTTAAAAATGGAAATCATAGACAAGCCTTTGCGCTGTGTTTTATTACACCAAATGTGCTTTTAAAAAGTTAAAAATTTGCATAAAAATGGGAAAATTCGAAATTGAAATATTCTGTGACCTTCCTGAGACCATTGCGTGTATCCCATACCTTAGATCCAATGCTTATTTTTTAACAGGGATGACAACTGGTTCTGTAATGATGAACCTCTGCATCGTTCTTAGAGACACCCCCGAACCAGTGGTCAAAAAGGTGTTTTAGCATTTCTCATTTCAAAGAAAACGAGAAAATACGTCTTGATAGATTTCAATTAAAATTTCAAAAAAAAGTTCTGAACTATCATTAAAAAACTGGTTTGTTCTGAAATAAAAAATGTCCGTCAAATTAGGTACACTTTAATAAAATTTTATGAAAATGGATATCATACACAAGGATATTTTTTAGTGAAAGGTTATCCTTCATTTGAAATTAAAAAAATAAAACAATTGTACCGATTGACGTAGTTTGATTTTTGAAAATCATTTCAAAGACTAAACAAAATGCACTGCAAAATTTTGTTGAGGATATTGATATGAATAAAAGTTAAGTGAAATTATTTTGATACATACTGTGTCAGTAATAAGCCAAATGTTCCTGGTTATATTTTAAAAAAAAATACGCCAATTTCTCTCTCTGATTTATGCATCGCCTGATTTTATGATTGGTATGCGGGTTTTTAAAATAAAAAAAAAATAATTGCGCATATCTTTGCGTTTTAAACAAAGGTATCAGACACGCTTGTAAACAAACAAAAAATCTAAACAAAAACAAGGTAGTTATTTCCATCAGGTGAAATTTAAATTTCTATTGTAAAAATTTTTGGAACAAGAAATAATACGTAACAGGATATTCCGTAATTTATGGTTCAAGGGTTTTGAAGCACAGTTTAAAATTCAATACATGTGTCAATATTCTCTGATAATGCAGATAAAAAGAAAGCCAGAGAAACTACGCATTTTGTGACCAAAAAGGCAAGTTAGAGCATGAGGATAACACTGCTTATCGGTCCTTTTTATTGGAAACACAAACTGTAAAATGATATTACAAACACAAAAGTTGAATTCGTATCTCATTTTTCAGATTAAACATTACAATAGCACATATGATGAATAAACCCAAAACAATGAATACTAAATAAAAGACCCTTGTCCCCAACACTCATCCGATCATCTTTCTCTTCTGCACGAATGAATAAATGGATAATTAAAACCACTTGATGACGTCATCAAATCAAATCTATGATTTTAGGAAATATTATAAATGTTAAAGTATATAGAGGCTTACAAAATTTTACTATAGATTGTTGTACACCTTTTCCAAAACAATTTTATAGGAAATACCAGCTAAAACTATATGTGGATAGTTTTTGAATATTTTTCTTTGAGGAATACAAGGATTTTCATCATTTGATATCCATTCAAAACTCCTGGTAATGTACTATGCTGATTTTTTTTCTGAAGAGGAATATCTGATGATACTATGATTCTTAATTAATAATAACTTAAGAAATTATAAATGGGTGAGGTAAGTTATAATGCCTGTTGCGTATGACCTTACAAACCCATGATGCATGAAGAGTGATCTTGAAATATAGATACAGTTAATGGGCGAGTATGTTAAGCAAAAGATATATCGAACATTACAAGCGCTTGGCGACCAGTTGATGGTCTTTATTCGACTTATAAATACTAAATACGTACTGGTGCTGCTAAATCCACATAAAAGAAGAAGTCGTGTGTTCGAATCACGGCCGCGACTGACCTAAGTGGATAAAAAATAGGTAGCAACTGTTCCTTCGCCAAGCGCTCGGCACTTGGAAGTGAAAGTTGCGGATCTTTCGGATGAGACCATAAAAACTGAGGCCCCGTTTCTCGGTAGGCGTTGGCAGGATAAAGATCCCTCACTGTTCTATGGCCTGAGTGCCGAGTAAAGGTCTAAATTTAAAGCCCTTCACCGGTATATGGTGACGTCTCTATATGAGTAAAAAATTTCTCGAACGGGACGTAAAACAACATACAATCAATCAATCAATCAATAATGACATCAGGCTGTGTACTATGTCATCAGTATTTCACTAGATCCGCCCAATATACTACATGTATATAAACAAGCCAAATCATTCATTGGAGAGTTCGTAGTGCTAGATGCACAAACCAGTTGGGTACCTCAATACATAATAAGTTGGACCTCAAATTGGCTGGAATTTCCATAGTTCTACATATATATTTTTTGTGCAATAATAATCTACCTGGGTGCCAGTCATTAATTGTATTACCCCTCCTTTTTTTGTACTTAAAAATTCAAAGTACAAACAGAAGACAATCTGTTCATTTGCTAGTTTTATAACATATATATTAACTCTTTTATACAAAAAATAATTATTGAAACTGTTCATGGACTTGTGTTTTTCTCTTGTTAATCGTCACACATTAGTATATAAGGAGTTTAAACTTGTGGTCATTGTATACATACTGAGTGATTAATTATATAGATAATTAAATTCATAACTTCCCGCTCTGGTACGTTAAAGAAATTTGAGGGTAGCGGTAAATGATATCAAAACGTAGACAATTCAAAATGACAAGCAGGCCCAGCAGTCCAGCATGTGATTAGTTAATTGTAAAAAATATGTGTGGAGAGAGATAAATTAACCACTTAAACCCTTCCCCCCCCCCCACTTGAACCCAATTTAATACTCAATGACGTGGAGACCGGTCCTTCGGATGGGACCGTGTAAACCGAGTTCCATTGTCGCAGTAGGTGCTGACTCGAAAAAGATCCCTCATTGCTCAATGGCCCTGTGTGCCAAGTATACAGTACCAACCAGGCCCAACCTGACACCAAAGCAGTCCCAGAAAGCAGTCCCCGGGACTGCTTTGGGACCGCTGTGGGACCGCTATGGGACTGCTCTGGGACTGCTCTAGAAAGCAGACCCAGCAGTCCCTGGGACTGCTTTCTGGGACTGCTTTGTTCACTCATGCGTGAAAAAGGTTCTAAGTGACGTGATAGCCCCGCCCCTTGTGTATTCTGAATTTGCAGCTCCTTGTTGTTGTTTTGTTTACTTTCTGCAGAGAGGTGTTTAAGATAAAAACAAATATAAAAAAACAAGTATTAATTTCTTACAAAAATCAAATAAATAGAGATAGTTATACATGTAATTACTAAATGTCTTCAGAGGGCTGTAAATTTACACAATTGTAGTCTAGAATTAATTTTAGAAAATAAAAGTAGTTAAAAAGGGAAGTCAGGGGATGATTTTTATCCCTTAAATTAAACTTCAATACAGGTGTGTGAAAAAAAAAATTATCTAGGCCTATTTAATAAATTAATGCTGTCAAATTACATATGTACTCAAAGTTTGCATTAGCACTATTTAAAAAAACAAACAAACTTGTCATTTCAGTAAGATACATGTATTCAGAGGAACGTACTGTACTGGATTTTTTTTTCTTCATTGAAAAAGCTAATACAATGCTTAAAAGAGAGCACTCCATGCTATTTTTTACCACCCTCAAATAAAACCTAATACATGTAATTTATTTAATGACCATGAAATAAAATTATTCTACCATTCTTCTGTCACATAAACAATGTGAACAATTATTCGGGGATTTATTTATGAATTAGTTTTTAATTTATAAACAAGTTATTAAAAGAGTACATTTATTTAAAAAACAAACATTTGAAAATATCGGGAATTGTGACTTGTTTCTTATTTCTTTTGTTTGTGTTTACCTGGCCGGTTAATACAATGGGATTGTATAAAATGGTGTCAACACCTGAGGTTTCAATCGCCTTTCGGCATAATTAACAGAAAGTCAATGTATGTTATTTGGGTATCAGTGTTACACATCACTGAACACGCTGGTCAACATTGACACTAATTTCAATCTATGTCCTGCAAAAAATCTTAGTTTCAATAATTGTGTATAAATTTATTTCGGGATTAATTAATTTTGAACATAATCTGAGGGTTCCATTTGCGTGATTTACAGATGTACACTCAAACATTTATATAATAAAACACTTAAAACTGAGAATCTAAAGATAATAAAATTGGGAAGTCATTGAAAATAATCATGACTTAAATATAATACTCGGCAATGTTTAACAAAGAATTTATCAAAAGCTCCAATACTTAAGAAAAATGCATTCAGAGTATAGTATGGGAATCAGCCTTGCTCTATAATTATAATTATCTATTTAAAGCTAATTCTGGTATAAAATAAACAATTCAAGTTTAATTTCTATATAAAAAATAAATATGTTCATGTTATTAATAGGTGTGAACGTCTTCTTCATTCAATAATTATAATTTGTTTATATACGCGTACTGTGATTTTCTTAACAGTTCAGAAATGACTGTCGTGTAAGAATTGTAAATATTTGTTGATACTACTCAGAAAGAATTGCTCATCAATTTCAGCTGCCTTTTATATAGTTACATTGTTTATTGGTAATCTCATTCTGAGTAAGCTCCGCCCATTAAATTAATTAACCCCGCCCACTGGGACTGCTGGGACTGCTTGGACTGCTTTCTGGGACCGCTGGGACTGCTGTGGGACTGTTCTGGGACTGCTGTGGGACTGCTCTGGGACCGCTTTGGGACTGCTCTGGGACCGCTGTGGGACTGCTTAAGCAGTCCCAGAAAGCAGTCCCCGGGACTGCTCTGGGACTGCTTTGTGTCAGGTTGGGTCTGGTTGGTACTGTAGGTCTAAATTTGCATTCCTTCACCAGCAAGTGGTGCATGGCGTCTCCATATGAGTGAAAAATTTCCGAGACGGACGTTAAACAACAAACAAACAAAAAACTACTCGATGACCAGGTAATTCTATGTCCCCTCTGTGGAGAGATTGTATTCAATATTCGCAGTCCTCTCAACCTGTAGACAAATCAGACGATGAATGTAGAGATGAGGGTTAAGTCGGACTCCAAAGAAATACTAGTAGTACAAATTGTCAGTGACCAGATAAGTCACCTTATTAAAGACCAGTTTGGTCAAATAATGCAAAGAAAAATTCCAAGGCGTTGTAAGGACCATTTAAGTCATATAGTGCAACATCCTGCAAGAAGTGATACATGTAGTCAAGTAGCGGCGTTGCGCCTCAAGGCGAGAACGAGCGTCTTGCGTCATACTGAAGGATGTCCAAGGAACGGAATTTACCCAGTCCATATTACAAGAGTGTCAGCTAGAGTTCTTCCCTTGAAGAGAACTGGCGTGTTGACGACTATATATGCGTTTCCAGAATAAGAAAATGAGAGTAATCATAGAGGTATCACAGAAATACCTGTTTAGTCAATGACTCAGTTTTAAACAGATCCCTTGTAGATTATAGGATGAATGGTTCTACCAATTTTCGTGTTGAATGTATGGTCCAGTGTATAAGCTTGTAACAAGCTTCAGAGGTGATGTTCAAACCGTTCTGAGTGATACCAGTCTAGACATGCAAGATATGCATATACAAATTCACTCCAGAAACCAGGGAACAACTTGCAAAGGATTGATTTATAAATTCCCAATGCAACACTGAATTTGTATCAAGGCAAACCATCATCACTTCAACAAGAAATCACATAAGCCCTTGAATGTGTAGCTTTTTAGAATGGGCGAGATCAAATTTAAAATTCGGTTGAACAATAAATGAAAAGCAAAACAATAAACCGAACAGCCCTCTTGATCCTTTTTTTTTTGATAAACAAAAATATGCACATTTCAGCGTCCCAAGGAGCATATGTACCAGTCATAAACCCAGCGTCATTATTACTACTTGAATGGACACTGGATGTTCGAATGAAGAAAATACAAGAGGACCAAAATATAAAAGACTCACCTGTAAAATAACCTTCTTTCCCCACTGTTCAAAGAAACTCTACTTTAAACTTGGTGTACTGACACTATGGGTCGTTCTAGCTAAACCATGCCCCCAAAGAATTTTGAATACAAACCCCCTTCTAAGAAACCAGACGCATTGTTTGTGAAAACGACTATTTTTAGAGTTGAGCTTGAATGTCGTCTAGATACAGATTCTACAGCGACTATTTTACATTCTGGAAATTTTTGCGACACTAGAGTATGTTCGTCCCATTCTTGATCCTTTTTCAAGTACATTGCGTGTGGCAGATGGTGGGCTTGTACAACCATTAGGATACGCTACATTTCCCCTTGTTATTGACAATAGATAAATTTACAAGCAGAATTTGTCCGTTGCTGATATTGACGGGCAAGTCGTCCTTGGATTTGACTTACTTTTCAGCATAATACAAATCTTCGATTAATGCTGCTAGTAATAGCTTGCAGATAAGACATAAAGTTGTAACAAAGGAACCAACCTCAAGAAATGAATCAATGTGTCGGATTTGTGCTAGTTTGTTTGTTTAAAGTCTTCGAGAAATTTTCACTCATGGTGAGACGCCACTACTTGCAGGTGAGAGGTAACCTTAAAACGTACGACTTTTTAACACTTTATACAATACTTTATACAATCATTTTCCACGATGAATTTAAGTAAAGGCTTTTTTACATTATAGACAGCTGATTTTTCAATAAAAGTGGAACTCGGAAGGAAATTCACTTACCTTGTCATTGTTCAATTGCAAAAATATTTTGTTAAAACATTCTGATTATACACACAAATACTCCGAATTTGATATTAAAAAGATGCGTGAGTTTCTGTTTGACAATATCTATGATATTTTGGAGATCAAGTCTTCTAACAATTTGATGGAATTCTAATGGGTACTAATTATGCTCCGTTACTAGCAGGCCTATTTTTGTCTTCATATGAAGCAGGTTATTTATTTAATAAATAAAACTAAAGAGAAGTCTCATGCAATGGCCTTCAATTCGACATTTAAAAATATTGATGAAGTTTTATCAAAAAACAATATTAATTTTTATTCCAATGTTGATTCGGTATATCCGTTAGAACTCCAAATGAAGGACACCACAGAGTCTGACACATTTGTTTCTTATTTGAATATTTTAATAGAAAAAAAAACATGAATGACAACCTAACAACAAAACTTTATGATAATTGCGATGACTTCAATTTTTCTATCGTCAACTTCCCTTATTTATGTAGCAATATACCATTATCATCTATATATGAAGTTTACATCTTCCAGTTGATTCGATACGCAAGAGCATACTCCAGCATTTCTAAATGAAAAAGGTGAAGATAGGAAACTTTTATCGACCTCAAAAAAATCTATTAACAATACAAATATGTGAAGAGGACATAAACACGGACCTGTGAAAATTTCCATAGGTGGGATCAGGTAGGTAATAGGGATAAGAATCCTCTGTTGACCTGACACACCCGCGTGAGCTCTATGTATTGATCTGGTAGATGGAACACTCCGTAGTCAAATCAGTATAAAAACAAAGGCCTAACAATTGGTATGAAAAATGTCAGCTAAAATACGATCCAATAATAGGTTATATTAATTGCTAACAAGGTCGT
Organism: Saccostrea echinata; assembly: GCF_033153115.1. Taxonomy (NCBI): domain Eukaryota; kingdom Metazoa; phylum Mollusca; class Bivalvia; order Ostreida; family Ostreidae; genus Saccostrea; species Saccostrea echinata. The sequence goes on along the minus strand of NW_026889757.1, from coordinate 4,510,371 downwards.
TATAACGACCATAGAATTTACGAAATGCTGACTTTAAACGATGTTGAAATCCCTGTAACATCAACTTACCTGGCAGTAGCCTGCCTTGATTTAAAAATTTATCATACTCGGGGTATGCTCCTTAGTATCGAATGTTGGGAGATGTAAACACCATATGCAGGTGATAGCGAGATATTACTACACAAATAAGGAAAGTTGACGATGGAAAAGCAGAAGTCATCTCAACGAGGCAAGCTATTGACAAATAAGTTCATGATATAAGGATATAGACCCTTTTACAGTCAACATTTTGCAAATTCTATGGTCGATACAATGATCTTGTGAGCAAATACACTATATCATTAAGTCTAATGTTTACAGACGTTTTTCATACAAAGTGTTAGGCCATAATTTTCACACTGAATTGTCTACGTATTTTGCCGTTTGTCCGATCATGACAAGGAGCACATGACAGGTGTGACCGGTCTACAGATAATGCTTACTCCTCTATGGCACTTGACCCCTACTCTGATGTTTTAAGATGTCCGTGTAGATTTGTATTATATTTTATCAAAACGATCATCGTTTAAAAAAAAATTAACCTTAGACAAGTTACTGAAAAGTAGGTTAATTGTTCAATGCAACAAACCTCAGGATTATAAAACGGGAGGGGGTTGTTCCATTTCCACTTTTTGAGAATTTTTTATTATTATTTTCAATTTCCGATCCCAAAAAATCAATGTCTCGTGCTAGACCTTAAACAGAAAACTACATGTACATACTTTTTAATTGCATTCTTTATACTACATGTAAAATTATTATCTTTCAATGTAAAAATTCATATTCGAAGTACCGGTAACTATCTTTAATAATATTATTAATATATTTAACCAGTATAAGATTAACATATAAAGCGGCATAGACACAGATTTGAAGTTAATATTTCCTCAAATTTTCTGTATAATATCATGACTTATATGTTGCTATAGCATTTCACATGGATATGTAATAAAAGACTTATTTTATCTGGAAAATATTGAAACTACGAATTTCGGGACGCGTTTGATTGACACATCCTTGCACTTTCACAAAGTAAACTTTGTGACTTTTAATAGACTTTAGAAAACAAACTTTTAACTGACAGTTACGTAACTCGTCGTTAAAAATTTAACAGCTAGTTATGACACTAACTGGTAGTTAATTTAAGCAACGTTCATGCAACCGGATCCTGATCAAAACACAAAAATCTTACGATGAATTTAAGATTTTGTACAAGCGACTAATCCAATCTTGAAATGAAATGAAATGAAATCACAAGAAAAAAAAGAACACAGATCAGTCTCGCTAGTTACATGTATGCAGTATTATTTGTTCTTTTTGTTAAAAAATATCCACAATGTCAGATGTGAGTCTTTTTCTTAACTTGGGCACCAAAGCCGACAAAAACAACATCTCAGAAGGCACCGACGATAGACATTTACTTATGAACCAAGAATGCCAGGTAAGGGAGGCGAATTTTTAAAATCAAAATATCTATTTATAAGCAAACCTAAATTTGTGTTATCTAGCTAATGAAAGGGATGGTGACTCCATTGGTAAAAGTCACTAAATTGTTGATAAATCTTATTTCTTAGTATTAATTGCATGTAATATGTACTCAAAGTGTTACCCTTATCTTTCTAAAGAAGGATATTCCCTCTCCGAAAATAAATATGGAAATCATAAGTTACTTGATATATATAATCAAATTTATACAATCTATGTTTCGTTATATGAATAATTTGGGGTCCAAATACTGGATTTTCAGACGAATTCTTGAAAAGGTAATTTCTCCCCTCTTAATCCTGTCTTCTTGCTATGCTGTAAAATAAATTTTTTTCATTGGAGGTATCTCAATTATCCTCATCCATACAGTAATAACAATACACAAGGGTCTGCAGAAACCTCATTGAGGGTCGTCTACTGATGACCTTTTCATTATCAAATCAAACCTTCACTGGCAAGAATGGGCCAGTATTCCGGAATTACAGAAGTTTAAGTCCCAATATTATACGAATGGTACGGCAATGACTTTTCGCAGCCCGTCGGGAGACAGTTTACAGATATTTTCCTTTGCAGCAGTGCAATTAATATTTGCAGGTGTTTTGTTATTAACCATTTTAATATGTACGAACGTTAGAATCTTTTCATTTCTACTTTCATCTTTCCGAATATCAATAAATTAAATGAATATTTATGTATGAAGGTTACCAGGAGATGACATTCAGTGGTCAAATCCTTGTGTAGCCATCTATGTGAGCTGATCAGAGTCATGTTTTATTGTACAAATAGACATTCAATGCTAAATTACGTGTTTGTACTTCGTTGTAAAGCTAAAATCTGGAAATTTGACTTGAAATTACTATACTCGAAAAATATAGACCTTGCTTTTTTACGTATGTTTCTACTTTTTTTGTGTATAAATTCCTCGTCTAGATTTCAAAATATTGCCTGCATGGAACATTTCCGATTTTTAATTTTACATCGCCTACATTTTTAACTTTCATAAAATACATCAGAATTTCTGTTGCAATTTGTTGAGGTTTCACAATTTTTCTGCTAGTTTAACTGGACTAATAATTCTCTCGCAAAAATATGTGTTGCAAAATTTTTGTGATCCACAGTACTCGAGTAACCCGACTTTTGCTGGATTTAAGCTTAAGCCATCGAATTGAAATTGACATCCATACTTAAATCATATTTAACCAGTTATTTAGTAATATAAGAGATTAATTCAGGAGGGTGTTCGTGCATGGAATCTACATGTACACCTTAAGCACATAATGTCGAGTATCGGTAAATTGTCCATCTTATCGATGAATTTAAGCATTAGGATGTTATCTTTTGTTCTTTTAATACTTTCTATTTCTTGAAAGATTCAAGACAGTCCAATAGGTTACATGTAACTGTCCAATAACTTTAAAAAAATGAAGCAGGTTTGATGTCAAAGGGCATTCTTGTGAAGCTGTATCTTCTATATGTTGTTTTGAAGGTGCATTGCTTGGTGCTCTGCTCATTTAATATTAAAAATAATGGACAGTATTCAACAACTTATTAATGGCTACAGGTAAGTTATTGGATTAAGAAAACACAACAAAGACACAAATTAAAAAAAAAAATTAAGTAATGAATCCAATATGTTTCACATGCAATGAAATATATATTCCAAGTAAAAAAAAACAAAAACAAAAACAAAAACTGAAACTTTGTAATTGTTCTAATTAATGAAGAAATGTATATTCCAACTCACAATGAATGTCAAAACATACTTGAAGGAAATATAATTTAATTTTGGTTGTTACGTGTCATTTGATTGGATTAAAAAAATAGTTTATATCGTATAACCTGTGATACCTACGTCACAATAACTTAGGCCAAAAACGTATCAATCTACCTGACGTTACTTTTTAAATTTGTTCAATTTGAAGGCACTTTTGAAGGAGAAATTGTCTTATTTTCTACACTTAATGATGGAAAATTATATTTTTATAAGTAACTTTAATTTAATAGCTTCCCAGGTTATACTGGTTTAGACTGGGTTTGAACAGTTTATCGCTTCACGGTTTACAAAGCATAAACTGCCCAAAGCCAGGTTATACAGTGTAACTTATGTAGCTATTAAATTTATTCCTTAAATATTCGAATTCTATTGGAATGTAAATTTCACCAACAACACACTCGGGGATATCACTTTTCCTTTTTATTGCTTTCCTGGCAAGAATAAATTGCCCCTTCTTCTTTCTCACCAGTACTCTGAAAAGTTTTGCTCACTTTCTGCAGGAGCACACGTTTTTTTTTCTTTAATAGGAATGCAAGGATGTTTGGTCAATAGTCTTTTCCAGATTTGTTTCTGACTATAGCAACAAAAAAGGTAGTAATTTCGGTGATTTCTTTATCACCCAACATTGAAATGTCCTTAAGCATGAAAACATCAACGTTGGGTACTATGTAACATTTTCTCTGTCTGTTAAAGAACACAATCACTGCTCATTTACATGTTTGCTCCGTTTTCTGCGATAAGCCTCTTCTAGATCATGTAAGTATTGTTGATTTAATTACGTTCCTTCAGTTTTCCTTGATCAAAAGATGAAAAATATTTGTCCATCTTAAATTCAAATCTCATTATCTTGACAATCCTATGCTCAAAATCCAAAATATCACTTGAGAGTGGTATCTGTATTATTACTACATTGCTCATCATATCTGAATTTGTTTTGCATCAGATATGTGTTTTCTCCCTCAGAAGAAGACATGCTTTCAACATTCACAATCACAGGCAAATAGTGTTTGAATCTCATGCCTTTTAATTAACACAGAGCTTACATTCTTTCATTCTTGTCTCTGATTTTTAAACAAAGGTTTATGGGCCTTGTTTGACAATATTCGTACATAAAACACAGAATGATGAAAAAAAAACTTGAAATGATGACCTATTTAATAATGGAGGATTTGTGACCGGTGATGGTAGAAATTACAGCAAAATTAATTATAGTACTTTCTTGGTTCAAAATGATGTTTACTATATCTTATGCTTGATTAGTTAAGATTCAGATCCACTTATTATGTATCCTCATAGTCAAAGTGCTCCAAACTTTTATAGAATGCCTCGATTTCATTTACCACAAATACTTACTAATTCTAATTTTTCTATGTAATCTTGATTTTGTGTAAAGTATTTTATACGGAACACCCTCGTGTTTCACCATTCCATAGCCGCAATATATCTCTGAACTTATGTCACCCTGAAAGAAGGCGTGAATTTCTTCTGCAGGAGATCTCGCTGATGGCTTTGACAATTTTATTGAAACTTCAAGATATAAATAAACACTAAGTGTAGTAATGCATGCAAGATTCAGTATTGCCCTATGGGAATGGAAGAAGGTGATTTTCAGGGTATCATAAGCAATTGCTTGCAATAGCAAAGTTTCTAGTTTCTTTTTCTTATCCTTATAAAATGATGAGCAAAATTGAAAATTGGCAGCATACAGTATTACGTTATATAAAATTTAATTATACCCGCACTTTCCCTCCGTCCGTCTGTCACACTTTCTTCTTCCTCAAACTCCTCCTTTATTTTAAGCAGTAACCAATTAACCTGTTGGAATATGACAGGTGGTGACCATGGCAAAATTGTTCAAGAAAATCAAAAACATATAAACAGAACCGTGTATCTTAGTAAAGTCTAATTATGCAGTCTTATTGGAATTGGATCATAACTGTAGGAGGATTAGTGTTTTGAAAGAAAAATTTTGATTCTACACTATGTAATGAAGCTTTCACTTATGTTTCTGTTGTTTTTTCCAAGTGGTTCTTGAGAAGAAGATTTTAAAGTATACGACTTTCCCATGTAAAAGTTTGATCGCCCAACCCTTCTCCTGGGGTCATGATTTGGACAAACTTAAATCAAGTTTTCAAATAAGTTTAAACTTTTCTGGCCCAGTGGTTCTTAAGAAGATTTTTTTAAATTTTCACTCATTTTTACCTCTCCTTAAAAGAGGGCTTGACCCTCCATTTCAACAAACTTAAATTCCCTTCACCCAAGGATACTTTGAGACAATTTTGTTTAAATTGGCCCATCAATTCTTGAGAAGATGATATTGTAAAATACTCTATGACAGGGACAGCAACAATGACACAACGGAGACAAATTTTTATCAGAAAAGCTCACTCTAGCCTTCAGCTAAGATATGCTAAAATTAAGGGGGGTAATAGGAATGACCCTGACGCCTTTGCCCAACATAATATTCAATGCATAGCTCTTCCTAAAATTCTGGATGCATAAGATAAGTGTATGTTGGTAACCTTTTCCATGAGATCTGGAACTTAGCAAAGGGAGGGTCCTAATCGAGGGGAAGAAATAGTTTAACAATATACAAAATATAACATGTTTTACACGAGAAATATACTTTTTGTATTTCTATCTAATATTTCATCACACCTTTAGTGTGTTTCTTGTTATTTTAATAAGATAATGATGATTTAATCCTGACCGGTAAAGTTTTGTTCAGGCCCATGTTTGATAATTAAACCCTGAGATGTGTTTACCTATCTGCAATAGTCATGCGAGGGTCTACGTGAGTAGTTGCATGAGTAAATGCATGTAATGTGTACTGTATGTTTGTTTGTTTGTATGTTGTTTAACGTCCCTCTCGAGAATTTTTCACTCATATGGAGACGCCACCACTTGCCGGTGGAGAGCTGCAAATTTTGTCCTATACTCGGCACTTACGGCCATTGAGCGGTGAGGGATCTTTTTCGTGCAAGCACCTACTGCGACACGGGACCCCGGTTTATACGGTCTAATCCGAAGGACCGGTCTCCACGTCCCACAGTGGGATTCGAACCCGCGACGTAAGGATCAACTCCTTACGCCGCGACTCTAGAGCAGACGCTCTAACCACTGCGCCACGCGGGCGACTGTACTGTATGTAGATCACAAACAAATTTCAATATCGAAAGGGCATACCCTAGTTAAAATTAAAAATTTAAGACATAAATTGTTTCTACATGACTTGTAGTTTATGGAAAGTGCTGCTGCTTTAAATAGAATTTTATTAGTATAAATTTCAAGTTGGTCGAAATATGTGTGACCTTTACCAAGTATTATATGTATTTATTAAGTTATGCTCTCGATTTCAGGAAAGCAGCAGCACTTTTCAAGTTAAGGACATACGCAACGTAGTCTGAATTTTATTGTCTTTTCCCCTCGAGTTGAAGAGTTCCAATACTTAAAGGAACTGTGTGCTACATTTTAATGTCTACCGGTATATATATATATATATATATATATATATATATATATATATATATATATATATATATATATATATATATATATATATGCTGTACACATCTTCTAAAACAAGTTTGGATAAAAAAAAAACATCTATAATATAATATGTTTAGTAATTTTTTATATATTTTTCTTTGAATTATATAGGAATTTTCATCGATTGATATCTATTCAAAACCCCTGGTAATGCATGCTGATTTTTTTTTTAATCTACGAACATCTGATGGCACTACAATCTCAGATTAAGAAAATCTTGAAAAATTATCAGTAGGTAGGGTACGTTGCGCATGTCCTTAAGGAATATTTCCGTTATGTATATCAAAATCTATTAATTCCATGACCTTGCCAAAGGTGATTTAATGAGGCACCTCGGCGTGAAATATGCAAACCCTCTGCACAAAAACACGGTAGAATTAATTCAATACATTCTTTCGATAGTTTTTTAATAATGCTACTAAACAAAGGTTTCAGATTTGTATTAATGGTCTATCTAATGAACTATCTAAGATTAACGAATAATATTCTGTTTAATAATAAAATGCATTTTTCATTGTGAAAAAAATTACTCGATCCACCTCTCACTGCACATAAAATAAAATGCGTCAAATTTTACCATGATGAAGTCATGTCGACAAGTGCATTGCGATCAGTGACTCGCTAAGAAAGCGACAAAAATGTTTTTATTTGTTTGTATGTTGTTTAACGTTCCTCTCGAGAATTTTTCACTCATATGGAGACGCCACCTCTTGCCGGTGGAGAGCTGCAAATTTTGTCCTATACTCGGCACTTACGGCCATTGAGCAGTAAGGGATCTTTTTCTTGCCAGCACCTACTGCGACACGGGACCTCGGTTTATACGGTCTAATCCGAAGGACTGGTCTCCACGTCCCACAGTGGGATTCGAACCCGCGACGTAAGGATCACGACAAAAATGAATGCGGTGGTAAGTTTAATGTAGTTCATTACTCTTATGCAGTTTAAAATCGCAAATTATTTCATTTTCTGTTTAATCATAAACGTAATTAACGTAATCATAAATTAGGCCCAGCCCCTTTATGCAGCCTCAACAGAGCTGCGTTTACAGAGGTTTTCTGACCTTGACCTTTTTAAAAATTAGTTCAAGGTCACTTCACACACTCCACCCCATTACCACTTAAGTGAATTATAAACCCAACTGACTCAAGTGGAGAAAAATATGCATTGGACAAGGATTTTTACAGAAAAGTTTTTCTACCTTGACTTTTGAGCTAAAAAATTGATTCAAGTTCACTGCACATCCTCTACCCAGGTGCACTAGGTAAAGTTTGAGTCCAGCTGAGCCAAGGCTAAGAAAAGTTGCTCTGGTTTTTGCTTATGCAAAAAGATTTTCTGACCTCTACCTTTCATCTAGAAAATTGGTTCAAGGTAACTGCAAACCCACTGCCTTCTGATGTTTTGCAAAAACATAAACAGATTCATCAAATTCCAAATATAATTTTTTAAATAGGTCATCCCAAAGAATCTTTCTTTAACAGAACTCTGTAATTTCAGACCGGTAATGAATTTATTATTGAAATACTAACACAAACTCACCTGTACTTGTTTTGCCCACATGAATATATTTTATGTTATGTAGATTACAAAATTTTACCAAAATCAACAACATAAAATCTTACGACTTTTCAACTTTATATACAACCATTCCCGACGAAAAATTAAAGTCCAGGCTTTTTAATATCATTGACAGCTGCTTTTTTCAATAAAAATGGAACTCGTAAATTTACTAACCTTTTCATTGGTCATTTGCAAAATTATTTTGTTAAAAAATATTCTGATTGTACACACAAGTACTCTGAAGATTGAAGTTGATATTAAAAAGATGCTTGAGTTTCTGATTGACAATATCTATGTGGTTTTTGGAGACCAGGTCTTCCAACAATCTACTGGAATTCCCATGGGTACCAATTACGCACCGTTATTAGCAGACCTATTTTTGTATTCATATGAAGCAGAATTTGTTCAAATTCTTGTACGTGAAAAGAAGAAAACACTTGCTGTGGCCTTCAACTCGACATTCAGATATATCGACGACGTATTGTCAATTAACAATGGTTATTTCCATTCGTATGTCGATACGATATATCCAACTGAGCTTGAAATAAAAGATGCCACAGAGTCTGACACATCTGTTTCATATTTGGATATTTTACAAGAAAAAGACGTTAATGGTAATCTAACAACCAAGCTTAATGATAAACGTGATGACTTTAGCTTTTCAATCGCCATCTTCCCTTACTTATGCAGCAATATATCTTCATCACCTGCATACAGGGTTTGTATCTCTCAGTTGATCCGATACGCAAGAGCATGTTCTACGTATGAATAATTTCTAAAACGAGCTAAGTTACTGACAAACAAGTTGATGAAACAAGAATATCAGCAGTCTAGTTTAAAGTCGTCATTTCGTAAGTTCTATGGTCGATACAATGACCTTGATAGCAAATACAATTTATCATTAAGTCAAATGCTGACTGACGTTTTTCATAATAATTGTTAGGCCATTATTTACACACTGAATTGATGACGGATTTTTCCGTTCTTACCGATCATGACAAAGGAGAACACGGCGGGTGTGACCGGTCGGCGGGGGATCTCAATCCTCCATGGCTCCTGATCCCTCCTCTGATGCTTTAGAGGTCCGTATTTGCTCTGCTCCAAAATTTGTATTGTTTAATGGACTTTTGAGCTTGAATACTGTTCGTTATCTCCATACATTTCATAGAATAACTATTGTGGGTTCTTCATTACCCACTCAGGAGGGAGAGTACATTTAGAGGCCAACTCTTATGTGCTGGTATTACTCTTTTATGACAGCATCTAGTCTATAAATTGGTTCAAAGAGAAAAAAGAAAACATATAATGCCAAGACAAATACGTATATATCGATTTAATTTTTATTATGTACAAAAGCGTGCTTTTTATTTAGTTGCCTTGTGATTATTGTTTACTTTAAGATTTTAGTTTTTCAGTTTTTTGTTGATTTTTTGGCTTGCATATGGTTTTGATGACATTTGCAGTTCATAATATAAAAATACTTCTGCGTTTGAGATAGATAAATATTTAAAATAAAAATAAACTAAGATATATTATTTTTCAAATTCTGATTTGCCTATTGTGAAGCACTTTTCTCAGAATTTGAAAATAAATACAGTATTTGCTTTTTTCATCGGGTGCTGTCGCCAATCAAAACTATAACTAATTTTTCCTTGCTGAGATATCGTGTTTAGTCAATTCTTCCTCAAAACCCAATCCATCCATCAGTATAACAAGTACATGTATTTATTTTGAAAGCACAAATTTTAAAACATGTTTAATAGATAAAAAGCATACATAAATATAACTGTTAAGCTTTGGAGAAATTTGTCTTGAATATGGAAATTGCTTTTATTTGATGGAAGAATATGAAACTGCATTTGTTGGGAGAAGTTCGGAATTCCTTAATCTGCCTTTTATTCTAAAGCATCCATATACTATTGAAAATATTACTGCAATGCCTAGGAGAGCTCCCAAGATTATGGTTGCTTTTTTGAAATCAACAACTGTAAATAAAAAGAGAAAATGTATCATTCAGTAATCACAATTATAATTATATAAACAATAGTAATGCTATTCATAATTAATGATTCTAATATCTTGTTTTCCATTTAACAAGTGGTAAATATATTTGATTCATCAAGTTTACTTATCTAAAAATTTAATTTAAATCACACACATATCATTTCACGGTAACATTGAAAACTCTATGCCCTGTGAATTGAAACAATGCTTTATATTTTCCTATTTCTGATACATAAGTATTTTCAATCAATACCCAGTAAACTTACATAGTAATTGTACTTTGCGAGCGAGTAAAACATTGATTAATCCTGTGTTAGATTACAGTAATCATTATTATATCTAAAATAATGGTTTGTTGTCGACAAAAGAAGTACATCATGGCTAGAATAAGAAAGTCATTGATTTTATTATCATCAGTTTAATTTGAACATTGTCCTGACTAAAGGATTCACTGTTAAAAATCTTTTAACATTCACTCTTCTTCCTTTTGCAAGATTTACTGAAAACTGGAGGCTGTCTAGAGTAAATACGGACCTCCAAAACATCAGAGGTGGTATCATGTGCCATGGAGGAGTAAGTATCCCCTACATAATTTTTTTTCAATACAACCTTATTGTATCCTAACAGCCTAATTTCAAAAATTCATTTTCTTAGTCATTAACTTTTCGAGAGGTTCACAAATCAAGGCGGAAGTTTTATATTTTGATCTAGACTATGGACTCACGCCCATGTAGTCTGTGTCTATTAAGCACCTTAGAGTGACAGGTGGTCTCGGATTTTAAGATCTCAACCAAAACATATATGTTCCTTTAATCTCGAAAACAACTTACGGACAGTTTCAGATCTGACCCTTTCGGGATACGAACTTTAAAACCTCTTCAAGTTCTATCGACTGAGCCGTTGGAGTAATTATTTCCAAACAGGTGATAGTCAGATTACTACCAATACCCATTTCTAATGGTTTTATTTTTGCACTATACATAAAACCTGTGACCATTATTTTGGTATAAAACATGCAAAGCATATGGAATATGAATATTAATAATTGTAAGATTTTTTCTGGGGTTTGAGATTTGGAAATAGTAACATACAAAATTACATGTATTTGTAAAGCAGGGAAAGACATTCATTAAAATTTGATCAATCTGGCCAATTTTCCCCTCTAAAATCAGTAAACAAAATAAATTGTGCTGCTTTTTACGAGTGATATGCAGTCAATTTAAAATAAATGAATACCTTCAGCATTTGTGTTGGATGTACTGCCCTGAACATGCCAACATGACTGAAAATTGTCAGGTTCCGGTGGGTAATTTTCCTTTGCTTCCAAAAGAACCATGGCCATTCCATTTGTATTGTGAAGGTCTATGTGGCAATGAAAAAACCAAGCACCGGGGTTATCGGCTTTAAATCGAATCACAATATATCCGCCTGTCGGAACAATAATCGTGTCCTTTTTAGGTAGAAATTTTGTTTTTAAATGTGCTATAGAAGATGCATTCTTGTTCCAAGAATCATTTTTCCACGATGCCGAATTGCAATAGTTTCTTGTACCAGAACATGCAATGTCATCTGTTTGTGCAATAAACTTTCCCGTGATGTTATTGTATGTACCAAATCCCATTTTTAAAACATAAAAGTAATGTCCATGGAGATGAACTGGATGAGACCAGCCTTGCCCATTTCCAATATTTGTAAGAACGAACTGATAAATGTGATTTTGGATAAGATCCACAGTATACGTACAGGTGCAAATAGAGTTTTCAGTGCAAACTGAACGATTGCACTCTGATGATATTCTCTGATTTGAAAGAAGAGGAAATTCGGGAACCTTAAACTGATGTCCGTTAACGGAACCGGGTGTGTTGCCTGACTCTCCCGGAAATGCAAAATTGAAGAACAATGTTTCATCTACATTTTGAACTTCATCAAACTGTGACGTTGTTTCATTGCCAAAGACATCATCATACGTGAGACATTTTCTGTTGGTTTCAAACGGATAATAAAGAAAGGGACAATTCAATGTTACACATGGTTTTTCCTTTGAACAAGGATTGGGGGTAGCTTTAGATGGATATACTGAAGGTGAATTTTTATACTGGATGATGGCCTCAGCTGCACGATACTGATTAAGGTATGAAGGAATAACTTCAATACTTTCTGCTACTAACAAATAGGTTTTTGGAGTTTTATCTGTTTTCAAGATAAAGTCAAATCGTTCTCCTGGATGGATTATGAACGATTCTACTAATACATCACTTGAATTTATACCATACCCTCGTTGAATCTCATATCCATCTGAAGCTATTATATTCAATGCTGGATGTCCTTCAACGAAAACTCGAAAAGGGTATAATGTGGCTGCGCTAATTATTCGAAAGCGATAAAGTTCATTTGGTTCCACCTGAAATTTTTCCAAAGGGGCTCCATTATTTAATATTAACGTGTTATAAAACCGACCCTTTCCATTGAAAATTCCAGAATGAAAATGAAATCGACTAAAATTTGCACCATCGACTGCTTTTGTGGTGTCTATCTTTGTACGACTTGTGAGATTGTAAACTCCTTTTAACATTCGTTGATATATTGCTTCCGGATCATCACTATGGTTCCAGTCTTGTAAAAGAAGGGAAAAACCTTTTTGTGGCTGAGACAAAGTTTCTTGTTGGTAAATAACAAAGCCGCCATAAAGACCCATACTTCTTTGATCTCCAAGATGAGCATGATAGAAGAAGGAACCATGTGGGTAGGCTTTAAACGTATACGTGAAGCGTTGACCTGGTGGTATAGGGCACTGTGTAACGAACCCCACACCGTCGTTATGTGTTGTTCCTCGCTGATGTAGCCCATGCCAGTGAATTGTCATTGAATCTGTGTGCATTAAGTTACGGACATGGATGATCATCTTCTGATTTTCATATGCTTCCAGTAAAGGACCCGGGAATTTCCCATTGATAAGAATAACAAGACGTGAACCATATCCATCAGCTGTGATAATGTTTTGTGTTATATTCTTGGGTAATGGATTTAAACCTCTTTCGTCATCATAACGGAAAAGAGATCCCTGTTTTGGCCATACTAAGAATGGATCAGGATACGAGGTCATCATTGTCAACCCGTGTTCTATGGTAAAAGAACATTCACATGTTTCATCAGATTCTCCACATGTACCACTTTTGCATGTAGGTCCATCCTCAGGGCTTTTCCACCAACCATTAGCATATGTCTTTGGGAAAAGAAGAATTATTCCCAGAAAGAAATGCATTTTTCCTGCAAGATGAACTTGGCATTTAAGCATATATTGATATATAAAAATTGAATTAAATGTACGTAATTATGACATTTCAATAATCTTGATTTTGCTATAACTACATGTAACCGGCTATAGAATTTTAGAAAATCTTCATCCACTCTCAAATTACGAAGATGTTGATTAACCAACAAAGGTAAAATTTCATGCTAGTATTAAAATAAGTAATTGTCTTTTCATGGTATAAGGTCTGACTAGGTTGATTTAAAATCTTATTGTTAAAGTGACGGTTTCTGTCTTTTAATATTGAAACTAGATAGAACTGTTTTCAATAGAAGTGTATTAAGAAAATATGTAAACTTTATTTTCCTAAAAACTACTAAGTTTCTGTCCGTTATTCAGTCTTTCTAAATTCGTCAATCTGAAGAAAAGGTACAATGTAATAAGATCATGTAAGATAGTCTGCAACATTACGGGTATTTAAATCTGCAACAAATTTAAAAGATTAACACAATTAAACTATTTTTTTATTCAATAAATGAATGACTTCCTAGTTTTCTTTATTTTACAGTGAAGAGACTGGAAGTCTTGCAAAGAATGCATTATTCAGAAGAAAGAAAAGTTAGCGGAGCATTAACACATACGTGTAACATAAGTAATACTCTTACTAACATCAACTTACATTTTCATATTTCTGCAGTGCAATTTAAGACTTATTCTAATATATTTTGAACACTGATTTAAAAACTTACGTTAAATATATACTAAGTATGAGAAGTCACAAAGGAGTTAAAGCCACAGTTCGCACAATAGTTCTAGAACTCGTCTCATAAATCTCAAACAGAAAGGAGGAAAAACCTTGTATATGCTAACAACACCTTTCGTGTAATTTGAACTTAAAGAAATAAATTAAGTAGGTTGCACAATTGAAATCACTGCACCGTGTTTACATCATTGCGTGATAATCAAAGGCAGTTTTATCAATCAATTTTAACAAGTTTATATAATGGTAACATAGCAATTTGTTACAAGATAAGAGCAAGATACATTTAAATCTTTTGGGATTAATTATGCTTTTTAGCTCACCTGAGCCGAAGGCTCAAGTGAGCTTTTCTGATCAAAATTTGTCCGTTGTCTGTCGTTGTCGGCGTCGGTGTCGTCTCGGCGTCGTTGTAAACTTTTCACAATTTCATCTTCTTCTCCAGAACTACTGGGCCAATTTCAACCAAACTTGCCACAAAGTATTCTTGGGTAAAGGGGATTTAAGTTTGTTCAAATGAAGGGCCACGCCCATTTTCAAGGGGAGATAATAAAGAATTAGTGAAAAATTAATAGCATCTTTTAAAAATCTTCTTCTCAAGAACCACAGGGCCAGGAAAAATGAAACTCATATGGAAGCATCCTCAGGTAGTATAGGAAAACCCTTTAAAAATCTCCTTCTCAAGAACAGCAAAGCCTTCATGAGTCATATTTATATGGAAGCATCCTCAGGTAGTGTAAATTCAAGTTTGTTCAAACCATGACCCCCGGAGGTAGGGCGGGACCACAATGGAGGATCAAAGTTTTACATAGAAATATAAAGGAAAAACCTTTAAAATCTTCTTCTAAAGAACAGCAAAGCCATGGTGAGTCATATTTATATGGAAGCATCCTCAGGTAGTGTAGATTCAAGTTTGTTCAAATGATGACCCCTGGGATAGGGAGGAGCCACAATTGGGGATCAAATTTTTACAAAGGAATATATGGGAAAAATTATTTAAAATCTTCTCATGTACAACAAAGCCATTTGTTATATTGACATGGAAGCATCATCAGGTAGTTTAAAATTCACCACCCCCCCCCCCCCCCGTAATCTTTTCAATACTGAACTGATTTGTGCTTTTGCCAAGCCAATGTGCTCAGGTGAGCGATGTGGCTAATGGGCCTCTTGTCCTTTTGGCGATGTCTTAAATTTCACGCGTATTGTAGTCTCTAATACGCATTCCTTTAAAATTGATTATTTGGTTAAATATTGCTTATCGTCAATTCGGCAATATTTCAGCCATATTTTGCATTCCTTTCAAAACTTAACACCAATGCTTGTATAAATCAATTTACCAATAACATACTGACTTTTATCTCATACTTTGTTTTATTCATATGCTTCTTGTACGTAGAAAATATGAGCCTTCTCATTAGAATCCCATGTTAAACAAATGAAATCAAATTTCAAACTTTAATTTTTAGCTCTTATGGTCAGAGACCAGAAGAGCTTATGCGATAGTAAGGTGTCCGTCGTCCGTCCGTCTGTCTGTCCGTCCGTCTGTAAACAATTTTCAAAACGCTACTCCTCCTACAGTTTTAGTCTGATTTCAATATAACTTGGCACACAAGTAGACTACCCTAAGATACATAATTCTGTGCATCGGTTTTTGATTTCGATGAACGGTGTTGCCATTGTTACTAAAAATAGAAATTTCCTTGAAATACTTTCAAAACGCTACTCCTCCTATAGTTTTGGTCTGATTTCAGTATAACTTGGCACACAAGTAGACTATACTAAGATACATAATTCTATGTATCGGTTTTTGATTTCGATGAACGGTGTTGCCATTGTTACTAAAAATAGAAATTTCCTTGAAATACGTTCAAAATGCTACTCTTCTTACAGTTTTGATCTGATTTCAGTATAACTTGGCACACAAGTAGACTACATTATGATACAAAATTGTCTTTATTGTTTTTTTTTTTTTTTTTTTTTTTTTTTTTTTTTTTTGATTTTGTTGAATGATGTTGTCATGGTTACTAAAATTGAAATTTTCTGTAAAATTCTTTTAAAAGGCTACTCCTCCTACAAATTTAGTCTGATCGCAATAAATCTTAATAATACAAAAATCTCAATAAAACAAAAAGAGACTACACCAAGGATCATTATTCTATGTATTGCTGTTGCAAAGTTTCAAGTCCAAGTGTTACTTTTAAGTACAAACCAGTAGAGCTACAGTCACATCAGAGACTTCTGGTTCTTCTTATGAAATCTTCGAAAGGTTTCTGCCTTTTTAGTGGAATGGTTATCATTTTTTCCTATTAAATGTTATGGATGTACCTTTTCTAGAGATTATCATAAACGACATATTTGTTCCCATTTTTGGAAGTTTTTTTCCCTTTCTTTAATTAGACTTTCCTCCGTGATTTGTTGAAAGTTTTTTTTTCTTTCCCCTCCTTTTTTATTGCAGTCCACATCAAAATTAACATGAAAATATAAATGAGGTATTACCGATTTATTCACCGTTCAAAACCCGGTCAGTCAACCGTTACCTTTTCCTTCTTCAATTGATCGGTTTTTACGAAGTGACCAAAATGACGATTAATTTAATTATAAATTCGTTTTTGAAAATATATCTTATATTACCAAATATGATGATCTATCTGGGTACAAGTAAATACCATCCACTGTTAAGTGTTACCTAATACATCTTGTAAATTGTATTTTATGTATGTCATAATCCAGTTTAGTTATCAGTCAGTACTGATACAGTTGAAACATTCTCTTGCTCTTCGCAAATATACATAATATTGATTATGTAGATAACGTCTATTAATCTATGACTATCGATCACTATTCAAATATACTCAAAGGAATCAAAATATTATAAACATGGTTGACATTTCGTGTCTGAGCGTAGCCAAAATAACATTTATTAATTAAAATGATTATTTTAACTTTAATCTCTGTCTCTGCTATAAAGCAACACTTTAGTTTAAAATGCCTATTACTTTCTTTAAAGATACATGTAACAGTTCATGGGATCTTTTTCTTTCAATCCAAGTCATGTGACAGAAAATAATTTTTTTTTTCAGAAAATGACATAAAGCTTGCGTATTCGACTATAATCAATTCAATAACCGGACAGTCCACTGACAATAGATAAGTCCCAACTAACCACTAAACTTTATGACAAAAGAGATGACTTCAGCTTTACCATCGTAAACTTTCCTTATTTAATACATAGTAATATTTCGCTATCATCTGCATATAGTGTTTACATCTCACAGCTTATTCTATACTCATGAGCATGCTCTGAGTGTAGGATTAATTTTTAAAATAAGGCTGACTACTGACAGTTAAGTTGATGTAAATGGAATTTTAACAGTCTCGTTGAAAGTCAGCATTTTGTTAATTCTGTTATCATATCATAAAATCATAAATCATAAAATGATATGCTTAGTAGCAAATATAACCTGTCATTTGGTCATATTTTGGCTGATGTGTTTCATACTAATTGCAAGTCTTCTGTTTTGATACTAAATATCTCTACAGAATATTCAGTTAACGTAATCAATTCATAAGGCTCACTACGGGCGTGACAGGTCGGCAAAAGATGCTTACTTCTCCTAGGCACCTGATCCCACATCTGGAATTTCCTGGGATCCGTGTCTTATGGTCTATTTATAGATTTGTATTGATTGTTTTTTTTTTATCATTGATATATTACATTCATTTGCAGACATTATACTTTAACCGAAAAGACTATATTTTGAATTGTTTATATTTAAAAAGCAAACTTAGATAATTGTCGTTTTTAGATACATATCTAAGTTTGCTTAAAATTCCACAGACATAGCATCATATTAAACAGATTTGATATTTTTTTCATATATCATAAAGCTCATTGGTCAATTTTTTTTCCCGATAATGAAATATTAGATAAAACCCCTAAGTGTATTCGAAAAGAAATCAAAGGATATGATTTCAGTAGAGTAAGCTTACGTGCAGATCTGTAGTTTCCTTAAAAATAATGTACCAATTTTTGTTCTGATGCAAGTCTGTATGCAAGCATTTAAGAATATATTCCAACTACGCGTCAGAGACTGGATTTTTTTCTTTTTACATTTTTTGTACAATGAGATATGAAGATAACGAAAGTAATCAATCCATTGGAACAATACATATTGGGAGTAAACAACGAACCTATAAAAACATCAGAGGTGGAATGAGGTGTCACAGAGGAGTAAGTATCCCCCTCAACCGGTCACACGCGCCGTGTGCAAGTAAGCAAAATATGGGATCTAGATGCAGTTGCATTGTCGTTTTGTTTACAACTTTAAATTTCCATTTTAATACAAAACATAATCCCAGTTTAATGAATTGAAATCACTTAATAATTCTTGAAATTCAATGACAAAACATTTGACAGAATATCGTGTGAAAGGCTTATGTTTTATCGGATGTGTTCTATTTGTTTACCATGAGAACCATCTATCCTTCTGTATTCAATAATCCAGAAGTGAAAAAAGAATTAGATAGATTACATGATCATTACGTACTGGGCCCTGCTGACAAAGCAGGTAACAACATTGTCTTTGTTTGTAAGGCTCATTTATATTAAATGTTTTTTAAGGGAACTTGGATTTAATTCTACAAGTGGTAATCCAACTTATACTCATAGTTCTCTTTCTAAGGAAGAAATTCTTCAAAATCATATGTCAGTTTTGAATATTTTTAACATTCCAAACAACCAAAATGAATTTGAATTACCTTATCTATATTGGATTCCGAAACTTCATAAAAATCATTATAAACAAAGATACATAGCGGGTTCCAGTCAACAAAGTTTCCACTTTTCTCAATAACAGTGAATTATGGATAAAATATACTTTTTGAAAGTGCAAGTGTGTGTGTCAATCAAACGCGTCCCAAAATACATAGATCTACTAATTTCCCAATAAAAGAAGTCTCTAAACACGCTTTTATAATATTTTGGTGTGAAATGCTCTAGAAATTAAAAGTCGTTTTAAAATACTGAATATTTTAGAAAATATTAATTTCACAATTTTTTTTTCCGAAATTGAGATTAAATTTTCATGTATTTTTGGTCTATCGAAGAATGAGATAATATATTCACATTTTTTGTTTTGTCAAGCGCGAAGCAAGGAGTATATCTTTGAGTCGATAATTCGAATACTACAGTGTTCATTTGTTTTTGTTTAACGTTCCCTTCGAGAATTTTTGACTCATGTTGAGACGCCACCACTTGCCGTAGGAGGGCTGCAATTAAAGACCTATAATCGGCATTTAGGGATCTTTTTCGTGCCAGCACTTACTGCGACACGGGACCTCGGTTTATGAATATGGTCTCATATGAAGGACCGATCTCCACGTCCTTCAGTTGGATTCGAACTCGCGACTTAAGGATCAAGTCCTTACTCCGCGACTCTAGAGCGCTCTAATCCCTGCGTCGACTACTGTGAGACAAGGAGTCCGGTCTTTCACATTAGATCATATAAACCGAGATCCATTAAACTGTTAAAAATAAGTACGTGAAATCTACATTGAACAAAATCGTCAATTATTCTGGATTAAAAGTTATCCTTCCTTGAGATTATTTCATGTGTATATCTTCATCAAATAACTTCAAGGTATGCGGCCCATTAGCATAAGCAAATAAAACATGCTTATTAATAAGAAATAAACAACGTTATTTTGCGAACATGGCGTTATGAATAGCAATTGCTCTGTTGGCATATTTCATGATGCGCGCAAGTTTGCTTTAGGTTTATGGCACTCATAGTTCATAGTGTTATAAAGAAGAAACATCAAATCTGTTCCAAGAAATATATAAACGCTAAGTTGTCCAAGAAAATACAAGTTCTGGGTGGATCCAATTCCTAATTGGATTTGTGGCCTAAGTTTTTGAGGCTACCCACCTTTTTTGTGGGCAGGCAGTTTATTGATGCTACTATTTTTTACATATGTGTTTACAGTAGGGGGTCTGTCATGTATTTTTTGTACATGTGTTGCATAATATCTCTAGTCCTTTGGCCCCCTATCTGTTGTGTTGTGTAGATATTTATTATCATATGTAGTGTTATAGGGGGTCATGATTGTGTTCACCACCACATGTGTTATTACTATAGTTACATGTTTATGTATGACCCCCTGTGTTGTATATATCTTTTCGTCATTTACAAAATAAATGACATTATTCATTCTAATACATGTGTTCTCATTTCGCCTGCTTTGAGCAAAAAACGAGCTCAGTCTCCTTGGCAAGGTTATACAAACTAAGGAACATAAATAAGTAATTATTGTAAATAATAACTTTTATGTGACATGTGCAGTGTTTATATTTGTTTCACTGACTTTACCCTATTCCTTACTTAGATCATGTAAACTTCTTGTGGCCTATGTTTAACCTGACCCTTAACTTGGGCATTTTAGCCAATCATAAGCGGTCAATTTGTCACGTGTCATTTATTGATCTGTTTATTTTGGACGAGAAGCCACGCTATTTCTGTGCAGTGAAATTTGTACCCACCGTCCACCCCTTCTACCTCCAAAGATATCAGTTTTTGGCTACCCACCTTTTTTGTGGGCAGGCAGTTTCTGTCATGTTCTTATTTTTGAGGCTACCCACCCTTTTTTGTGGGTAGGCAGTATATCGATGCTACTATTTTTTAAATATGTGTTGGCCTAAGTTTTTGAGGCTACCCACCTTTTTTGTGGGCAGGCAGTTTATTGATGCTACTATTTTTTACATATGTGTTTACAGTAGGGGGTCTGTCATGTATTTTTTGTACATGTGTTGCATAATATCTCTAGTCCTTTGGCCCCCTATCTGTTGTTTTGTGTAGATATTTATTATCATATGTAGTATTATAGGGGGTCATGATTGTGTTCACCACCACATGTGTTATTACTATAGTTACATGTTTATGTATGACCCCCTGTGTTTTATATATCTTTTAGTCATTTACAAAATAAACTAGATGCTGTCAAAAGACAGTAATACCCGCACTAAGGTGTTTGCCTCTAAATGCACACTCCTTCATATTGGGCTTACCAAGGAAAAAGTCAAAACAATTCTATAATTTACACAGTACATGTATTCGTCAAATCGAGCATAAAATGCTCAGGTGACCATGTGATCCATGAACCTCTTATACGCATTTCATATACTTAATTCATTACCAGTCTGAAATAACAGAATTTAATTAATGATGTAAATTAGGTTTTGATAAAAGGGGGGGGGGGAGATATAAATTTTTGGCCCATAATTGGAACTTTTCAAATTTATTTTCTCAACAACAAATAATATTATTTTAGTACAAAGCGTTTTCGATGAATTTATCAAAATGTGCAAACTTTTTTTAGTATTTGATTAGGCAAAAACCTCCTTTAAAAGCCATACCCAATCAATTTTCTCTCCCCCCCCCCCCAACACACACACACAATTTGCCTGTTTTTGGAAATAGGCCTAGATGGCAAAGTTATGTTAAAACATCGTTTGTTATGATAATTTAAAATTTGTTCTTGTACTGTACATGTATGTGAACACCTTTTTGAAAATTTCTACATCACATTGGGCTTGCGTCACCCTACCAGTACTAGTACTAGTTTTACCATTATCATTTTTAGATTGCACATGCCATGTGACATGGTGTGGTGCAGTGTTACATGTATATCAGTGGAAATTAAATCATTTTGTGTTTTAATTGGATTATATTTCATGAAGTTGACAGGACCTATGACAGTCGGTAAGTACAAGTTTAAGTATAGATTGGGGTAAAATAAACCGAAATGCAAATGGTTAGGTTAAAGTTTAAAAAGGATCAAAGATCATCGGCAATCTCCTATGCAGAGTTGTCTTTCGTTTCTCTCTCAGACACTGAATGACTATGAGCCGATGGTAGAGAGTGGATCATGGGATGCCACAATAGACGAATTTCACATTCTGAAGAGTTATCTCCCGTTGTCGACATTACATTCAGTTACAGGCACAGATCCGGGAATTTTTTTCCAGGGGGGGGGGTGTCCACACCTCAGTAAAAAAAATTCCAGCCCAGAATTTCCTGAGGAGCAAAAAAAAAAACCAAACAAACAAACAAAATAAAAACAATGATGGTGGGGTCCATGTTTTTAAAGGGGGAGGGCATTTAAAGTCATTTTTTATTTGCTTCTGTAAATCAGTATATAGTCCTATTCAAATAACTCTGCAAATTCCAGGGGGGGGGGGGAGGTGTGTGTTCCAATCTCCCTAGCCGCTCCCTGTCCCTGAAATGACAAATGATCATGTGACTCCTAAATAGTAGAAAACTTTTCCATTTGACTATACATAATTTTATTTCTTGTGTTATTATGTTATGTACATCTAATGGTTTAAGGTTATGAACTCCTGGAGGTCATCTCCACTCTCTTAATGAACTGGAAATGTTCATAATATGACTACATCAAATTAAATAAAAGTGCATCAGTGATAAGATTACTTGACATTTCATTCATGAATTTGGGTCAACCCATGTACCCTCCTAGAATTAGGAATGAAAATCATTCAAAGAGATGGACCATTAAACTATTTGTATATATTCACATTTTTTTTTAATGTCAAACCAAAGTATTAGACTAGTTTGCATACATGAACAAACAGGGGTCTGGGAAGGGGAAGGGGCAAGGGGAAGGAGTTATCTCTTTACATAATAATTGTTGAAAACTCCTAAAATGAATGTTAACTTCAAATCCGACTTGTACGTCTTCATTATTTTTAAGTGGTGGTGTCTCCGTATGAGTGAAAAATTCCCAAGAGGGACATTTAACAACTGATACCGGGTTCACAAAGTAACAAATATTGTTGGTGTTCCAATCCTTTATATATCCAATATTCAATATTCAACAGTCTGAAATAAACACAGACATTATTTAACACACAATAACACACACACATATAAAATACACAAAGAGAGATAACTCTTCTTGTTTCTTAATACTCACTATTCAATAAATATTTCAGGCATAAAAACTATTTCTCATATTAGTATAATATTGAGATTATTCCTACAAAAACTATAATATACTGTATATGATTTACTTTCTTTGTATATCGTAATTCTTGTAAACTTCAGTGAATAAAATACGACAGCAGATATTCAAATGTAAGTCACTACTATTAATGAAATAGATACGTTTCCCGTTATGATTCACATAACAATGGAATGTAAATACATAATATACAGACTCACATTACACCTAACATGATACAAACATATACATCACATATCTTACCCAATATATGGTATCAGACCCTTGTTATATATACAGCAATTCAGCTACATGTACATCATATCAAGTGGATCTGAATAATAACAAATATCATAATATACTCTTTACTTATTAATTTATAAAAAAAATGATTCACACATTCACTTTTACTATTCATCAAATGAATGTATTTATAATATTAAAATCAACTGACCTTCTATGGATAAATAAAGTCCAAGAACAATATATCACAAGAACTGAATGACCAAACTGATCATTCCAGACTCGATTTGAAAAATAATAATATTAATAGAAACTTCAAGATAAAAATCACATGACTTAAACTTTCAGCCAACCAAAACAAGAATTCAATGATCCATGAAAAACTGACCAGAACTGGTATGGAAATCCATTTCTGACATATTTAAATAGAATGAGAATAAATTTATGGAAAGCTGTTACTGTAAATGATAAATGTTTTAAATTAAATTTATTTTATAATCTGTTAAAATAAATCAACTCACACACTACTACATACTCCCCCTCGTTCAATAAATGACTTCCATGTCATTTCATGCTAATCATCCTGGTAAATGAAAACATTAAACATGATTTCCCTGAATTACATTTTGAAAAAAATGTTCATATATCAGCAAACATCCATTACGATTTTAAAATGATTTGTAAAATTGCATCGGTAAAATTTGGTGTCTCTTTAATTACACCACTCTTAATTAATTGCACAGCATAATCTGCTTTTTCTCTCCACTCACGATCTTTTGTTATAGAGGATTTTGACACAAATTCACCTGTAGTCATCCACTTTGGCTTTCCTTTCTTTCTGATTGAACGCCTAGGGACTACTTCCTCTTCATCAACTACTTCTGCTGCTTCAACTTCAGTGTCAGTTTTGACTGCAGAATCAATTTCCTCAGCCTCGGCTTCATCTTCAGTGTCAGCTTTGACTGCAGAATCAACTTCCTCAGCCTCGCCTTCATGTAACTCATCATCATCAATATTCCCTTCATCAACATCTGCAGCACTGTCTTCATCTACAACAGTATCTTCAATACTATCTTCAACAGTGTTGTCCATACTCTTTTCAACACCGGTGTTTTCTGTTTCATCTATCTCACCAATTTCTGTATCTGAAGCGCTTCTCTCTAATTCTGTAACAACATCTTCTGTAGAAAACTGAACATCTTTGTCATGACTGGATGAAGTCAGACTATCCTCAGTAACTACAATGACTTCTTCTGAATCATCTTCTTCTGATGAGCTTTCATGAATTATAGCTTTAGATTTTGTTCTAGGCTTTGGAATTGGTCTTGTTTTCCTTTCTGTTTGTGTTGAAATCTTTGTGGAATTAACATTATCCTCCGATATGAGTCCGATAGGAAATAAAAGGTTCCTGTGTAGTGTTCTTTCCATGCCTTGACCATTCTGCTTCTTCACTGTATAAACAGGAATCTCTGGATTAGGCTGTTTTATCACTACATATATATCATCTTCCCATTTATTGGCCAGTTTATGCCTGCCATCAAATGCTACGATCTTTACAAGAACTTTATCACCAGGTTGTACCACTGTTCCTCTGGATTTTAAGTCATATCTGTCTTTTTGTTTCTTCTGCGCTCTCTGTATCTGTTCTGTGGCCACTCTGTATGCTTCCAATAGTCTCTCTCTTAAATCTTGAATATATTTGGTATTAGGTTTTTTATTGTCTTTTCTTGTTAAACCAAATGCGATATGCACTGGTAAATTTGGTTCTCGCCCAAACATGAGGAAATAAGGTGACTCTCTTGTAGATTCATGTTTAGTACAGTTGTAGGCATGTACCATAGTTGCAACATGTGATTTCCAGTTCTGTTTCTTGTTTGCATCTAAAGTTCCAAGCATATTTAATAGAGTGCGATTGAATCTCTCCGTCATGCCATTGCCAATCGGATGATAGGGAGTAGTTCTGGATTTATCAATTCCTGTTAAGTTACATAATTCTTTGATTAAGTTGCTCTCAAAATTTGCCCCCTGGTCCGAATGAATTCTTTGTGGTATTCCATAATTTACAATAAAATAGTTGAACAAAGTTTCTGCAGTAGTTTTTGCTGTTTGGTTTCTGGTCGGTATAGCTTGCGCATATCTGGTAAAGTGATCTGTTATAACTAAAATGTTTTCATAGCCTCCTTTAGATTTTTCTAGCGAAAGAAAGTCAATACAAACAAGTTCTAGGGGTTGAGTTGTCTGAATGTTCACTAGTGGTGCAATACTAGGTTCCTTTTTCCTCTTGATACACTTTTGACAGTGGCTAATCCAGTTGTCGATGTCAGTTGTCATTCCAGGCCAATAGAATCTGTCACGAATAAGGCTGGTTGTTCTGTCTCGCCCTTGATGGCCCATTTCGTCATGTAATGCTTCTAGTACATTGTTAATATGTAGTGATGGCAGTATAAGCTGTTTCCTCTCTTTATCCTGTACTATTGTTTTCCTGTACAATGTATCATCTTCCAATATAAGCTGATCAAAAAGTTTGAAAAATGGACTATTTGGCATTTGTCCTCGCTTTGGCTTCTTTCCTCTACGTACATGTTCTTTCCAAGCTTTTAGTACTGGATCCTGGTTCTGTATCTCTGACCAATTGACATCATGTCTCATATTCATCTGAAGATCTATCTCAGCTGGGCATAAAGTATTCTGCTCACAAGATATTGTTTCAATATATGGAATACATATCCTATTACAAATAGATTTGATAGAATCTGCTGATATGTGAGTACTATCTTTTGATGTGGGTAATCTTGATAAACTGTCTGCATCCACATTACTTTTTCCTGGCCTGTATATGATTTCAAAATTGTAGACTCCAAGAGCAGCTAGCCATCTATGTCCCGTAGCATCCAAATTAGCTGTGGTTAACACATAAGTTAATGGGTTGTTATCTGTGACTACCGTAAAGGTGTTTCCGTAGAGATAATCATGGAATTTATCACATAGAGCCCATTTTAACGCCAAGAATTCTAACTTATGTGCGGGATAGTGTTGTTCAGACTTTGATAAACTGCGGCTGGCATATGCAATAACCCTCTTTATCCCATTCTGCTCTTGATATAAAATGGCTCCAAGTCCTGAATTGCTAGCATCAGTGTGAATTTCAAATGGTCGATCATGATCTGGATAACTTAAAATTGGTGATGTTGAAAGTTTCTTCTTTAATGTTTCAAAAGCTGCTTGTTGTTCATTTCCCCAAATCCATTCTTTCTGCTTTACTGGTTTCTTCTTGGTTTTCTTCTTATTGTTGATTGGCATAAGTTCAGTAAGAGGTTTTGAAATTTGGCTGAAGTGTTGAATAAATCTTCGGTAATAACCTGCAAATCCAATGAACTTTCTGACTTCTTCAGGACTAGTTGGAGTAGGCCAATTGATGATCTTTTCAATCTTTTCTGGATCAGTCTCTACACCCTCTTCTGATATAATGTGTCCTACATATTTGACTTTGGTTTTAAAAAATGAGCATTTCTTTGGTGATAGTTTTAAGTTGGCATCTCTGATCCGATCAAACACTTGCTTCAGTCTTATTAGGTGTTCTTCAAATGTAGATGAAAAGATGATAATGTCGTCTATGAATATGCAACAGATCTTCATGTGCAACTCTCCCAAAATATCCTGCATCAATCTTTGATAAGTGGCTGGCGCTCCTGTCAGACCAAATGGCATTCTGTTGAACTCGTACAGTCCAAGTGGGCCGACTGTAAAAGCAGTGCGTTCTTTATGAGGTTCGAAAATTTCTACTTGATGATATCCTGATTTCATATCGATGACTGAAAAGTATTTGTTGCCTGCCATGGAATCTAAGAGTTCTTCAATACGAGGTAGAGCATATGCATCTTTCTTTGTTCTCTTGTTTAACTGTCGAAAATCAATGCAAAAACGAAGAGAGTTGTCTTTCTTCTTGACTAATACAATGTTGGAAGACCATGGAGAATGAGATTTTCTAATAATGCCAGATTGTAGTAATAATTTCAGATGTTGTCTAACTTCGCCTATCATTGATGGTGGAATTCTTCGATAACGTTGCTTGAATGGATATTCATCCTCTAACTCAATCCTGTGTTGTACTGTTCTTATATGTCCAATATCAGTATCTCCTGTTGAAAATATATCTGCATAATTGTATATCATATTTCTTCCTCGAACAAGTTCTTCCTTTGTCAAAGTTTTCTCATCTATGGTGATTTTATCCATTTGTTGTAGTGATTCATTGTTAGTAGCATGGGTGGAGTTCTGTACAATGGATACTGGTTGTATTTCACAGATAATAGCCTTCTCTGGTATTGATACAGTTCTGGTTGTTATATTGCTGATTTCTACTTCTATCAAGTTGCTGTCCATGTATCTGTACTCCATAAGAGATGGTACAACATCTAAATCCTCAGGTACTACTGATCTTTCTGTTCTCTGTAACATAGCTGTTGTATGGTGATAAGGAATCTTCTTGTCCAAATATCCTGTCAAAGTTATATTACTGTTTGGTGGAATAATGATTCTCTTTTGTGCATTTCTCACAATGGCCAACTTTGAACTGTTTCTCTGCAACTCTTTTTCTCGTAAGTGTATGGATCTAAATGTAAGGTACCATTCGGTTGTCAAGTTAGATTTCTGTAGATATTTTTCACCTTCTTGTTGTTGAAGTATTTCCATAATCACACCCAAGACATTCGTTCCAAGCAGTAGGGGTACTGAGTTGTTGTAATTACTCTCTGGAATGACTAATAAAATGGCACTAAATTTATGTCTGATTTTAGGTACTTCTAATTCAGCTTCAATGAATCCTTCATAGGGTAATGATTTTCCATCTGCACATTCAATATCAAGTAATAACTCTAATTTCTGGATAGGAATGTTGCTCAAATTTTCTTCATAAAACTTTCTGCTGATAGTCGAAACGGTTGATCCTGTGTCTAAAAGTGTTTGAGTTTCTATTTTGTTGATAATAATACTGGTTTCTGTAGTTTTACCGCATATTCCAGGTGGTAAATATTTAGCCATTTTTGCAATCAAAGGGTCCTTAGGTTGTTTGTCTACGGCCGACCCTAGCGCATAGACAGCATCTAGTTTAAATTCTTTCCATGGACATCAGTGTTGGCACGACATCCTCTCTCGATGTGTCCCTCTCTTCCACAACGTCTGCAGGTAATGCTAGGAAAAGTAAAATGTTCCTTACTGCTTTGCTTCGTTCGAGTAAAATCATTTCTCAATCCTCTACCCCTGTAGGTCTGATCTCGATACCGTGATCCTCTGAATGGTGTTCTAAATTTTGATCTACCTCGTTGTGCAGTCTCTAGATTTTCTAATCTGTGTGTAATTTGATTTAATACTCCTTTTATCTCATCTGATGATGATGTATCTTCAACAATGGCCTTCTTTGATAGCTGTTTAGAAATTTTCCCTTCACTTTCTTGTTGATTTTCTTTTTCAATTTTCCTCAATGCTACTCGAAGTGAATCAAATGAGTGGTATTTCTCTCGCTCATAGTGTGTAATGTCTTTCAAATCTGGTCTTAATCCTTTCCATAGCATATCATGTAGCATCTTGTCAGAACTGCTTTCAAAAACTTGACCTGTCATTATCGCTCTTCCCAGAATATCTTCCAATCTGCAGCTCCATTCTGTGATGTTTTCAGTCTGTTTCTGCCTTGCACCATAGAATTCACTAAGGATAGATTCTTTCTCATCTACGTCTCCATAAACACTTGTAAGTTTATCCAATATTTCTGGAATCTTTGCTTTAGGTCCAAGTCTCATTACAGTCCGTCCTGCCTCGCCCTTCAATGATTTTCTAATTGCCTGAGCAATTGCTTCTTGTGAATGGGTTTTCTCAATCATAAGACACTTGACTTCATACAGCCATAGGTCAAATGTAGTAGCACTCTTTCCTGTTGGATCTGTTCCTGAAAATGTACTAATGGCAGGAGGATGAATATAGGTAGTCGTTTTAGGAATGGCACCAGCATTCGCACCAGTTCCAGGTTCAATCTTGATTTCCACTTTCTCTTTTTCCAGGTACGCTTTCATCCAATTGATTGATTCTTCTTTAGAATCAGCTTTTGGTACTACTTCCATACCCTGAAGGGTTTCAACTAATTTCTGGTATTCCTCTGGCGTTCCCATTTTGTACAGTTATGTAGGATTATTTCAAAAGTTGATATGGACAATTGTTCTTGAGGGTCTGGTGGTTAATATTGCTTTTACATTGCTATTTTAAATTGTATTTTACTCGACTAAATGTATTTAATTAAAGTTTAATTTATTTCAATTTAGTATAACTATTTAAATTTTATTTCATATCCTGATTAATTTATTAATAGCTGTCTTTAAATTTAATTTGATTTACTATCAAGTGATTCCAAGTTCACTTAAATTTAACTAAGTTTTAAATCAACAATCAGTTTTCAATTGACACCAATTGAAAACTTAAAAAAAAAAAAAATAAACTCAATGTAAATGACACACCTCAGTTGGCAATAACCCAAATAAAAATAAACACCAACTGAACTAACTTTGTACTACTTAATTAATTCCTCTATATATGACACCTACAGACTGTATCTGATACTAAACTCTTATCAACACCTTGTAATTAAATAGCAATATTCTTCTTTGCTTGTAAAATATTTCTCAAGTAAAAAAAAATAAATTCTAATAATTGCTTTCTAAATATGTACAAGTTGGTTCTCAATCAGGAAATACCAGGCCTTTTGTCAATAATGTAAATTCAGGTTACTTCCGGTCAAGGTCACTCAACTTCAGAGTAGATAATCTTAGCATATAAACATGCTCATATTGCACCAAAAAGTTGTAAAACAGATGCTTATATATTATAACCTTCTAATGCACACACACACAAAAATATATCAGTTCATGCAAAAGAAAAATCAATCTATATGTATACAATATAGTGTAGACCAATATCTACACACACGGTCAAAGTGTATGCTAAATTATCAATATAAGAAATGTCAAATGACAAAGTCTTTCCTGCAAGTTTGCAAGCAAAAATCAAATATAGACAAAAAAAATAAATTTAAAAGTCTTGAACTTTATCCATAAGTTTAATCATTCGGTCTTGTTGTCCACCAGTTCACTTACGTTGTAACACACGCTGTAAGTTAATAAAACAGTACCTCAAATTCAATGTGGTTCACAGTTCACGGTTACTTCACTGTTTACATGTGGAACTTCCGGAAATTCAGCTAAAGGTCACTTCCGTTTGAAGACCATGGCGAATGACGTCACTTTGCGGGAAAACTCCTGGCGGATGAATACCGAAATGGCGATTCGTTCACAGTCGTAGTCGAAGTCGAGCCAAAGCCCCACGTTGGGCGCCATTTGTTACCGGGTTCACAAAGTAACAAATATTGTTGGTGTTCCAATCCTTTATATATCCAATATTCAATATTCAACAGTCTGAAATAAACACAGACATTATTTAACACACAATAACACACACACATATAAAATACACAAAGAGAGATAACTCTCTTGTTTCTTAATACTCACTATTCAATAAATATTTCAGGCATAAAAACTATTTCTCATATTAGTATAATATTGAGATTATTCCTACAAAAACTATAATATACTGTATATGATTTACTTTCTTTGTATATCGTAATTCTTGTAAACTTCAGTGAATAAAATACGACAGCAGATATTCAAATGTAAGTCACTACTATTAATGAAATAGATACGTTTCCCGTTATGATTCACATAACAATGGAATGTAAATACATAATATACAGACTCACATTACACCTAACATGATACAAACATATACATCACATATCTTACACAATATATGGTATCAGACCCTTGTTATATATACAGCAATTCAGCTACATGTACATCATATCAAGTGGATCTGGATAATAACAAATATCATAATATACTCTTTACTTATTAATTTATAAAAAAATGATTCACACATTCACTTTTACTATTCATCAAATGAATGTATTTATAATATTAAAATCAACTGACCTTCTATGGATAAATAAAGTCCAAGAACAATATATCACAAGAACTGAATGACCAAACTGATCATTCCAGACTCGATTTGAAAAATAATAATATTAATAGAAACTTCAAGATAAAAATCACATGACTTAAACTTTCAGCCAACCAAAACAAGAATTCAATGATCCATGAAAAACTGACCAGAACTGGTATGGAAATCCATTTCTGACATATTTAAATAGAATGAGAATAAATTTATGGAAAGCTGTTACTGTAAATGATAAATGTTTTAAATTAAATTTATTTTATAATCTGTTAAAATAAATCAACTCACACACTACTACACAACAAACAAACATTAATGACTTAAAAAACACAATATATATGTACATGTTTATTAGTCAACAGATATACTTCTGATCATATCTCTAGTTCTCCCTTGAATCAGAAATGATGATATAAATATTTTAAGAATGATTAAGAGTTGAAGAGGTTGTGCATTTTAAAATTCACTAAGCTCTGTGGTTGAATTAGCTATACCAGTTTAGCTTATTTTGCTACTCAAAGCACCTTGATTAACTATTTTTAATCATACTGTTTTCTGAAATGTGAAGTTTTTTCAACATGGATACAAGTCATACCTTTTCAGATTCTGAAAACAATGCATGAAAAAAATACTGCTTTTCAAATACTGTAACTCTTTCCAAGTACTTGTGATCATCAGTTTTTAGCTCACTTGAGTTTTTCTGGTTTTCTGATCACATTTTGTTTGTCATCCATCTGTCCGCCTGTAAACTTTTCACATTTTTGTCTTCTTCACTAGAACCGCTGGGCCAATTTCGACCAACCCTGCCACAAAGCATCTTCGGGTAAAGGGGATTCAAGTTTGTTCAAGTGAAGGGTCACACCCTCTTTCAAGGGGGGATAATTAAGAATTAGTGAAAATTTGGTGGTATCATTTTAAAAAAGTCTTATCAAGAACCACTGACTGGGCCCAAAAAGTTGAAACTTTCTTTACATAGACTTAGTGTAGCTTCAAATTTGTTAAAATTATGACCCACTGGGGTAGGGTGGGGCCACATATGGGGATCCAATGATTTACATAGAAAAATGCAGGGGATTTTTTCCATCATAAATCTTCTTCTCATGAACAGCAAGGGCATTATTGTCGTCCGTTTTCGCAAAAGGGACCTATGGGACATTAAATCTCATTTATCTGTCAGTCTGTCCGTTTGTCAGTCTGTCCGTCTGTCACAATAAATTTAACCTTGGTCATAACTTCTGAATAATAAGAGATGGGGCTTTCATATTTCACATGTACATTACTTACAAGAACTTTCTAAACATACCATGATTTTTGAACCCATGACCTTGACCTTGAAGTTTGACCTACTTTTCATAAAATTTAACATTATTTTAAATGATCATTTTGAAAGAGAAAAGATAGGGCATTCATATTATGCATGTATATTACCTGTGACAAGACCTTTCTAAATATATCATGACTTTTGACTCTGTGACATTGACCTTGAAGTTTAACCTACTTTTCAAAAATGTTATATTTCCTTATAACTTTTGACTGAGAAGAGATAGGACTTTTATATTTGACAGGTACATTACCTGTAACAAGATGTTTCCAAGCATGCTATGATTTTTTTACCCCTTGACCTTGATGTTTTACCTAATTTTCAAAAATTTTAACTTTGGTGATTACTTTTGAATGACATATGATAGGGCGTGCATATTTGAAACAACATGTCATAAATAATGGCATCCCATCCACTAGGACACGGAAAGCAGGGGACCACAATTCTTTGAATTTGCTTGTTAGTCATTTTGATATGGAAACATCCTCATATAGTGTAGATTCAAGTTTTTTATGCCCTGCCATGAATATGGCCGAGGCATATAGTGTTTGTCATGTCCGACTTCAATAAAACGTCATATGCTGATACATATTGATGTAAGCTTTTCAACTGCATCAAAATTTTTGACCTTGAATTTTCCTTTGACCTTGACCTTACTTTTCTTAAATTAGTGTCTAGATCAGTTTGAATAAACAATTCAAGATATATTTATCAAACTTCATATGCTGGTATATACTGCTGAGAGATAACAATTGCATCAACTTTTTTGACCTTGACTTTTCCTTTGACCTTGACCTCACTTTTTTAAATTAGTGTTTATCTACATTTTAAATAAACCATTTCTGATATTTTTGTTGAACTTCTATGCTAATAGTAAATACATACTGATATAAGTTTTTCAACTGCATCAACATTTTTACCTCCACCTTTCCGTTGACCTTGACCTCTCTTTTCTCAAATAAGTGTTAAGCTCAGTTTTAAATAAATCATTCAAGATATTTTTATCAAACCTAATATGCTGATATGTATTAGTGAGAGCTCTTCCACTGCATCAAAAACCGTTCACGGTAGCTCAGTCGGTAGAGCGCTCGCTCCGTGATCGGGAGGTCGTGAGTTCGAATCTCGGCCGCGACAGACCTAAGTCGATAAAAAATAGGTAGCAACTGTTCCTTCGCCATGCGCTCGGCACTTTGGAGTGAAAGTTGCGGGTCTTTCGGATGAGACCTTAAAAACCGAGGCCCCGTGTCACGGCAGGCGTTGGCACGATAAAGATCCCTCACTGCTCAATGGCCCTGAGTGCCGAGTAAAGGTCAAAATTTGAAGCCCTTCACCGGTATATGGTGACGTCTCTATATGAGTGAAAAATTCTCGAATGGGACGTAAAACAATATACAATCAATCAATCAATCCACTGCATCAAAAACTTTTCACCTTGCACTTTCCTGTGACCTTGACCTCCCTTCTCTTTAATTTGTATTTTGCTTAGTTTTAAAGAAACAATCTTTTTATGTAAGCATGCACTTATAGATAATTTTGTGAGAATTTATCATCTATATCCATTTTTTTAGATTTTAGTTTCAATTTTAAAGAAACTGTTCAAGATATTCTCATCAAACTTCATACACTCCTACAAATTTTCATGTTGCATTAGTAATATACATTTGGCGGGGCATTTATGTCCTATGGACATATTTCTAGTTTTCAAATCATGACCTCCGAGGATAGGGTGAGGCCACAATAAGGGATCAAAGTTTTATAGAGATTTAAAAGGAAAAAATATCTTCAAAATTCTTCTTTTTAAGAACAACAAACGCATGATTAATATGGAAACATTTCCAAGAAGTGTAGATTCAAGTTTGTACAAATCATGACCCCATGGGTTAGGGAGGGGCCATTTTTTTCCTGCCCCTATTTGCTATCCACATGGAAATGCAAATTTTAAAACCATTTTACACATCCACAGGACAAAATCAATCATCTTCCAAATGATCATGATTTAAGGCTAGTGCATAAAATATAAGGGAAGTTCTGGGAACCAGGATGTTTAAACATGTTAAATATTTTTTTTTTAAAATTGACCCCCATTTAACCCCCAGGGGGAAAATAAGAATTCCGAAACCTTACTGCACATCTATAGGACACCACCAACCATCTCCCAAAAGATGATTAGGCTACTGTGTAAAATGTAAGAGAAGTTCTGGGAACCAGGGGCTTTTTGCATAAAAAACGTTATTTTTCAACCCCTATTTGACCCAATCGTGAAAATGAAAATTCCGAAACCTTACTGCACATCTACATGACACCACCAACCATCTCCCAGAAGAC